>NW_022987588.1:3240998-3428498 GCF_902827165.1 Trematomus bernacchii | reverse complement strand
GGACTCTGGTCGGTGCTGTGCTTCATCTCCACCTTCACCACTGTCGCCACCTTCCTTATTGACATGGAGCGCTTCAAGTACCCAGAGAGGCCCATCATCTTCCTCGCTACCTGCTACCTCTTCGTGTCTCTGGGTTACATCATCCGCCTGGTGGCAGGTCATGAGCGGGTGGCGTGTGGCACCAGCAGCAGCGTTGGGGGGGACCAGCTGCACATCCTCTATGACACCACCGGCCCCGCCCTCTGCACCCTCGTCTTCTTGTTGGTGTACTTCTTCGGCATGGCCAGCTCCATCTGGTGGGTGGTGCTGTGCTTTTCCTGGTTTCTGGCTGCCGGGATGAAGTGGGGCAGCGAGGCCATCGCAGGATACTCTCAGTACTTCCACCTGGCCGCATGGCTCATCCCAAGTGTCAAGACCATCGTGGTCCTGGCTCTCAGCTCTGTGGACGGGGACCCTGTGGCTGGAATCTGCTACGTGGGGAACCAGAGTCTGGAGAACCTCAGGGGATTCGTACTCGCACCTCTGGTGGTTTACCTCTTCACCGGCTCACTTTTCTTACTTGCCGGCTTTGTTTCTCTCTTTCGCATCAGAAGCATCATCAAGCAAGGTGGAACAAAGACAGACAAACTGGAGCGGCTGATGATCCGCATCGGGCTCTTCACTGTGCTGTACACGGTCCCCGCCACCATCGTGGTGGCCTGCCTGGTCTACGAGCAGCACTACCGGCCCGGCTGGGAGCGAGCGCTGGCCTGCTCCTGCCCGTCTGAACGCCAGCGCTCGGGCATGGGCCCAGACTATGCCGTCTTCATGCTCAAATACTTAATGTGCTTGGTGGTGGGCATCACCTCAGGAGTCTGGATTTGGTCAGGAAAAACCGTAGAGTCCTGGAGGAGGTTTGTGGCTCGATGCTGCCCCTGCTGGCCGCAGAAAGCCACTGCTCCACCCTCCATGTACAGTGAGGCCAGCACTGCTTTAACTGGACACACTGGAACTGGACTTAACTCAGGGATCTACCATAAAGCTGCTCCGTTGCATATATGAAGTGAATGAAGAAAAGGAAGACTGATCTAGGTGCAGTCACCTCTCTGGACAGAAATGAACTAAACTATCCAAACACTCAGAAAGTTAATGCGGACAAACATTTGCTTGTGAATCATTGTGCTCTGAATAGTGAAAATATGAAAAACATTGGACCAAAAGATGCAGAGCGTCAAAAGAGAAAATTCAACAACCTTGGTAATAGCAATTTAAACAAACATTAAACAAAGCTTATTTAAAAGAGTCTGACTTTTGTGAAAAGTGACTCCAACAATTGAAACTGCTTTTCGAAGCGATCGACCACACTTGATATTTACTTGGAAAATGATCTTAAAGGCCCAGAGAGTTACATGGATCCATGATGGAATCACGCATGCTTCTTCCTGTCTGTTTACCCTGAGCATTGAGAGAAAAAAAACATATTTATTGATGTATATATTGTAAAAATATGCTGTAAAAAATATTAGGTGTATAGTGTGTTAATGTTTAGTTTGTAACCAACCAATGCCACTGACACAAGCTAAGTCTACGACACCAGAGAGACAAATCTTGTCTGATTTAAATTGTATTAAGTTGTACATAAATGTGCCATTTCATTTCAATGTTTGAGTGTGATATCTGGTGTGTTTTGTATGAATACAAACTGAAACAGTGCTGAAAAACTGTCTTTGTGTTTCCTCAGACTTGGAAGTCATCTGAGAATCAATCAAACAAAAAGGAATTGAGTCTCTATAAAGGATACAGTTGTGACCTCTTAACCCTGTTGTTTGTATACATCCCACTCAAAGTCACTAAAGACTGTTTCTGAACTGGTTTTGTTTATGTTGTGTGAACCAACAGGCAGTGATCTGGTTAGAGCTGCAGGAAGAAACGGGTCTTTACCCCCATCTGCTGGTGAACAGGGCTCACGTTATGATCTCCATCAGGGATCCAAATAGATCAACTTTAATGTATTCATTGATTTTTTTTTTACCAAAACTATGTAAACAAAAAAGTATAAATTACGAATAAATAGTGATAACAGGGAAATATACTACTGGAAAAATAATGTATTCTAAATTCTTTATGGCTTATTTTAGGACAGTTCTGCTGGGGCCTCCCTGATACAAAGTAAAAGACCCCTGAAAGGTCCCTGGACCTCACTTTGAGAACCATTGCTTTCACATGATTGTATTGCCATGAAGAGACATATGTTGTGGTACGTAGACTTTTAAAATAATTACATTAATAAATGAGACGACCGACTGAACATTACCCAGCATCCATTTTATTGAGCGACTATTCATTAGTAATTAAAAGCAGCAGCAGTTTCTCTTTCTCAATGAAAGCAATTCATGCTTTTGACAGTTGACACTGTAAACTGAGGCTCGCTCTGTTGGTTGGAGAAAATAAACAATGTGAAGTTGCCTTGGTGATAGGCATTACAAAAATCTGCAGATTAATTGATAATGAAAATCATGATTGTAGCACCATTTTAGTTTCATCGCTAAAATCAAACATTCCTTCTGACTCCATAATGTTCTTTTTGTGACAATCTAACTTAAAGGAGACATATTTTTTCCTTGTTTTCAGGATTATTGGGTTTCTATTAGACATGATTACAGTCTTTATTTTACCCAACAAAAATACGGTCTGCATTCACCCCCAAAAAAGGTTTCTTTGCTCTGATTGGCTACCAATAGATATTGCAAAGGTGCAGGTATATTCTAATGAGCCTGAACGTGACATAGGAAGAGGAGAAATTTGATTTGATGTTGGAATCCTACCATTGTCTGGTCTAATGTGGATCATCAGTTTTAGGAGTCTTGACAGTATAAACTGAGCGACTTGTTTCATCTCAGAGATCATATTTGGTGTTTATTTTCCAAACACTACGTACCTGACTGAGAACCCAAATCTGAGAAAAACAATTTATAAATAAAGTTTTCTCACAGAATTCAGAGCAATGGTTCACAACATTAGGAGGACACAGAATGTGAACTAAATAAATGGGATTTGGTGAAAACAGAGAACATTTATTGTTTTCTGCCGTGACTGTGATGTTTCTTTCAATGCTGTTGGCCAATTGTGTTAAGACTACTGTGCGTCCACACGCTAGACGATATCTAATTTATTAGTCTGATTTGTGCGAGTGAATGCGTATGAGTGATAATGAATGGCTAAATGTTTGTAAAAACTGACCGTTTCTTTTGTTGTTGTGTAAATCTGCTTTCATATTGATAGAGTTCCTCAAAGGATATAAAAGATATTGTAGATTTTGTTCATATTGTGGAATTAAAACAGAGTTGATCTCAAGTTTGGTGACGTACGTCTGTGTGTTTCTGTACATCTGACATAACATATGTTGATTTTTTATTACACTTATGGGTATGCAATGGTCTTTTCTCTGGATGACTGGTTAATTCAGCTTTGTTACACACTTTGTTTGTTACGACAGAACAGCTGACCGCACCACCTTTTGATCACCTCAAGCTCAGACACACAAACACAATTCAAACAAACTCAATTCTTTGTTATATGATTAGTGTTTATTTAAAATACTCCATCTGCAAATGTTTTTTTCAATTAAAAACAAGACACATTTCACAGCTAGATAGCCTACATAGTAAGCAAAAAGGAGGGGAGTATCCATCAGTGTTCCCCCCCCCTCAACATCTATGTAGTTTGTTTGAAAGCTCTGATCCGGGCCTGGGAAAAAACAATGTTGGTAATCTGTCTACGGGCTCTTTGAGGAGGGGTCAGGATGGCAGAGGGGGCACAATACTGAGGGTGGACAGACTGGACCCAATCTAGATTTAGTCATTATTTCAACCTAACTGCTGTATCGAGCCAAACGGTAACAATACTGATCTGGAAAGTGTAACTGACCCCAGATTGGCACTCCAAAATCCAAAACACACTACAAAAAGACAACAGCTGACTGAAGGTTGGCGTACTGCAGCCCAATCCTGTGCAATATTTATAGTTTAATACTTTGACATGCTTTGTGCTCCATCCAAATGTATACGTGTAGATAATATACTGAAATAGTATCAAACACCACTGTTATTAACAGTAAACAAGTCTTTTGTTACACTCTCAAAAATAACTTTTGGTATTACCTGTCATTTACAAGGAACAGTTTTTGCATTTGACCTGATCAAATATCAAAAGACAACAAAGGTTTGAGAGTGACCTCATGATTCCTTAATCTCTTGAATTCACTTACGACATTGTGTGTTTGACAAAAAAAGACCAGCTGATAACCTGCATCTCTGACAAAAACTATGAACACACCTCGATGACACACTCTGTCGCACTGGGTGGAATGTTCCTTCATTACTATGAACACACACTTTAGTTGTTGTGTATCGTACACTGTTTATCTTGAGTCAATACACAATCTAATACAATTTTTTGTATTAATCCACCAATAAAATTAGTCCAACAAATGCACTGTTTCCTCCTGTTTGTGTATTGTTTGAGAGACCTTGTTGGACTCAAATCATGTTTGTGATAATTGTTGTTTTTTGTCTTCTCATGGAGTTCCAGTGACTAACAGAATAATGCCAGGATGAATGGAATAAATCAAATATTATTTTGGGGGAAAGAAATTACACTTTTATGACAAAACAAAGACTAGTCCTCAGAGATAACTGCAGTAGAGCAGTCCTACTTAACACTTTCTCTGAGAAATAAGGGACAAGTATGAAATAAATAAGGGACTGTGAAAACAATAGTTTTAAGTTAACACCAATTTCAAGTGTAATTTTGCAGTCATGCAGCTCTCAAGCCGTAATGCAGATAATTGTTTGGGCAGATCGTACAGAAACATGTCTGCCTCCTGCCTGATGAGGATGAGTGGAGCCTGGGAGGTTTGTTCCGGGCTGGCTGTGGGGTCTCTGGGTTTGAGATGAGGGCAGCAGTCGGCCTACGACAGCACAGCGTTGGTGTGTCGCACACCGATCAGGTTGTCTGCGCTGCAGGATCGCCTCATCGATGCTTTACACAGATCCTTATACTTGTCTTCACAAAGTCTTGAAATGGCCTGAACGCACAAACAGAACAACAGTTGATGAAAAGATTATATTTCAGATTTGTATGTTTTATGTACCAGGTGTTGAATTTGAAGAATAAAATAATATTGTATTTGTTTCTCTTTAGTTTAGGACAAATTCACCGTGTTTCAAAGTCAACTGTTAGGAATATATACATTGGTTTTTATTTAATGAAACCCCGATTTATTTTCCTTTCCGTTTTTTTTTAATTAATCCCCCCCCAAGAAACGAGGCTCGGAATTTGGTCTGAACTGAACCATGGATTTGGGAAATTGCTACATCACTACCTAAACTTAACCTTGTATAAATCACTTTTATGCATTTGGGAATTCGAATAGGCCACCATCTTTACAAAGACATGTTATAATCAGATATCAGAGGCAGTACCAGAAGAGTGTGATGGGTTTGCTGCAGAGCAGAGAAGTTCATATTTCAGGAGCATCATAATGAGACAAACAGGTGGAGGTCTGATGGGGGGGCCGCTCACCTCTAGTTTCTTGGCGCGTTGGTTGTCGAGAGGCTCCAGAGGGAAGTTGAGGTTGTTGTCATCAGCCAGCTGCCGCAGATCAAAGTAGTACTTGGCATAGACACTGGCTGGCACGTTGATATTAAACTGGAGAAGTTCCAGGAATTGGCGCTCCATCTCATTCCTGAGGGGGAAGAGACCTGAGGGTTAGTACAGACAAAACTTCTGAGCAGAGACAGTGAACCACCGAGTGCAACAGTGAGACAGAAGAGCAGGGGATAAAAGCCCCGGATCCCCATTAACAAAAACAAGAGACCTATGTAAGATGGATTATAAAAGTTACCTCGAAAATTAAAATCTCAGAAAACAGTTTTTAACTTCCTAGCTTAGTAAAATCCCATCAGATCATCTCCTGCACACTGTTATGGCGCATTTCCACTACAGGGCCTCGCTCGGTATGGCTAGGCCTCGTTAGGACTGGCTCACTTTATGCTGCGTTTCCATTACAGTTTAGTAGCTGGGGCAGTAACTATAGTAACGCAGTGTAGGCAGAGCCATGACGTCATCTTCAATGAGAACCACAGAAAAACAACATCAGCCGTTAGCCGTTAGCACTCAGAGCTCACAGATCCTCATATCTGTTCAGAAACTAGACAAAAGTTAAACAAGTACAAACCACAGACTGCCTGTGTCATGGCGAATACAGTCGCTGCTTTATTTATGTCTGTATAGGCCGTTGTTGTGAGTGTGGACGGTCGGAGCATATACTGCGTTAGCTTAGCCGATCTCCATTCAGAAAACACGCATTTTAAAAGGTTTTTCGCCTGCCGTCTGTCTGCAGACTTGTCAAAGCATTAATTCATGGTTTTTACTAACCGGTATCAGTATGTTGTTACTTCGGCATCATTTTGAAACGTGTATTACAATTAAATCACGGTCAAATATTATGTTCATCTTGTTGTAGTTGTAGCCCCCTTGCCAGCGATTCTCTCTCTAGTTTAGCATACTCAGCCCGACTCAGCCTGGTTGTTGGCCCGGAAAGAACCTCGATTTTATGGGGCCAGAAAAACTGTGAATTAGTAACCGCTAGCCGGAACTACGCCAAGTGGAAACGCAACCAAAAACGGGCCGGGCACGGCACGCTTAAAGTGAGCTCCGCGCTGTAGTAGAAATGCGCCATTAGTCACAATGCCAAGCACAACGGCTGACTTTATTGAATTAAATAAAAAATAAAGTATTCTTACTCATACATTTTCTTCAGAAAAGAGACGGTAAAAAGGGGACATTTTCATTGACAAAAGTAGCACTTTTAAATTTAAATCCCATACGATCTTAATACAAAATAACAAGTGCATCTCGTCAGAGAAGGACTACACTGATCCTGTTCAGACCTCACTATGATGTTAAAGGTCACCTATTATTCAAAATCCACTTTTTCATGTCTTTTATAAATAAATGTTTGTCCCTTCTCTGTTAAGAGAATAGATTCGGGAAGTTTCAGGAAAAGATATTCTCTCTCTTTTTGTCCTGATCCGTTTATATAAAAAGTTGTCTGAAAATGAGCTGATCAGATTAGGCCACTTAATGATGTCACAATGTTTTTATGGGTTGCACAACCATTAGCCAATAACCAACCAAGCTAATCCCCTCCCCACCTTATCACCTGAATCTCCTCCTAGAGCACCATTGTGTTTTTGTGAAAAGAAAAAAGGTCCCACAGTAAAGGTTTCCAGCAGGAACTCGTACACCAGTAAACTTTGAATTTACTTTAAACTCAACATGGAAGTGCTTATGGAGATGGAATCAAAGCTCACACACTCGCAGGCAATCAGACCTGTATCTGCGAGCAGCCACTTGGGAGTATCACAGCTCATCTTTTTCCAGACTACAACTCCATCATCTTTCCTCCTCCTCATCTTCATCACAGCCATGAGAAAAGCTAAGGGAGGTGGTCGCCAAGGAGACAGCATCTAGGATGCTTTGTTGGTCAGCAAAGGTGGTGAGAGTGAGCGTGAGTGTGTGTGTGATGTCTGGTCTCCCAGGGCAACTAATGGAGTGGGCGAGAGCCGGGGCCATTATGTAGAAGCAGTGAGAGCACTTGAGACCCTCCCCTGCATTTCTCTCCGTCTCTCTCTCTGTTTCTCTCTCTACCCTTCTTCCTCATCCCTCCATCAAGACCCGACCGGCTCACAAAGACACTTCAATGGCAGCAATGAAAACAGAGCAGAGCGACTGTGGGTCAGACATATGAGAGGAAGAGAGGGAGTCAGAAAGGGATGGGGGCTCGCAGACATGCAGGCAGAGCACGCACCTTTCCAAATCACAAAAAACAAGGAGGCACTTTCAACCTCTTTTATACACACACAAACACACACACGGAGGAAAAGCAATTGTAGGAAATAAAGCCCTGATGCTCCAAGTGCTCCCTGGCCTCTTCAGCGGCTTATAGCCTGAGCGACAGCAGAGGAGCCTCCATCCATCCCAGAATATCTCTGCTGCTCTCCGCTCTAAGTGCATCTTTGTTGTTATATATATTTTATTAGGCGGGCAAGCCGGTAGTGCCAGAACCATGATATATTTGTTAGGAATCACCCGTTTCCCAAAAATATGGAGCTCAGAAACACAAACAGGACCCAAATCTAGAGGTATGTTGAAATGTTAGCCACAACTCAGGATACAACTATTCACGTTTTTATTTGTATGAGATAAATTACCTGACCACTTTTTACAATCTAGCCTGACAACCATCTAGCTACACAACAACTGATATGTGTATCCAATCATTAGAAAAAAGGGCCTGGGTTATGATGGCACATCCTCCTGCCATTCCTATTCCCAGGCCAGAGGACATGCAATCCTTTCATGTTACAAATCAAGGACCCCCTGTCCAAGAAAACAAGTTAACCCCAAGAATCTATAACTGCTTCAGTTGGATGACGAACTTTGCTTCAAGGGGCCAATAAGGAAGTAGCACAGAATATCAGAGGTGGGGACTCGAGTCACATGATGCATATTTTTGGACTTGAGACTTGCATTGATAAAAGACTTGACTTGACTTTGACTTGGTATTCATGACTTGAGACTTGACTTAAGCTTGAGACAGATGACTTGAAAGGACTTGACTTTTGAAAATTAAATATTTGCGTTTGTTTTTGTATTGAGATATTACCTTTAGTTTTTTCGAAATGTGATTGGGTGATTATAGCGCCATGCGCGCAAACCTGGCAACCCACTAGCTGGCAGGGGTGTCAGTTAACATGGCAGCGGCTAGCGTTACTCCACACATAGTCAAGTTTCTATTCAAGGATTATGTTGTCGATGACGCTAATAAGAAGAGAACATAAAGTCTGCAGCATAAAGATCGGTGACAGGACCACCACAACAACTTCATTCGTCACTACAAAAAAAACCCACAGAGAAAGGTGCGTGAATGTGTTGTGTTAGCTAGAAAGCTAACGTTAAGTTTAAGCTACGTTAGACTTGGTTTCAAATCGATTAAGCATTACAAAGAGAAGACACAACAGTAAATGAACACTAGAACCGCCAAGGGATTCATTTTGACTAACCCTGATACTGACGGGCTGTCAGGAGAGGGAGAGAGAGGAAAAGAGATGCCTCGTTTATTTCCCCTGTGTTATCAGAAGTTACTGTAAACTGTTGAATAATGTAGTTCATCTACTTTTAGTAGTTTGTTTAAATGTTTTAATTATGTTGTTTTTGTTTGTAGAAGTGCATCATTCCTTGATTTATTGTAAAATGAATATGAACTTTTTGATCTGTTTTGATGATAAACTGAAGCAATTTCAAAATTAACCCAATTAAGTGAGTTTTAAATCGTCCTATTTAGTTTATAAAGAAATTATGAAGAGGAACAAATTAAATGATTTGAAAATGATATCTATGTAGGTGCTGACGCTGTTGGCGGTTCTAGTGTTAACATACATTTAAATTAAATATGTGTAATGGCAAATGCCATATATGATTTTCTTACCTGGAATTCTGCCTTTTTGAACAGACTTTTTGACTGAGTCCTAGCTATATTGTCTGCAGTTCTAGGGTTAATATGAATCTAATATGATTCTCATCGCTCTAAATTAGATTTCAAATGATTAACTGTGTATGTAATGAAGATCATAGTGTCGGTTGAATCCATTTTCATAACCACTGTCTTTTAACTGATTTAAATGCGGAAACTGGGCTTAATCATCAGAATTTTGTATGACTTGACTTGACCTGAGCAATGACTTGACTTGACCTGACCTGAGCAATGACTTGACTTGACTCTCATCACAGTGACTTGGGACTTGCTTGATACTTGTAGGTCAAGACTTGAGACTTGCTCATGACTTGCACATGTAGGACTTACTCCCACCTCTGCGGAATATTAACATCTACTTTCAGAACTTCACTTCTAACATGACAAATATTTGCCACCAATGTCCGCACTCACAGCAATTGTCATTTGAGTGGATGATTTCCTTTGCATTCATTTCCGGTGTTTTTCCATTGTATAAAGAACGACTCACATGTCCTCCACGGTGATTTCTTTGAGGATCTGGCAGTAGTCGACGTTCCACACAGCCTGGTCATCCCAGACTTTGGAGGCCAGCAAGATGGCTCCCAGGACAATGCGCTTCCAGTTACAGGGGCAGATATCCAGCTCAGCGTAGGTAAGCAGGCGCTCCAAGTACACCTTGAGGAAGAAGAATATTTAACGGTCAATATTATACAAAAAACAATTCAACATAATCAAACACCATTTAGTTTTAGCCCTCCAAGGGAAAAGGTTGAAGTGTTGATACAAGTGTCCCTGTATAATTCCCACTTCTCAACTAATGTAGCATCTACTAAAACTGTTTTAATTCTTGTAACATGTTCGCCCTTGAGAATGATGTTATTGTTATGTTTCTTTCAAAATATTTCTCAGTGGAAACAGAACAAGCCAGAGCAAATCAGCAGCAAATCAGTGTGTAGGACTTTACTGCCCTCTGGTGACCGGTTGGTGATAACACCACAGTATTTAACAACATGAAAAAAAGGTTCTCGAGTCCTAAAGCTCGGACTTACTAGAGTAACAATGGCACATTCTGCAGTGAGCTGTGCAGCGCTGAAGAGCGTTCTGACGAAGCGGTAGATCACTTTGTGTTCTGGGTCCACACGGGAGTAGTCATCTGGCAATGGCTCTTTCTGTACGGGACAAACAGATCATACACGTGTCTGAATGAAGCAAGTACCATTTCATATTATACACTATTCCAAACTAGTTTGCCTCAAATCTCAGATTTATGGCAAATACACAACATTAAAAGATACCAACATCTTCCTGGACATACAGACAAAGTGATAGACGAATGAATGTATTAAACAAAACTACTTGCTTAAAGTGACTGATTCTGAGGAAATCTATTTATGATACTCACTGATAAGGGGTGCAACCTCTCATCAAAAATGTCCAGTGACCTGTCCGAGTCCCTAAAGAACACAAAATACATTTGTCAACACACTAAAAACGCAAACTAGTTTAAACAACATAAAGTGTCACAAATGTTATTATTAAAAGCAAATTAAATGATGTACATTTACCTGTTTTTGATGTGGTAGTATATTGCTAACGTGACACTGGAAAAAGAACAAAAAGAAATGAGGAAAAAGACAAATAGTAATTCAGTGTGATTAGTTTTGGCCTTTAAAAGCTTGGGTAAAAACATTCTTAGTGGGAGCATATTATGCTGCGGGTGTGTGTGTATATAAGCCTGTATGGTGTTGCAAAACATTTGCACACTTTCACAGAAGCTTCATTTAAACCCGCTGAGATAATCCTGATTAAATGAGATTTTCCAAATTCACCGAAATATTGACATTACAGAGGAGTGTCCGAAATGAGGCGTGAGAGCATCTGCTTTAGGCCCCGGCTCCACGAGGACAAATACGGCAAAACGCATCGGAGTAACGCAAATGCAAACGCAAAAAACCTTCCGTCCACACGCAATATACACCGGATTGTGTCAAGCTCCACGAGACGGCTCCGTTTACATCCAAACGCTGGAAAAGCTGCAGTACATATGCCGAACCTGTACGTGGCGCTGTAACTTCCTCCACAAAAGCAGCAACTTCCTCCACAAAAGCAGCGAAGAAGAATGGTTGTCATGGCTGCACTTCTGTGTATTCTCCGCGGTGGGGGCCGACAGAACCGGGCAGAGTTTTTCGCCGGTCAGCGTGTGTTAAAGTTTAAATCTTCCGGACAAAATTATAAAAGTGCCGGTCAAAGGTCTTCATTGTTATTTATTGAGCTTTAAAACAAATGAATAACGACGATATAATGATATATAATCATCAAATACACGGAGCCTGTCTCTTTTTCCTCTCTTCTGACAGCGTCAGTGTCTGTCTCATGCAGCAGCTGATCCTGTAATGAGTGACCCGACAGTAAAAATGAACATATTTATAACTAGTTTAGGTAGTTTGAGAGGTAATTAAAATAGCTAAGGGTGATGATCTGACTTGAAGTGTGTGTTTTGCTCCCGCTGCATCACAGCGGCAGGAGCTGCGTGTCTCCGTCCTGTCAGATTAGACTTCACTCGCGTTTATGTCCATATTGAGATAAAGATAAATAATCTGAATTCAAGGAGGAGCTCCTGTAGATGTTGCACAAAGAACTGTAGCATGGTCAGTAGCGACTGGAGCACGATAGCAACCCCGCGGGGGAGAGGCGGGGCTATGAAAACGAATGACCGTATAGGCGACTCCACGGCCCCGTTGGACCCCCAGAGCGCTCCGTTCCCAGATCTATCCACCTTTGGACCCGTTGTCGTTTGCGGGGTCTGTTTCTACGTTTCCCTTACGGCGTCGTCGAGCTTAGAGGGCTATACGCATGAGAAATATGCGGATTCAACCCGTTTTCGTCCTCGTGGAGCCGGGGCCTAAGTCACGCATCCATTAGGTATTACTTTAGGATTACAACACTGTGATGCAACAGGATTTTCTCGTGTGAAATGAGTGACTTTTGGACCGCTCCGTGTGTTTCTGTTTCTCTGCGTGGGAAATTCTCTCACCATTTGATTGTGCTTTTGAGGTTTGGCTGGCTGACGGTGTTGTCATCTATGAAGATAGTTGAACAGGAGCTGTATTTCTTTGACAGTTGACCAGGAGATATCTTGAAACATAAAATCACACAATCAGCAACTAGAGTTTATCACGGGACAGGAAAAGTCTTGGTAGCTTCATCTATTTAGACTGGTTCCACACTTTTGAATAGCTGCCCAATACTGGCGTCTAAAACAATATTGCTTTGCACATTTAATCTGTAAGGATAACTGATTTATGATCAACAAATACATTTTGAAACTTACATGACTGATATGGTTTATGTGGTTGCTTTTCCTCTTGTCTCGTACTGTAAAGGGAGAGAAATGTTCAACAAAGACAAACAAGAAACCTGTGTCCAGTGTTGAACTGTATCTTGTAAAGAATTAAATGTAGTTTTAAACTGAAACCTTTTGTTGATTGTTAACCTGCAGCTAATAAAGACATCTACAGCAGTTTGATTATAGAAAAGACAATTTTTAATAAGTTATCAACTTAATTGTTAGCAATGTACCCCTCAATTAATAAAGCTCTACAATTAAGTAGTAAGGACCATTTTAAACCACTCCAAGGATTACAACAACAACTATTACCATTACAATTCATCTCCTGTTTTAATATTCATCACTAAATCATGTGTTTCAGATGTTTGTGCTTCTAGGGATCTCTTGCTAAACAGCTTATGTGAATCATCGGCGTGTGTGTGCGCCATGTTAGGATTGCTCACCGTCTGTCTGGGACTTGTACAGGAAGATAGTGCTCGCTCGGGCGTGGTCAGACGGGTTAGACTCAAAGGCCAGCTCTGAGAAAACAAAGTGTTCATAAGCGCTTTATAATGACAATCTGTCAAAAGGCATCTTGTTGCTGCTTTGCTCTCACTTGTGGGTAGTGATAAGCCAACAAAGAGAACAGGAAGTCATTAGCGTACCCATCGACCAAACACACTCACATAGTGTACTACTGCAAATTGTCCCTCACTACTAACAAATAATGCAACGCAAGTCTATGGATTTATTGCACTATATTACACTAGTGAGGGTGGCTGCTTCACAGGTTTGACAGAGCTTCACTAGGGAAGAAATTGCGTATCTGGTTATATCTTTGGGTTAGTGGATGCAAATGACTTGACAGCAAACAAAACACTTTAGAGAAGAAAATATGAACTGGTGTAATGTGTATATAAAAATGCTATCATTGAAAAACAGTTAACTTTCTACTAATTCACATTTTCCACAAGTACCAATGGTTGTTGTATAACTGTTCAGATCTAGAGAACGTGTTGCCCTCTGTGTTACCATATAAAGACAACAAGTATATAGACCAGTGGGCAACTGTCTGTTAAAGTGAGAATAGACAGACCTCTTTTATCCGAAACATACATTTTGGCAGTCAAGTATGGCATGGCTTTAAAGTCTTCCACAAGTAGGCTAACTGCAATTGTGGAATAACAGTTATATCTGCTAGTTGTTTTTAAAGCAAACATAAAACAGCACTGGTTTATTCACATGCAAGACTTTAAGAATTGTGTTTTATCTCAATCCATGCAGACGGCACATTACATAAAAGGATGGGGATTAGGGCATGGCAGCATTTGTGAAGCAGGGACAGCAAGAAGAGAGATGAGGAATGTAGGAAGGACTGCTGGACAGATTCTGACCCTCACCCTGCCAACAGCTGCTCTCCCCACACTGCACTCGCATACTACTGTCCACAGCAACATGTCTGGGATGAACACTGCCTGTGTCTAGGAGTGGCGACACAAGGACTTGCAGTAAAAAAAACGTAGCTTGGGCCTACATCAATGGGAAATATCTGAGATGCTTTTCTGAGAAGCTTTTCTATGTGGTCTAAAGCAGAGCTTGTGATCACAGTGTGAGCAAAAACAACTGTCAGGACTGCCTGAAGGCCATAGGCTAAGCTTTTTAACACGATAAGTCTATGTAAATGTCACTAAATAAAGCAAATTACAACATGAAGTTTGTGCAAAGATACAGGCACGATTCACAAAATAAGTTTGCTATGGTTCAGTGGAGATCTCTCTCCATTAAAACGGTATCCTTCCCACACCCCGCTCATAAACGGGGCATGGGCATAAACCTCAGGGTGGCAAAAGACAAAAGTTATGCTTTTTATTGCCAATTACTGAGTGATTAATATGGTGCCCAAGAGATGATGAGTTTGTTTTTATTTCTGATGTGATGCCAGTGTGATCAACATGATGGATTGTCCAAATGAAGAGTGCAAAGAATGCCCTCATCATCATTGCAGTGCTGGCACCAGGATGGCAATAAACACGTCTGGCAACTTGGCCATAGCTAGAGGGAGTCTGTGTGCATCTCCCTGCAGTAGAGAGATACTGTCTTTTCATTATGAAATTGTTACACTGAAAATGTATCTTGTTTGTGTGTAAATTATTATTTCTAGGGGCCCCTTATGCTGACAAGTAACTGTATGCGTGCGTGCATATGGAGTGTATATTTGCTAACTGTCATCAAAGTCAGTGTGCTTTGAGTCATGTGAAGAAGCTTCTTTACTATGACAGTGACTAGATTCAGATGAACTTCCCTTTAAACAAACAACATGGGTGTGACCTGTACGGGTCCAGTAAATTAGCTGTTTAATCATCACAGGTTTTCCCGGTTATCAGGTGGGACACCTACCGTCAGGGACCTCTCTGTCGCTGATATGCTGCAGGTAGGGCAAGGTGTTATCATCGCTCACTTCCGTGCTGGTCTCCAGCTCCTCCAGCCGCTCCGCCGGTTGTCTCGACGGTAGTTTGGGGCTTGACTCGGGAGAGACGCAGCATGTCACCGTGTTTCCCATTCTGAGTCGGGATAAAGCTCCACACTATTCCAGCCAAGTCCAAGTAGTGCAAATATGTGTAGCTAGCTCAAATTAGCCTCCTTCTGCTTCATACACATTACCAGGCTTTTCTCAGTATTGGGACTATCTTTGCGTGCTAAATCGCCGCTGTCCGCCAACTCCCTGGGATCGCATTCCTGTCCAGTTGAGGGTATAAGTGTAAGAGTCAAAGAAGAGTTAGCCACTCAGGCTCACCCTGTAGTATAAAATCGGAGTAGTCTCATGTAATATTCGACGTGTTCTAGCAATAAAAACTAGCAGTTGTTAGTTAAATGCAGGGTTCAATTCATTCATTCAAGATGAGTGTAGCTGCTCGGTAACGTTAGCTAGCTAAATAGCATCATAGCAAGGTAGCCAACTGTCTCCTTAACTTTTTTTTATTACACGTTTTTCTATCGTGTGAACACTATCGACTTAAAAAAATATACATGAGACGAATTCAAAACGTAAGTTTCTGGCAAATACTTTTACGAGACTTTTCAAACAATCCCGCAGATGTCTTCTTGCTCTCGGGTCTGTCTGAAGCAAAATCTAGCCCGAGGCTTTTGAGGCCTCCAGTGGAAAATGAAGGTAAAAAGAGAAAAATTCAACCAAGAATGTAAAAGTGCAAGAAATTCTCAATGAGGTCTGACCGACTAAGCTTTGTTTCAGTTCCTCATTGGAGAGCCACGTTTGGTAGCTGGTCCGTACTCCCCCATCAGAGCCTACACCCCTTCAGATTTGTGCTGGGTGTCCTCCATCTGTTGCCGGAGCTCACATACGGCTCTTCTTGGCACGGAGATGTTGTAGTCCCGCCTACTTAGAAATTCCATTCACTTCCATTCGCTGCTGAATCAAAACATGGTCAGTTTAATACCGCTCATTGGTTGAAAGAGCTGTCTGTTGGAGACGATTTAAACTGATGAACTGTATATATACAACGCTACTATTTTTGTATCGTCACCGACCCACACCCTTTTTGACAGTGGAAACTAAAGCCCATCATTTTTGTATCTGTCAATAAATGCATACCTCTTCATTGAAGTAATAGACATATGTGTTTTTCCCATTTCTGCTACTAAAAGGGAATAAGATTGATATAGTATTTTGTACTAGAATGCATTCATCTGAAAGGAATAGTAACCAGATCATTTGCAAATAAGATATTATACCAGACATATGATCACATTATAAAATAAGATGAATTAATATGGATTTAACTACTCAACATTATCGAACATTGTTCAAATTAGCTCAGACATGGTTTACTGAAACATCAAAATGCATTTGCCATACTTCAGTATAATAAAAACAATATTCAACTGCATTTTAATATAAAACAAAGACATTGAAATACATGTTTGTGTTTAAATAGTTCCCCTTCATGGCTCATCAATGTCTGTCGTTAGCGAATTGTTCATATTTTACTTTATTTGAACAGCAAAAAAATGCACAACCATCGTCAAGAGCAGTTTATTGCAACATAGCAAGTGTTTACAAAAGAGTAATGTAATCTCAGATTAACAGCATTTACAAATAATAGGCTGGTATAGTTTTATAATGTGACAATGTTCAAACAAACGGTATGTAATGCATTAGTTAGTGATCTTGTCTCTACAAGATACTATACAATACATGGCATTTTAGATTGATAACTTGTAAGTGTCAATATATAAACTGATCACATTAAAAGTTAGAAAAAATGTTATTATTACTATTCTAGAAATTCGGAATATATAATTTTACATACACGTCTAACAATCTGTTTCATGCACAAGCGAGGCCGGTGGGCATGAACTGTTCTGGCACAGACATGAAAACATTTTAGGTTTTGTTGGAAAGATATTGTGTAATCACATGACAGAGTTGAGCTCGCTATATAAAAAATGATTATTACAAGTTTTTTTTTCAGCACCAGCACTGGATGTGTGAATTACAGGAGTTGATTTTCATTAATTTTTTCAGAATACACTTAAAAAACCAACAAACATATGTAAAACCCCTGACGCTGATATTTCCTAATAAGTGCTTCTTTCAAAATTACAATTTCCTCTCCTTTCTCCCTCTGTCGGTCTACATGAGCTGATTCATCAACGCCTTCTGAATTACTCTATATAAGAGGTGATGCTGTCATCGTATTTTTATCAGATTCGACCCATTAATTCTTTATATTTTACAAATACATGCTGTACAATAGAAAACAATCTTAAACTACAAAAATAAAACTGATATAGCTACCATGAAAATGTGATCATGTTATATAAAGAAACAATCAAATAAACATAAATTGTGCCTTAATTAAATGGATTGGAAGATATAATAATAGGTTGCTTCTAAACTAAAACTTAACTTACAGTTAACAACATCACAATGTACGGATCAGTCTGAAGCCACCAAAAGTTCTGCAGTTAAAAAAAAAAAGGAAATGAAATGACATGATATATGTTGTGTTCCTGACTGCTCTCTTTAGAGTCCCTCTTCTCTACAAATAGACACAGTTCATCCTTAACAGGGTACCGCACTCCAAAATATAACATCTCCAACAAAGGCCTCTTCTCTTACACTTAGCTGCCATGACTGCGGTAGGCCTGGTGGATTACATGAATACACTCACATACATTGTTTTATATTCTACATTGACCCATTTTACAAATATGCAAAATTGGTTTCATACAAGCCATAAGAACATTTTCCATATCAAATAAAAATAAAAACAGGTCTACACATGCTGTAGAGTCTATATACAGTTATATAAAAAACCAACAACAGACAAATACGTACATATATCTTTTCAAAAACCTCGTACACTTCCATAAAATTGATTTATTAGAAACAGAACAAACATTTTCATGGATTATTAGTGTTGAATTCATGTAAGTTTAGTCTATATCTCATGTAGATTTGACAAAGAATACAAAAAGAATTATTATCATACATCCACGCAATCCATATCTTACCACCATCTAAAGGCCCCTACACACCAATCTGACACCAAAGAACACGTCCCGTCGGACCCGACTGTTGTGTCGCCTCCCGTCTCCTGCGTCTTGGCCAACAGTCACACTGGAAGCAAGCCCCAAGGAAGTGCGCCGGACTCTGATGAAAATATTCGTTGTGTCCAAACGGCGGTACTACAATTTCCGTATCAGTCCGTGACGTCACTGGGCCCAGAAATAATGTATCCCATTGACTAACATTGGGAAAGAGACGTCTGTAAATCAGCGGATAATTAAAAAAAAACTAAATAAACTACCCAGTATGAACTATTTTATAGGCCTTATTATAATCATTAGGTCCTTAAAGTTGTAAAATGCACTAAAAGCCGAATCTAGATTTATTTTCTCTCTCCATTCATTCTACTGAGCCGAGAGTGGGAGCTCGGGGGGCGGGGCTTAAGGGGCACATGCTCTGTGAGCGCACATACGGGTTCTTCTGCTCTGACAGCCAGGCATAATGGGTAATCTGTGACGTTTCGCTCTCTCAAAAGTTGGGCCATTTTGTCCTCATGCGCCAATGAGCAGCTCTCATAGGAAAGAACGAGACCCCCCGCCTCCGACGCTGTATCCAGTTCTTATTATACATCCATGACTGGAACACACCGCAAAGACTTCAGCCGACGGCCAAGTAGCACGTACGAACTGAGCATGCGTGAGTGGCAATAACTCTCCTTACCAGCAGTGGTGTGTATTCGTCATTCAAAAGAGGCAACAACCGGAAGACAGACTGCGTGATACACAGAGAGAAAAAGAACAGACTGCGTGATATAAACATACAACAAATAGCGTGTGCGTTCCATTTTCACTCTACAGCGAGAAGCTCATGGGGCTTTCCCGAACGTTTGTTTGGGTCCCTCACTTCCGTTTCGCTTCTCATGCACTGATTCGCTAAGCTGAACAGCCAATCAGAGTGATTTCTTTAACCGACAGCCTTTTACTGACAGCCGCGGCGGAAGGTGTCGGCACGGCCGAAAAGACACAACGGGGCGGTGTCCCTACCCGATCCGCACTGCGCATGTGCGAGATGGTCCGCCATATTGGACAACTCCATACTGCAACTCAAATAGGACATTTGACGTCTAGACGGCTGCCTGATTTGCATCGTGCATGCGCGAGTCATAAACGTCTCAAATATCTATACAAAAATCTTTTGTTATTTTATTTGAAATAAAATGAAGGACATTCACAGTTAATGTAATTAGATATAAATGATGAATGCCATACATATTGCATACATTCACAGTCAATATTTCTTCAGTATGTATGGTAGCTGTCTAACAGAAGTTAAATCAATTTCTCACTTATTCTGACAATGTACTTAACCCAATAAAATGACCCAATAAAAGGAGTTGTTAAATAATAGTGAAGTCACGTTTTAATAACAATAACTCATCTCTCTCGTTCAGATTAATATTGTCGGGTTTTTTGAGTGTTCTTTTTCTGCTTTGCCAAACGCCACTGTGTCAAGTGTCCTATTAGAGTTGCCGGATGTAGTTGTCAAATATGGCGGACCATCTCGCACATGCGCAATGCAGATCGGGTAGGGATGTGGATCGGGTAGTGACAGGCGGGACACACGAATCTGAGTAGGGCGACAGGATGCTCATCGACGGCCAGACATCTATCGACATCTATCGACGGCCGAAATCGGCTTGGTGTGTAAGGACCTTAACAGATGTTGCAAAAGACACAATACTGTAAAAGACTGAAAAATTAAATGTCAAGGAAACATATTTTGAGGACACACTGACATCAACTGTGGCACAATAAGATAAAGGTGGGCTTGGAAAACATTAAGGTCTTTTTGAACAACCGGGATAATATTTGTTTTTAGACATCACTCTCATAACAACATTTTACTCAACCAGTCATATCTTGGGAGACAGCGAGCTGGGATTTATAAAATAACCTTTAGTTATCTAAACCACGAACACACTTGAATGTCCATTAAACGTGTGCTTTGCCTTGAAAACTACTTGTGTGCAGAACTGCAGTAAGTACAGTCAGTCAAAGCATCCAAGTTGGGTTATAACTTTAGATTCAGACTTGATTTCATTTAGATAAAAATTGCACCTTGTGTTGCTGTTAGGCTTGTGACCCTAATTTTAATAGCATCTCACATGTATGTTATGGAGGAAGAGAGAAACAAGATGAGAAAATTAAAAAGCAAGACTTTACTCTATTATTTGTCCTTTTTTTTTAACAATGTGCCATCTGCTGACACACACAGCTCTACTTCCTAAAAAGTTTGGCAGTTATTAGCACAATTTATTAAATGTTATGTGCAACTGACTGAGCTCGCCTGATAAAGAAATGTCCGACTCTTAATTTTGCCAAAATCTTTTATGATAACGTTTCTCTACAATGACTATGATGAGTACAGTGTTGTTCTAACCTGTATGAGTATTTGTGTAATCTTCCAACATTAGGACGCAGGCTTATAACAGTTACATGAAGAAACATTTTAACCAGGGCTGCACGATATAAGGAAATTATATGTCAGAGTTGAATATCCTGATAACGATATAACTAGCGATTAATAAACAGATTAAAGGGTACTGTTATATGTGTATATTTAAATTGACTAGACTTGGATCTTAAAGAGCTGCAGAGTTTATTCATAGATAAAACTGAAATCTACACTGTACATTTACTGCCATGTGACTTCTTTACCGCTATTTTTCTTTAAAAACATACCTAAAACAACAAACGCGTTGTATGCTAACAACGTATATATTGTTTTATGATAAATGACAATAATATCTATGGGCCGAACAAGCCTACCTGTGTTTGCCACTCTACTTGCGGGAAGACAAACCCAGGCTGAGCAGAGGGAAGTCTCAGAGAGTAGAGCGGGGGTAGTGTCGTTGCTTGTTTGATCACATTTCGATTACTGCCCAGATCAGGCTACTGATTGTGTTTACTGACCAAAATGACTTCTTACTGGCCCCGGGCCATAAGACAATCCTTATTGTTGAACAGCGATGGCTGTCTGATTGGCCATAGAGTTAACAACAGGCCCAAATCAGACAAAATAAACACCTAAAGACAGAGCGTAATTTAAAATAAGTAACAATTTTGAAAGTGCAATATTGCAGTCTTTTGCACTGTGTGTTTTGCCCAGGGCAATGGCGACAAAAAAAGCTATATTGTGCAGCCCTAATGGGAACCTTTGTCCACAGCTGATTTGATTGATGTGCTCTGTTACTGGAAAGATTGTGTATATTTTAAATGAATTATCATCGACAACCTGCTGAAGTGGATGTAGTTAACCAGTTAAGCCCCAAGCCTGTTTTTCAGGTCTCAGGCTCGAAAATGACATTCCCAGAACAAATGACTATATCTTCACTTCTAAAAGGGGTAAATTAATAATCTTTTTTCTCAAAGCAATGATAAACCTGTGAGTTGGATGTAGAAAAGTCAGAATCAATATAGATGTTTTTTATTTTAAAGTAAATTCAGATTGAACAGAGTAAAAAAATGTAAATTATAGTGTCCGTCCAAAAAGAACCCATTACTTATAGTGAAAACCACCCTTGAATGATGGGATCGGAGACTAAAAGCTGTAGGAATCCAAACTATAACATATAATAAGTACCCTGTATCAAGATTGATGCAAAACAAGTTAAATTTGACCTTTTTAGAGAGATTTAGAAAAAGAAACCCACTTCTGGGGTCATTTGGGTGGATTTTCCATATCTCTGGAACCCATTGGTCGATTTTGATGATTGACACCTCTTTTTAACCGATAGAGCCAATAGAATCGAGAGGGAAGTTCCTAAATCCATCTAAACATTACCCATTGGTGAATGAGTGATGCGCAGCCAGCAAGCCCAAAACCGGAAGCTCTCATACACTCTCGTAGTTCTCATAGCAACTATATATGAAAACTCTGTTTTTGCCATAAATATGATGATGGATTATCAGTGATCATTGCAAAGTGACACAGAGACATTGGATTAACCTTCAGCAGCGTTTATATGCGTTTTAATGCCATTGAACAAACTTTTGATCAGAAAACAGCAAAGGTAAGACATATTTGCCGTTTTGGCCCCGTAAAGCTAAGTTGTGTGTTGTCTGGTGTCGCCTTCGCTGCCCTGAGTTTTGGTCGTGGAGTGATGATACTTATACCATTGGAATCTGTGGAATCTCAGCTTTCATTTGATATCTTGTTTGTGCAGAACCGATGAAGTATAAAATATTTCTACCGTGAGTTCTGTGCTAAGTGCGTTAGCATTTTTTCGCTTAGTGCTAATTCAGAGGCTTTGTATTACCCTTGTGTTTCGTTTAGCTAAAAATTGTTAATATTGTCTGATAGCTGAGTTTCTTCCCGTTAAGAAGCCCTCAGACGCTGTTTCTTGCAAGATGTTGCGTTTTGCGGGGGCATGGGGCTTAACTGGTTAAAGGAAAACTGGACTGGCCCGCTGTGTGCTAACTGGAGGGCCAGGCACACAGTATCAAACAGTCAAAGTATTTAAAAAGAACTGAAATGCTACTTAGCCCAGCTCGGTGTAAAGCACAGGAACTACTCAGATTTATGGCAGTAAAGGTCTTTAAGGGCTTTCAGTTCTTCGATTAGTGTCTTGTTTTGGTTCTCCAGGATGGCCACTCGGTTTTCCACACATTTAACATACTCCTTCTTCTTCCTGCGACATTCCCGGGCTGCCTCTCTGTTGGAAGGATAAGACATAGTTTGTCCCTCTGATTAAATTAGGGGGGATTTAGTGGAATATTTGATTAAATGCATCTACTCCAGACTGACTTCTAGGCCAGCTGGTTATGAAATGTGATATTGGGGCATTTCTGTCACAAGGACAAAGCCATAAATTGAGACCAAACACACAAATACAAAGATTCCCCCATTTTTCATACCTGTTCTTCATGAGGCGGACTACTCGTTTGCGGGTGACCTCCACTGTAGCGCCCTGGATGGGCAGGGAGGGGGACGAAGCCATGACCACCCCTGGGGCGATGGTGCTGGTGGGGGCTGCTCGGAATTGATAGGCCTGCATGTCACCAGAGGCGGCTGAAATGTGTGGTTGTCAGAGAGTAGATGTTAAGTCAAAAGTCAAAATCAACTTTAATGTCAATCTTTCAATTTGTGTGTACAGACAATCCCGAATACAAAAATACAATAATACAAATATATATACAAATATGTATAAAATATGTATATCCTATCCACAATCAACAATTATTAAATTGGTTATCTTGGTAAAAATCACTTTTTCTTGGAGAATCAATATTTTATAAGCTTGTTTGGATGAGTAACAAAAGTAAAGAAATATATATATTTGCTACCAACCACAGAAAATGAAAGAGAATAGAAGTGAAATTAGACTTTTTAGACCATAATAACATAAAATAGGTACATTAGAGAGTAATGAGTCGATGTGCTAGTTGCAGCCCTTTTACACACCACTCAGTTAATACTGCCTACTCTCACCTTGGACCACCACCTGGTTACTGGGAACCAGAATCTGCTGGCCGTCGCTGGTCTGAGCGTACTGCAGGATGGTTGCCCCCTGCTGCGCGGCTGATGCGTTGCTCATGGTCAGAGTCTGGATGCCCTGGACTCCATCTGTACCGTTGTTAGCCAGCTGAATGGCTCCACCCTGTGTGATTGCAACTGTGTGTTGAGAGGGGACAAATTAGAGAATTAATTAAATGAAAATCGGTCCCTATGATATGCTCATTGTAAATTCCTAAAAAAAATTATTTGGATGAAACTTTTGTCGAAGAGGTGTTTAACATTCATCAAAGATGTTGGAAGAAATGCACATTGAGACAATGGGTGAGTGAACAACAAGCTACTTAATTGAAGAAAATAATCAACCTCTTGGCCCAGATACATCACCACTAGATGCTTTAATTAGGTGTTTAAAGATATATCTGTGTTTTTATAGAAGGCAGAAGCACGTTGACGGACACACAACTTGACATATTTTCAACTTATAAAGTTGTTGTGGCAACAACTTAGCAAACAATTGATAAGTTACACATTTACGCAGGTGCGTATGTATACGTATATGCACAGTCTGTCCCCTACATTTTTCTGGCTAAAGTGCTAATATCACATAAGTGAATACACTTTTTAAGACATTGTGTGCTTGTTTGTCAGTGTTTTAAACATCAGGAATAATTAGATTTTGTTATAAGAGATATAATTCAGTTTATATAGAGCATTTGCTTTTACTCCTCTCCAAACCATATATTGTGATATATTTGAACTTTATTAATTTCAAAAGAATCACAAGCCAAAAACGTTGGGTATCACTGCAACAGAGGTAAATCACAAAACATATTATTATAAACGTGGGTGAACCAGTATTTTCAAAGATAATTTTTAAATAGTTTACAAGCATTAAAAATACATCCTAAATAATGTTTCCTTAACAGAAAGAAGTAGGGGGCTCCATTGATCCATCACTTACTGTATTGGCCGCTGCTGGTCTGGTAGATGGGTGTGGGCATGGTGACGGTGGTGATTGAAGGTGAAGCAGCAACACATGAATCCTCCTCTGCCTTCTCCTCCTCGATACGAGGGACAGCCGGAGCGTCGGACGAAAGGTCGTTCAGGATTTTCCTGTTTGGACAAACCACCATGGGCCAGTGTTAGTGTGATGCTATGATTTGAGGTGGTTATGACAGACTTTTTATAGACATTTTAAACTCACAATTTTAGTATTGATGGTAATTTCTGTCCCACAAACAAGTAATCTTCATTGTTTTGGGTTTTTAATGAAAAAGAGGGAGATTATTAAAAGAGCACATTGATTTAAGCCCCAGATTGTTAAAACTTAGCTATGTTTGTTGCAGCAGGAATCATAAGTTAACTGTAAAAATGTTCTCTTGCAATGAAGACAGCTCTAAACATTTTCTAGATAGAGTTAGAAATAGAACAGGGAGAAATGAAAAACAGCTTTGGTATGTAACCTGTAAGAAATTAAAAAGAAGCAACCAGAGTTTTTTTATTATTAATAAAGTTTAAATATAGTAAATATAAGGCCCATGTTGTATGGCCAAATGAGCTTTAAAAACCTCAGAACTGACCTGTATGAGGGGCGTCGGGACAGAATCTCTCTGCGTTTCTGAGAGTCGGTCACACTGTCCACTGACTCCTGTGAATCTTCACTCTCTGCTATGGTGGAGATCTGAAACACACAAACAAACCTTCTCACTTAATGTTCTTTATATTGTGGCTTACTTTCAACAGCACATGAAACCAGTGTTGTCGGGGTGTCTGAGTGTTATACCTGTACAGTCTGGATCTGTGGGGACTGGATGACAGACGGCTGAGCGACCTGGATCACACCGTGCACCTGGACCGTCTGTCCGTTGGGAAGCTGGACCAGCGTTACCGTGGGACCTGTTGCTGAGGTGAGGCCCGACGTCATGGTCATCTGAAATTCAGAAGTGATGTCACCATGCATACTGCCATGTGCACTTATTTGTTGCATTTAAAATTGATATTGTTCAACATTTTTGGAAACCAACTGCACTTCCTGAGCAGAAAGGGGCTCCTTCTTTAACACCTAATACGTTTACATCCGCGTTACCTGGGCCAGAGTAGCGATCTGAGCCTGGGTGATGTGCTGGGTCTCCGTCTCAGTCACAGCAGCCTCCCCCCCCTGCTGAACCTCCACTGACTCCATCCTCATCGGTTGAGCTGCGGAGACAGATTTGGACAAGAGAAGCCGTTAAAACTCAATGTTTGTTTGCAGCAACTCAGAAAACCAAACAAACTCAAAATACAGGCAAACGAAAATAAATCATACCCAACAGCTGTCAAGGGAACACCATTTCTGAGTTAAATCTGTTCCCTTGAAAAAGGTTCATAATAACTCAAACAACTTAAATCTGTGCCAGAAACTTTTTTCTACTATTTGTGTTCTTTTTTATATAATTGAATTGCTTGTGATCGAATATGACATGCAGTGTTGTTCTTTGATCTGTATTTGGTGAAATATTTGCTGCTTCAATGAGAATCTGATATTTATAAATCTGTCAATAACAAAGGCTTTAATGAGGACAGCTTGAGTTTCTATTTTTGTTACACATTTCTGCCACCATTCAGGAACAGGGAAATTGGCTGATCTGTTACACTAATACTCAGTATAAGGCAAGGCAAGTTTATTTATATTGCACCTTTCAGCACACGGCAATTCAAAGTGCTTTACAAAATAAAATAAAAGACATTTAAGAATAAATACAGCAGAAACACAGTATAAAATGGCATTTAAAAACAGGCATTTTAAAAAGCAAAGATAATAAAATTAACACTACAGGTATAGAATAAATGAATAAAAGCTATACTGCAGTGTGAATATGAACAGCTCAATCAAAAGCGGCGGCAAAAAGATACGTTTTTAGTCTGGATTTTAAAGTATTAAGAGTTGCAGCGGCCCTGCACGATTCCGGGAGTTTGTTCCAGATAGTCGGGGCATAATAGCTAAACGCTGCTTCGCCATGTTTAGTTCTTACTCTTGGAACAGAGAGCAGACCCGTCCCAGAAGACCTGAGACTCCTGGATGGTTCATAGTTATGCAGGAGATCGTTAAAATAATTTGGTCCTAAACCATTCAGTGCTTTAAAAACCAGCAGCAGTACTTTATAATCAATTCTTTGACAGACTGGAAGCCAGTGTAAAGACTTCAGAATGGGACTGATGTGATCCACTCTTTTAGGGTGTGTGAGGACTCGAGCAGCGGCGTTCTGAATTAGCTGCAACTTTCTGATCACATTTTTTGTGAGACCTGTGAAGACACCATTACAGTAGTCGAGTCTGCTGAAAATAAAAGCATGGACACGTTTTTCCAAATCCTGCTTTGGCATTAGTCTTTTAATCCTAGATATGTTCTTAAGGTGATAGTATGCAGACTTAATCATTGTTGTAATGTGACCGTTAAAATGCAGGTCTGAGTCCATCACTACACCTATAATCTCCTTCCCCCTGTAAAGTAAATGTTTTAATGATCATTTTAATGGCCAGCTGTTATCATTCACATTTTCATTGCACATATCAAACACCCTGGAGTGACTGTACTGTTACGATATATATGCGTTTAGTTCATTATACAATTAACTGTAATAATGATGACCAGTGGTACCCGTATACTGTATGTACAAGTAGGAATACTAGAGAAATACTCTTTTACAAAAATGACACAAGTCATGTGTTCAAAGTATTGGGATCAAAATATACTTAAAAAGTACTAGAAGTCAAAGTAATCATTATGCAGAAAAGCCCATTTCAGGATTATACACAAGATAGTATTGGATAATAACTGTTGATGCATTAATTGCTTATTTGAAATACTTTATGGTTGATAGCCATCAATTGTGATTTAAATGTTTATTTATGTTGTGTGTTGTGTCTGGGCTAACACTTAGATTTAAATAGTACAACCCTGAAGCTCGTTTCCTTGTGTGAAGAAGAAAGAAATAAAACTACTCAAGAATAAATCAAGTACCACATATAAATGTATTTGGTAACTTTCGACCACTGATAATAAGTTATGGATTTTAACACATTAACCTGCATATATTTCATTTGAATAAGCAGCTTCTGAGCCTCAGTGATCTGACTTGAGGAGGTAAAGTGTGTGTTGATCTGGGATGTTGTGATCTCACACTGTGCGTAGCTCCTCTCCGCTGCATGATTGGCTTTACACATTTCTCCCTCTGCTTTTCAAAAATCACTTGTGTGACAGCAGAGCCACATGGCCGGGCGACGCCCCTTCCACACAGCGGCCATGTCCCCGGAGATAAGACACGGTTACAACTTAAAATACCAGATGGGAGTTTACTCTCCAGGCCTGAGATCATGTTTTTAATTTGCAACCAAACGCATCGTCTTACATGTAAGGCCGATTAATATGAATACACAATAATGGACAATAGTAAGATGATTATCAGAATGTGTATAATCAGAAATAAAATATTTGAGATTATAAACATCAATTTGATTCGAGCAAGTAGCCTACATTAATGGACATGATGGGTTCAATGCGCCGTTTCCAATGAAAGCAGCGCAAATCTGTGCGCATAATGGCTGTATCATGTTACTGCACAGTCTGGCAGTTGCATGTAGGTAATAACAACGCTAAAGTCCCGATCATGTAAAATGACTTAACACGCACACACACACACAGACACACAAACACACACTGTCACTCCGGGTTCACTATCAAAGCCGCACATTTGCTCTGTTTCTCCCCAACAGCCGCAGCCTCCCCTCCCTCCCTACAAACACACCGCGGCGCCATGATCTCTTTGTTTCCTTCGGGCCGAACCCGACAACACCGACACTTTCTAGGGCTGAGTCCCGTGTCTCTGAGCCCCGGACACCGCTCCGTCCTTACCGATACAGACTCCCTTCGTCACTCCCGGGCCTCCGGAGCTCCACTTTTATTCTGGCCGACACGTAAGAGCCCGCGTCAGGCTACACCTCCGCGTCACCGGGAACAACAACACGGAGATTGGAGAAGAGAAGGACGAGAAAGCAGATGGCGACACTAACCGGAAGTGTCCGATGTGGGAACGGAAAAGGGCGGAAAATACCGACGACTGGCGGATTCTAACGAAACCCTCCTGCCTTGTTAAGAGTTTGACAAAGGTTTTACAAAAAGCACTTTAATAATGATGTAACAAGAACAACGATAATCTGGTGGATAAACAAGATGGTATTAGGAAGTGAAACCTGTTCTTAGAATTTAAGGGTCGTTCGGTTCAATTTATCAAGAAAACTGTTCCCCATTTGTATCGCAGTTGAATATGAAAATAGTTATCACAAAGACCTATAAGACCTTATAATGCGTTTTTATAATTAATCCTGAATTGTTTGATTTAATTGTATCCTGCAAAACAAACAACGTTTTAATGTCAATCATTGCAATCATTTGGATTGAAGAGTTAACATATATTCTAAGTCTACTTTCACTTTTAACGTATTTATTTACTTTATATGTTTATTTTCCTGATTGCTCTTACATACATTTACTTAAGTAGTATTTTCAACATAGGACTTTTACCTTTAACATATTTTTTACAATCTGGTATTAGTACTTTTTGGGAGGCAAATATTGTACTTTTACTGGAGGCTGCAATTATTTGAAACACGAGTAGAATAAGATATCCGTCATTTGCCCCACAGCAGGAAATGGACATGGCTATTGGTTATTAGTGAAAGTTGTAGGCATTCTTACTAAAACCACCAGAGGGAAGCATGAGACCATTGTAATGATCACTCTGCAGCTGAAATGCAAGATAGATATGAAGCACTACAAAAAACATGAACATTTCAGTACTTCACTTACAATTTTTTCTTTGCTTTGTAATCCTCGTTTATCATTGTGATCAACATATTTATTAAACCTTACTCTGTTTTAACCACACACATGAGAAAGATAAATATGCAGATATTACATTTATAATAGTCACAGCATTTATTCGCTTTTAAAAACAGAGTTACAAGTATACTCATTCAGATGTGACCAATTACTGTGATGTGGAAAGCAGTAGAGAAAAAGACACCAACAAAATCACCAACTGACTGATATTGATTTTTTTCTACACGCTTGCCGTTAGAAGAAATTAATCAATACCATATTTAGCCTAAAATAATTAAGAAATAACAAGTCTTATTTTTCTTTCAAGCCTCAGACTGCAAAGCATCACATGAAATCTATCAGGATACAGGACAGAGAGGCAGCCATTGGGTTTATCTCCCCAGATGGTGGCGCTGTAGAGCTGAAAAAACTCTCCCACCATGTGCTTCTCAGTCTGCCTCCCCTCCTCCTCCACCCTCTCCTCCTCCCCCTCCTCCTCCCTCCCTCTCCTCCTCCTCCTCCTCCTCCTCCCCAGCGACAGAGAGAAGAGCTGCTGGTGTGTCATCACGCAGATATGTGGAGTTTATCAAGGCAATTCCTTTTATAATCCTCCTGATGCTCGTTGCCGGTGTTTTATCTGTTTAATAGCATTTTACTGCGACAAGCCGTAAAAAACACCCTTTTTATTGTGACACCAAACACATTGTTTGGGGAATTGACCCTGCCTGGGTAATGAACAGCAGTGAATTTGCAGCCAGTTATAAAAAATCAGGAGGGGAGGAGTGTGGAGGGGCTGAAGGGGGGTGACAATTTTGACCCAAAGTCAAGAGGAGGAATATTTTACAAGAAGGGGGAGGAAGCGTGCTCCATTAGAGGTTTTCAAAAAGGCTGATATAGCTCTTCTGATTTTGCAGCAGTGACATCCATTAGTAAACGTTTTAACAAGTGCAACATGTTTAACACCTCTCGTGCCGTTTTTGTCATATTTTTGAATTATCATCTGAAATACTGCAGTAGAACAGCGCTGAAGAAACGTACATATCAGAATTATATGGAACGGTAAATACATGAAAAACCCTAAATAACTGAAAGATGGCAAACGTAAAAACAGAGGCTCCCGTATAACATTATTCGAACCATATGCCAATATCTTGTTGATGTGTACTCATCATTTTAGGTGGTCATAATTGAAGACAGAGTAAAAAAACAAACATGACATGTATATTTCTTATGCTTCATCATATACAGTGAATGTGAACAGATGGAGAACTCATGATTCTCTTGTGGGAGAACATGAGAGAAGTGAAGTGGGCTCTCTATGAAATAAAACTAATTTTACATGCACACACACAGACACCAAAAGAGAACGAATCAATAGAAGCATTTGGTCTATTATCATAAACACACAGTGTGTTTGCAAGTTGGTGTGTGTGTGTGTGTGTGTGTGTGTGTGTGTGTGTGTGTGTGTGTGTGTGTGTGTGTGTGTGTGTGTGGGAAGAATGGTGTTTTTATCTCCAGATGGTTGACTGAGACTTGGCTGGTTGGTACAGAGTTAGAGAGAGAAAAGCAGGCAGAAGGCGTCTTTTCTACTTGAGCTCAACAAAATGTGTGTGTGTGTGTCTGTGTGTGTGTGTGTGTGTGTGTGTGTGTGTGTGTGTGTGTGTGTGTGTGTGTGTGTGTGTGTGTGTGTGTGTGTGCCAAGTCTGCCAACCTGCCTGCCTGTGACCGTGTACATGTGTGTGTGTGTGTGTGTGTGATTGACCTTGAGGAAGGAGGCTCAGTTGGAGGAGAGAGGGATGAGGAGCACAACTCCCCCACCCCTTCACCTCCCCTACCCCCGCTGTGCCTCCCCCCTCTGGGTAAAGAACGACTGCCTTCTCATCCTCCTCCTGCCCTCTCTTTGCTACTTCTTTAGTTTCCTATCCATTTATTTTATTTCCTCTTTTCTGCTTTTATCGACTCTCTCTTTCATGCTTGGTCCTTCCGTTTTCTCCTCTATTCTTCTCTATTCTCCTTGTTTCCTTTTCCCTTTCGTTTCCTCAGCTTGTTACTTTTCCTCTCATTGTTTATGTATGTTCTTTCCCCTCTCCTCTCCTCTCCTCTCCTCTCCTCTCCTCTCCTCTCCTCTCCTCTCCTCTCCTCTCCTCTCCTCTCCTCTCCTCTCCTTTCCTCTCCTCTCCTCTCCTCTCCTCTCCTCTCCTCTCCTCTCCTCTCCTCTCACCATTGAATGACTGTGGACTCCTCCAACAATCCCTTTCAGCAGCCAAGGTGCTCAGAGAAGAAAAGAAAAGAAACACAGCCATGTCTAAAGAAAAGGAGAGCAGGGAATCAAATGCCAAACTAAAAGCTCTTTGAAAGCTTTGGAGACTGCAGGATGCCCGGGGGGTAATTTAAAAAAAAAAAAACCTGCCACGGGAAACGGTCAAAGAAGGAGGTGTCACAGTCTGTCTGCGATATGCTTCATATTCACAAAGGGTCCGAAAACAGCGCTTTGATTCCTTCACAACACTTCTATCAGCATGTTTCAATGTGTTCCAGATTGGGTTTTCTTTTATAGGATTTGGTTTTGTTCTGTTGTCCTTTCAAATAATGCCATGGACTTGGATTTTTATAGCGTGTTTGCTTCACATTTTCTGTTTAGTCATTCAACTCACCTTTGTTTGAATATCTACCGTCTTTCTCTTGCACTCTGGCACTGTCATACTCCCTTCAAAAATCATTTGGTACAGAGTAACAGGGATCCAAGTTAACATTTGGGTATTCTGAAAGAAGAAAGTGACACATTTTCTATTCTGCTTTACAGCCAAGAGCAAAACCAAGAAGACAAAACAGATGGGATACATTTCCCTAATAGCACATTATAACTGCAGTACAGCACACAGTTTTTAAATAAGTACACCATTACAAATAAATTACCCCAAAAAAGGATCAAGTGACTTTAAACCTCTGCCCTTGCAATAAGAAATAAACCTTTGCTGACATGTGTACGTTCTGCACGTGTTCATGATACGGTAGCCTACTTGTTCAAAGAAATCTTGTCGTCTACAAGAACATCCAGTTTCATACAATGTCACTCAGATCTAATGCATGCCCAGTAGCCAACAATAATATAAGCTATGGAAAAAGGGTTAAACTACGAAGCTGTGCTGAGCAGATAATTACGACACAAAGCAGTCTGAGGAGCAACATGTGTTAGCATTTAGCATTCAGCACCATCTCATTAAGCACTGTGCCCTGCCTTACATTCACTTTATGACAACACATTTGAACTGGTTAGCTTGACAAACAGAGATCCAGCAGAGGCACAGTGGATGAACAGACTGTGTTGTTCGTGGGTAGCATTCAAATAACAGCACGTTGAATACATTAGATGTTAGCTCTTGATATTTTGAAGTAACAGCCCTAAATCATGTTTGTATGCAGACTGCAGACTCTTGTGGATATGAGCAGCTGATAAACATGTATATCACATAGACCCTTACGCCTCTGCGGATATTAAATCTAATTTGCCCTTCTGGTGCTGTGTCTGTGATATTCATTGCTGAACACTATAACACATAATTGTGGAAAAACACTTTGTTGACCGATTAAAGAGCTCAAGGGTCCCTTTATGTCCGAGAGACTAAAAAATGGGAAACAATGAAAGCCAAGAACGTTTCCTCGGAAATTCGATCAAAAACAATTAAAACACAAAAAATCATAGAAGCGAGCTTAAACAAGTAGAGGGGTTCGTCCCTTCATGAACAGTGACACAACTACTACTCAGCAGTACATAACACACTACTCATGTATGACATACTGTACATATTTTTAAAATGTTGTTACCTTGAAGGGTACTACACCGTGAAATTTGGATTTTTCGCCCATAAATCACCCTCTCTCTCTCTCTCTGTGTGTGTGTGTGTGCTAGAGATTTGACTGTTTACACTCGCCTATCTACACACACACACACACACACACACACACACACACACACACACACACACACACACACACACACACACACACACACACACACACACACACACACACACACACACCACACACACACACACACACACACACTACTCAACTCGTACCCACTTAACTGAAGCCTTGTAATTCACTGTTTGTCAGCCACAGATCTGCATGATGTGCTTGTTGAGGGCATCCTGTGTGAGATGGGAGGGTCCGATCAAGTCTTAAGAAGCAGAACGGTGTTAAAATACTCTCGTTTTGTCGGCTCCATCCATCTTCTTCTTGTTTCCACTGACCTTTAAAAGAGTGGAAGAGGAGACACGAGAAAAAGCGAGAGGAGAACTTTATCAATGGAGTGTATCTCATAATGTTCCTCGTTGTCTCCCTTAAAAACGTGCTGTGAGTGTTCACTAACTAGACTGGTGTCCCCTGCTGCGTCAAAGCTGTTATATCCCTTTTATAATATAATTAGCTCTTCAATTATGATACCACATCTGAAGTTAGGCAGTGATGTGTAGTAAGTAATCCTTAGAGGCAATAGATAGAAGCATGAAATATAAACTTTAAATTGTGAAGGAAGTTTTCAAGTAATCCCATTCTACACTTCACTAACCCCCCCCCCCCCCCCTTAGGTACTGTTGCTATGTATTTCATGCTTTGTGGTATAACACATGTGTAGTTTGAAATACCATAGTTAGAAACCCACATTAGCTTTCAATAAAAATAAACTAAGTCAACTTTTATCGGTTAAATATTACCATATGCATGGCTCCTGACAAATATCTCCTTTATGCCTTCAACACCCAGGTACATTAAACTAAACAACAAACTAGATTAAGTAACATTACATTGTATTCCTACATCTTACAGCCCCTATGAGAATATTTGTGCACTGACAAGGAACTTTTTTACTGCTTTGCATCCAGAGAGAAAGAACAGCCATCTAATTTTTCTGTTTGTGCATCCTCGATTCTACATTTAATGTCTGAGCAGAGCAGCTCCTCATTTCCCCTGAGCGGAGACTGAGTGCATGCAGAGGAGGAGTGGGAGGCGAGAGGAGGAGAGAGGAGGCGAGCGGCGGAGAGGCCTAAGCAGGGCTATTTTTATGAGGCACATAATAAAGATATGGAGATGAAGCATGCATCTATGTGCTACCTGAGGACCCTCTCACTGCTCCCAGTCTGGCCCGACAACCTCTCCTCTTGTTTCTGCTCTCCGGCTCCCGTTGAGGATAGAGAGACCATGCTGAGATGAATGAGAGTAATAACCCTACTGTCAGGAGAGAGAGCGAGCAGTGGGGAGGGTCATGATGGTGTAAACACAGGAGCGAAAGCTTGCAGGTCTGCGCTTCTATTTTTACTACAGCACAGCGGGGGGGAGGAGGGGAGGAGAAAATGGGATGGAGGGAGGGAAGAGGAAGTGGTATGAAAATGGGATTTCTGCATTATTCATGGACCCGGTAGAGGAGCATGGACGGCAGCTGGGACAGCCTGCACACACGCGTTTGTACTTAAATACTCATGAGGACGCTCAATGACATAAAACATTCTCCTGCCAGCACCTTAAAGAGTAAACCCACGGATTTTACATATTAAAGATCTACTTATCATACCTTTGTAATAAATCAAACGTGTAAGGGGTATACAGAACATATATGCATTCCATCTTTCGTATTGAGTGAAAAACTGTGTTGAGAAGGAAAGCTGGCACTGGTTGTAATGTCTGCAAGATAAATAAACAGCTGTGAGATTTAAGCAGCATGAGTATAGTTTATTTAAATTAAAAACAATTAAAAAGAACATCCTTCAGTTGAATAATACAATAACATTTAAAGTGTAAGGAGTTAGCTAAGATTTCCTGTATGTCAGTGTGTCTTATTATAAGAGCATTTGTTTGCTTTTATATTAGTAAAAATGATAAAGTAAAGTCAAAATAACCCTGCATTTTGTTGCTTTTTTGTTTGTGTTTTTCAATTGATATTTATTTGTGTGTGTACCTTGTTCAGGTGTTTTTGTCCTTGAACCCTTTCACCTTGGTCATATGCATCTCATATTCCACAGCAAGTTTAAGGATTTTTTTTATATCAATATTTGATGCTATGATATCCTTGTGTGTCTTTGTACATCTCTCCTAACCTGTTTGTGTTTGTTGATGGATGCCATATTATTTACATGGATGAGTGTCCTTCTCAGGGTTGTGTCACGCTCAGTAAAACCCTCTGTGCTGTAACTGTGCAGTTTTTCAGCTCTCTGCTCCCTCTTCCAGACTGGCAGAAAGATCATGTTTCCTCACGATTGATCTTCAAGAATCACAACACGTTTATGTTACACAAACTCACATGACAGTGAGGTTTAGCAGTGGGTTTGTTATATAAATAGGCTCTGCCTGCTAATGTAATGTATTACATATATTCCGGGGTGTCATGGAAATAAACAAAAGGACAGTACAGAACTGGGATACATTATCCAGACTACAGAATTAGGACTGATGATATTTCTTTCAAGAACAGATATTTTAGATTTGCTTATGTACAAATCAGTCATTATCATATGTGCTGGTTTTATCACCTGCATTATATTTAAAACTATCGATTATCTCATCTTACTCCTGGCAAAAAAGTGAAAAAAAGCACAACACTCAAAATGTCGGACTGTTCGTTTAAGGTAGTACATAATCTTTTCATGAGGGCTTTCTTCTAAGTAGTGATATCAAACAAAGATTTCAGCAGGCATAGACAGGAAGAGTCTTGCACCGCCTGAACTGCAGTCTTGTATTATTTAACCCTGTTGTGGGACGTTTCACGATCTATGATTTATAGTTGGTTGTGTTAAAACTGTGGCGTTGCCTCACTCACCTTGGCTCACCTCCATTCCACCCTGGGACCTGAGCAGGCAGCAGCAATGTCCTGCAGAGATGCAAAAGACAGAGAATGAGAAAGACACAGAGACAGAGGAGAGATACACAGTTTGTGAAATATATCTGCAGCCGCTCGGCTGTTGGCCAGGATGCTGCTGCTGTAACATCCGTAATCTGACTGGCAAGGCTTGATGCTGATCTGACAGCTCCTGCTGATGAACTGTGGAGAGAAGGGAAAAAACACACACACACACACACACACACACACACACACACACACACACACACACACACACACACACACACACACACACACACACACACACACACACACACACACACACACACACACACACACACACGCAAACACATTAATAATGTTCTTGTTGCAGCACCCCCAAATCACAAAGATCTAATCCAACAACATCATCTGATCGACATCATCTGTCTGTTTGCAAACTGTGGGCACAAGTCAAACTATTACAGTACAAGCCCTAAACCACAATTACTGAAGTAGATTAAAATAAAATAGTTATTTTTTGCTATAACTTTACAAAGAGGACCTAATTTTTGAAGTCGTTTACAATAAAACAAACACAAATAATTGGCTTTCACACTGAAAAGCTCCAATGCCAACTCACACACACCAGTTTTGGAATGAAGTGCATTGCTCCAACCTTTAAAACTCTACTGCCTCTTATGTAGTGTTAAACATGTCGCCTGATATGTGACAAGTTTTGACGTTTGAAGGTGACACGTCGTTTCGGTGTCGTGCGCCTGCTCGGCAGCTGGTCACTGATGAGCGTGTTGCCAACTGATGCCAGAGAAAATACATTGGAGCTGATCATCAGAGCGGAGAGCAGACGTATAGATGTACATCTTCATCAGTTTGTCTCATCTTTCTGTCAGACATTTTCTCCTGTGTTGTCACTGTCATATGAAGGTGACAAATAATGATCATCATCTCCATTTTATGCCTCATATAAAACCTGATTCCTTGTTCATATGATAATCGGCTTACTAGAGAGAGCTGGATGTAACCTGATAACTTAAATACATGTAAACAAACATCATTTACACATTCATCCATCTGATTAACATCCATCAACATTCGCACTCTCAGAGTCAATGAAACTGTGTTCAGTTATTATGAATCCACCAGTAATGCCAGCTTGATTAGACAGCAGAACACATAAAGGGCTAATTAGTCTATAGAATAAACAGGGATTAGAGAACTGTGTTTACTGATGTTTTTCTGTAAGACACTTTCCCTTTAATCTTGTAAAAGTAAACTGATAATGTAACATAAAGCAGAGAAAAAAATAACAAAATGATAATCAGTACTGACAGTCTCAAAGCCCTTTGATACTTTGATACTGTGTGGTATGTTTCTTCGTGTGTGTGTGTGTGTGTGTGTGTGTGTGTGTGTGTGTGTGAGTGTGTGTGTGTGTATGTGTGTGTGTGTGTGTGTGTGTGTGTGTGTGTGTGTGCGACTGGAATAGCAGGTGACTTGTTTTAGCGCTGAGCCTCAGTGCTACGTAGAATGGAATACATATGTGTGTGTATGTGTGAGTATGTGTGTGTGTGTGTGTGTGTGTGTGTGTGTGTGTGTGTGTTTGTCTAGCTAATCATGTGTGGCTGAGTGCACTCAACAACAACACCCCATCACCAGACAGACAGGCTGGCCGGCAGGGACCCCTGTCCACCATCTGTGTGTGTGTGTGTGTGTGTGCGCGTGTGTGTTCGACTGGTGGTAGTGATGGTCTGGTCTCCACCTGTCCCCCCTGTCATTACCCAGGAGGTGATGGAGGGGAACAGAGACAGAGTAGAGGGAGGAGGAGGAGGAGAAGGAGGAGTAGGTGAAAAGGGGAGAACAGTGAAGATAAACAGAAAAAGAAAAGAGACAGAAAGAGCAGAGACCTCAGTGTGACATAGTCGCAGGTGAAGAAACCAGAAAGAGACATTGAGAGACTGCAGAAAAGACCTGATGTGACAGAGACAAAGAGACAGGATGCGAACCGACAGACTGTGATGTGGATGTGAGGGAAAGGAAGGATCACAGAGAAACGATAAGGGGATGGTGAAAGTAGTGAGAAGAAAAGAAAGCTAGCAGCTCTAAAAAAGATGAACAGGCCCAACAGTCTGTTAAAGCGGAAAATAAAAACTGGAAGAGCAGAGCAAGTCCGATGTTCAGACAGCCTGATGACAGAACGCTGTGAATGAGACAAAAGTTAAGCTGTTGAAATATGACAAAAAGAAAAATACATAATAACTGAGAACTGTTAACCCTGATTAACTGTAGCTATGTAAGAAATGGTATCAGCAATAATACAAATATTTAGAAACAACAGGCCGTGAATTAAGTGTAACACTGACATTCTTGTTTTTGTATCAATTGATGAAAAGCGGCTTCATTTATCTTCACTTAAATGTGGAGTTCCTCAAGGCTCAATTCTCGGACCCATTTTATTTCCCCCCGAACGCTCTTTCGGATGACATTATCTGCTGGATTGGTTGTGAATACTGTCCTTGCTATAGGCTGATTCTACTGCTATACAGACTTATGCCACACTTTGAGCCTTAACATTTTATTTTCAATGAAATGGCATGCGCAGTAATGCCTGCACTCAAAGCCGTAATTATATCACGCTACAGAAGTTCTTGAAATGTCCCTCAATATTTTTCAGCAGTTCAAAGTTATTGTTGATGCTTTTTGGGGCTATTTTTTGTGATTCCCTTAACACAGGGTCAAAACAAAAATAGGTTTATGTCTTTTTTAATAATATAACATTACAGAGTTTAATACTTTTGCAGATACAGCCATTTTCAGTATCTGATTTATTGTGAACATACAATACAAACAATAGGTTGCTGCTACTATATTTCTCTCTGACTTGACAAGGATAGCCTAATAGTTTACCTCAATGTCTGCTTAACTGACTATATTAGGATTACAATGAATGCAGTATCTCTTATTGTATAAATTAATGCATAATGATACTGTTTCTCTGGATATCACTGCTGCCGGGCTGTTTCTGTGGACGAGGGCAAACATTGCATGGTGAATATGGTTCTTGCATATTCGTGTGATGAAGCAGTTCATTGTCCATCTGCTTGTTTTAAACTCCCTCCATATGGAGGAGCAATGCACTCACAGAAGAGATAATTCATTGTTTCCTTGTATTCAATCTTACTTCACTTGTAGATCCATAAAACAGTGATACGATACCACAAATGTTTCTGTTTCTGACTTTGTGACCACAGTAATTAACACCGTTTTTTTTGCTGTGGGTGAAATACAATCCTAATTATTTTAAGTTGTCCTTGTTAAAGATTGAATGCTGATACAATAAATATTAATAAACAGGATTCTTTTAAACAATTTATATCATTTGTAACATATGTAAATATGTCAATAAATAAATGGTTGAGTTTTTGCATAAATACAATCAAATATTAAGGATATAATACACATAAAAGAGTACGAAATGTCATGTTTTTAAGAGCAGATTTAACCTCGAACTCATATGCACTTTGTTCTTCTGATCTAGAGGGTTAACACAGGGTTAAATCACACACGAACACAAACACACACTTCCAGGAACCCTCCTGTCCCTCAGGCTCACCAGGATTCAGATGTCATGAGTGTATTCTCCCCGGATCAGTGGGAGGTCACGTTAATTAGCACATTTCACACTCGTCTGCCAGCATATATATATATACATACACACATACACACACACACACACACACACACACACACACACACACACACACACACATACACACACACACACACACACACACACACACACACACACACACACACACACACACACACACACACACACACACACACACAACACCACACACACGCTGAGACATGTTAATTAATGACTTAAGACAACAGAAATGAGAACCAATCAGAGTTTTTGGTTGAGGGTTACAAGCTTGTTTATGATTAACTGTTAAAGTTAACAGTTAATGTTAATGTTAAAGACTCCTCATCTCCCCATTGATATTGTTGAAGTTTCATATCACATTTTGAGTATTCTGAGTCACTGGCAGGGTATCCAAACGTAAACAATGACACTACATCTCTCCTCTCCTCTCTCGTCTCTCTCTCTCTCTCTCTCTCTCCTCTCCTCTCTCTCTCTCTCTCTCTCTCTCTCTCTCTCTCTCTCTCTCTCATTAATTGTCTCCCTTAAGGTACCCCTCTCCGATGCTCTCAGTTTCCCATCAAAAACAGACGAGTTAGTTTCGGCTACACTTTGCTTATGCTAAAGCAACATTCTAATTAAAAAATGCATCATCGTAAAGCTATACAAAACAAACAATGTCATATTAATTGATGTCAAAGCGCCATTATGAGCTGATATAAAATATAGGCGGATGCTATTTGCACCCGGGTGAATATAGTCAACAATGCTATTTGCACCAGGTTTTTTTTAATGTATAGCCACATTGGCTATTTACACCCTGTTTTTATATAGTTACATTGGAATATAATTAATGCACACTCCACATAGGAAAACCCTCCTGCTTTTTGGTATGATAACACAAAGCTGTTAAAATGCCAATTTGTATTCATTAAAATAAATAATCAGCACAAGTTTTAGATGTGGTTCACGGGTAACTCGCAGATATAAATCATTTGCATACAAAATATGTTGTGTACTTATCAGACACCTGCAAACCATTCAGAATCAAATAATGATAATAACAAAAAAATAATTCTCTATGCTTCTGTGCCATTGCTCTAAATTACTTTTCACAGCTGTTACTAGGCAACAGACAGATTCCACTTGTTGCGGTTATAATTATTCCAAGCCCGACAAAGATAATGTTGACGCAGAGGTCTAATTAAAGACTGTTTTGTTGCAAAATCTAATCTATAGACAATACATAAATGGTAAACACACTGACTCACTGTGTGAAAACAATGCAGAAAAAGCAACAAAAAAACCATGTTTTTATTTAACTGCCTGTGCTCTAAATCTATGTTTCCTAGCCCAAAATGATAAGTAATGAAAAGAAAAGGTCCAATTATCCTGTGGTGTGAGCGGGATCAAGTCCACATGAAAAAGGTCAAATTGCTATTTGACTACAACAATAAACTTCATTCAACACACACACCCAAATTCCCAAATTACCAAAAACCAATGGGAAACTGAAAGACACATCACCCTAACCTGGCCTTGTTTCAATATTGAATTTGGCAGGTATTAATATATGTTTTTTTCTTTCTTTCCAGGTCTAATGAAACGATGTAATTGAAGCTCCTTTCTAAAGTATCTGCCTTGATATCAACAACTCAAGTTAATGCAGCAAGATTAATTTAGAAATAAATCATTACATGATGGCAGTTTTGGCCCTGATAAGGTGTGTAATTTAACCAAACATAAACTACAGCCTGAGGCATTTATAATAAAGGCAGTGGTTCTCAACGTGGGGGTCGGAATGAGGCAGAGTATTCGTTTTAGTACGTAGCTTAAAACACCACAATGCCTTTGTACACCCGGGCGGAGCTGCTAGCATGGCTGTGGCCTCTTGTGTTTGTTTTTATAATCAATGTATCTCTTAGATCATAATGTAAATCCACTCCGCACTACTCCTGAAGACAAGCGTTATTCCTTCAGTTTGAGCATCTTGTGTTTTGATCACAGATGATCTCTCTGTGAGACACGTGCGTATAAAAAAACTCTGAATAAAACATTAAACAATACCTATTGATATTGAAAGCCTCCATCCTCAAACATGACATTATTATGAGACTATAAACATCAACCGACCCCCCCTCCTCCTCCTCCTTCTTCTTTGTACAGGGATAAAGCCATGTTGCTGAATTCTAGGCATGCTCCCTCATTGATCCGTCTTCACTCATATTGCTGTGTTAAATTGAGTGTAAATGGATGGCACGGAGCTGTAACATAAAAGGTCGGAGGTCAAACCCTCAGGATCCTAAACAGCCTCAAGCAGCTGCTGCTCCCTTTGACCTGGGGACCTTGATGAAAGAGGCCTGGAGGACGGAGTAAAAATGAGGAGGACAAAGGCAGGAGATGGAAGAGAGAAGAGACTGACGGACAATACATCAGTAATGCACCTTCAAACAAACATGGAATACAGTACATCCCTTTCATGCATAATGACACTGGTACGTTTTCAAATGAGGAGTTGGCCTTCAATCAACACTCAGCGAGCAGATTACACCCCCAAGCTTTTCAAAGAATATTCTTCCCGGTGAATGGATGGCCTCGCTTTTCCAACGTGCAGAACTGAGCTTTTTCACAACACAGTTGAAAGGATGTTAACCTTCAGATCACTGCACTCATGGTTAAAGCATTTACTTTGGATGTATAAGACAAGTCAGGGACTCTGCTATACTGTCTGCTCAATAAACATCACACCTCTTATACTGATTGTTGAAACTTGAAGTAAATCACTAATGAGTACTTTTTGATAATATACAGCATACAATCTATATATATATGTTTGGACTTCTTAAACTACAGCAGATCAAAGTTTTTTTTATTCAGCTAAAATATATATTTCTATATTTCTTCTAGTGGTTATTGTTTTGGTTTGTGTAGCCTGTAACCTTTACTATTCTGGGTCACTCTCACCTTTATAGTTTAGTTTCTGGAACAGCAGACACCTTTTTCCAGTGAAAAGGTTTAAACATCTGACTGTGAACATACCTGGACCAAATGGCAAATTTAGCGACTGTCCAGTAAACAAAGTGGACTGTTTAGCTAGAGAAAGATATTTGTCTCGGGGTGAACAAAACTACAGCAAAAAGAAATAGAAACAAGACGTAGATTCATGGTGGTCAGAAACATGCCTCCAAATGCTTGCTAAAATCCTTAGAAATAGCTATTTTCTTTTTACCTGTTTGCCATATCAATTTCAAATATCATTGTGACAAAACAAAACAGCGACTGCAAGTTAACGGGACTTTCCAAGAGGCCATGATTAACGAACCGTCCTCCTTACGTTTGTCAACCCGCAGGCAGTCCAAACAACAAACACAATACAGGAAGGTTACACTATAGGGACTCAGATACTGTCATGCAACAATAGCTGGAAAGCTACAGCAACAAAGCAAAAATAAACTACCTAGCAACAAGGCGTGGGGGGCAAAGAGCAGGTATTTATACTGGAGGAGGTAATGAGGTAATGAGGAGCAGGTGTGCAGGTGGGTGGAGATGAGGTGACTGGGGAAGGTGGGGACACGCTAAGGGCATCTGGAGGACAGGTGGGGGGGATGAGAATGTGTGGAAAGATGCTGGAGTCAGACCCAGTAGACCCAGACGCGTCGGGCTCTACTGCACCAAGATATCTCAGAAATACGTAAATGTTGTGTGGAATCTGTTGTTCCTAATTCTTGTTACTTGTGTTCAAACCTAATGGTAAAAACATTACTCATGCTTTAGTTGCCGCAAACAGATATTCTCGGGAAAATAAATTAAATAAGTTTTAATTGACTGATTTGTACGGGACGAATATATGGCATTTCCTCATTATGTTGATAAAAAACAAGCTGCAACACATTTCTTCCTGTTTCCTGTTGCAAGCTAATGTTATACACTGTAAATGTAATTTGACTGTAAGTTGACTGCACGGAAGAGCCATGAATAAAATATCTACTAAAGGGAGAGAGAGATAAACATGTTGAGCTCTTTTAGACACATCCCATTATCTAGGTTCTGTGTATATCATTTAAAGCAACATTTTATGGCATTCCTGCGATTCGGAGCGTCAAAATGATTTTGAAGCTGTTATTTTGAGTAAAGTAGTTACATCATTTTGCTTTAAATGCATGAACACTGTTTCACACATAAACTGTGCTTCCATATGTAGCCACATTAGTGTCGACATGGTATATTACCGTGACTGCAGCGTGGGTTCATCCATGACTTGTACAGCAGTGTAGCTGATTAAAGAAAAGGAACTTGTTCACACACATGAACCTTTAAAGACCGCTGCACTCCAGCAGCGTGAGGCATGGAGTCAGAACTCAGAGCAAGGTTACTGAGCTGCAGGAGTATCATACTGGTAATTACTGAGGCAGTTATACACACACACGCACACGCACACGCACACGCGCACACACACACACACACACACACACACACACACACACACACACACACACACACACACACACACAGACACACACACACACACACACACACACACACACACACACACACACACACACACCGTACACACTCAGGCATCTGACATCTGTAGGCAACTGGTGCCACCGCAGCTAGCAGCTAATTGGATCATTGTCTGGAAAGGGGAGAGGAGGAGCGAGGGATGAGAGGATGAAAAAAGAGGGGAAGCAGGCAGTGGAGAGAAAACAGATTAATGAGACCAACAGCTCTCAGAAGACTGCTGGGCAAGGTGAAACCCACCAGGGATAATAAGCGCTGTAGATTCATCTGTTTCCAGCGAAACCAAAACAATTTATGTTTATTTTTTTGAATAATATTCTGATGATTATAGTATGCAATCTTTCATCATTCGACCTGGTTTGGCCTCATAAAAATAAATATTAAAATGTCATGGAAAGTTTCCCAATTACTTGAAAGCTCCATCAATCAATATCCTGCAGTGAATACATAGACTCACCCATGAGGTCCCACATGTGTGCCCAGGACCCACAGAGATTTAGCAGATACTACTTGCAGCTCTTTGGAGCTTTTAAGCCTCTAATAACTTATAGTTTTATTTTTGGAGCACATTTACAGTTCGGTCTAGTCTCATTAACCTTTATGCAGCAGCAGCAACCAATCTTTGATAAAGCCACTGCACATAAACATCAGACCCGTAAGAGACAAGCAGGGGAACATAATGGAACATTTAGCAGCTAAAGAGACAGATATTTTTCCCAGGAGTTTGAAGAGACCAAAAAACGGAGCTACTCTACAAGAGACAAAAACATATTAGTCACGTGGTCGGAAACACAATACTGGATGTGTAAAAATGTAGCTGTTTGGTAACAAGTTTGCCATGTTAACTTTAAAACTTAATGATACAGTATATCAACTGGATAAAGCTACACCCACATGGCCAAAAGAATCAGTAAGCACATGTTTAATCTGACTTTAAACAAGACTGCAAATGAGGTTTTCTGTCAGCACATTAAACTCATCCTCTTTCTATAAATGGATAGTAGTTTATTCTATAAACAGACTTAAAAAAAAACCTTTTCCTGAATGGCTGACCTGTTTTTTTTTGTCACAACAGGACACGTGTGTTGATCTTTATTGTTGCTGAATAAAGAGGGACAAATTGGTGTATGTATGTGTGTGTGTGTGTTTCTTTGTGTGTTTGTGGGTGTATTTTTACTGGAAGCTGTGGCTAGGGGAAGAATGACTCATATAGATAGTCTAGTGAGACAATGAGGGCTGCTGGAAGATATCACTCTGCATGTGTGATCATGTATGTGTGTGTGTGTGTGTGTGTGTGTGTGTGTGTGTGTGTGTGTGTGTGTGTGTGTGTGTGTGTGTGTGTGTGTGTGTGTGTGTGTGTGTGTGTATGTTACAGTGCTGATTGAGGGAATGTCGCAGAGCAATGAGAAGGAACCAGGCCAACTGCCACCAGAGTGCTGGCGGTCAATTTGGACGGACTGTCAGAGCGGCTCGCCTCATGTCCACGTCGCCTCCTTCCCCCTGTTGCTCTCGTAGTGCTAACAGCACACTGTGTGGATGATCAGTGTGTAAGTGTGTGTGAGCGTGTGAGTGTGTGTTCACTGGCCTATATTTGACATCAGTATAGCCTTATAGCCAGATGGTAATGATGCCCCACTGGCCCCCATGTGGAACGGAAACACTGACACGTTGTGAGCGCTGCGGAAGTGAAGCAGCGATGAGCAGCGACAGGACCAAAGCTTCTGCTGTCACCGCTGGACACAGCAAGGACGACGGGCTGACACACACACACACACACACACACACACACACACACACACACACACACACACACACACACACACACACACACACACACACACACACACACACACACACACACACACACACACACACACACCCACACACACACACACACACACACCCACACACACACACACACACACACACACACACACACACACACACACACACACACACACACACACACACACACACACACACACACACACTTAACTTAATATAATATATGTCTGACTGCTGAAGCTCCATTAAGTGATTTTTTGGGACACACTGAATTAAATGACTCACTGTGAGATCTATTGTGTTTTTTACAGCAGCTGTGATTGCCAGAATTTCATCATAATAAATATTGTTGAATTTTGTTAAACTATTACTATACAAGTATATTAGTACTGAATGTAAACTTTGAGTTAAGAACTAACATTTTTTTTACCACAGGAAGAAACATTGTTTTGCCAAATAATTACCATACAAGTGTAAAACTGTCAATATCTTTTTTTCTACCAAGATTGACATTAGAGCTGTGTTATTTTACATTATTTAAATGACTTGTATTGTTTATGTTTCTTGAGAGTCCAGCTTTGTTTTATGGCGCTTAAAAGCATGTTTTTGTCAATTAATAACATATAATTGATGTCTGTGACTTATCGTTCCACTTGTCTTCTCTTAAACAATGTATGTTTATTTTTTGAAGAAAGGTTTCTCTTGTTCCCGATCTCAGAGATTGTTAAAAAAAGATTTGATATTTGGGTACATTTTACAGCTAATATATGATTATTATCACCACAGTACAAGAGCTTGAAGCATGCACAATATTCCTTACAGTTTAAGATATATGTAGATATACTGGGAAAAATACAGTTATCACACTGTGCTGAATGTGGCACTGTGTCGTGTTTGTGAGTCTTGTGTTGTTGTTGTTGTGCTCTTTGTTCCAGTTCTATCACAGCAGATCCTCCAACAATGACCTGAGACCTTGACTCAGAAGAAACAGATTGTATACGAGTGTGTGTGTGTGTGTGTGTGTGTGTGTGTGTGTGTGTGTGTGTGTGTGTGTGTGTGTGTGTGTGTGTGTGTGTGTGTGTGTGTGTGTGTGTGAGTTCAGGCTTCCTCTTCCTTTTCCCTTTCCACAAAAGGATGCACCAGGTGCAAAAACACACACAGAGAACTGAAGGGTATACACAAGAGAAAAAATAATAAATTACCAATCTGACTTTCATCCCAGCTACTCCATCTTCAGTTCCTCCTGATTGATTATTTTATTGGAGTTCACTTCATATCCTTTTTTTAGTTTTATAAATTGTCTTAAAAAAAATTACAACACATTAAGGAAGCTCTTCCTTTGTTTATGCATGATGCATGCAGGAAGTGTGAGGATTCATTACAATATCAGATGAGTATGAAATATGAACTGATCTGCATCATTAACCATTGAGCTGAAGAATTACTAAAAATATTAACAAAATCTTATAAATCATGCCCCCCGAAGGAAATGTGTTGTCTATCCTGAATATTAAATGCCTGAGGGGACAATTAAATGACTAGTTATTAACACCGTGAAATGACAAGTCTCAAATGCAGCCAGAAAAAATAATTACTTGATTGTTTCAAACAATAACTTTTCTGTTTGTTTTTGTGGATATCTATCTACAGTATGTGTGTGTGAACGAGGACAGGGTCTTATTGTTCTCCTCTAAACACCCTCTCTGTGTGACCGTCTTCCTGTGAGGAGAACCAGGCCCTTCAGCAGCTCGCAGTTCACTCTTTTTATACCGTTTCATGTTTGATGATTACAGACTGACAGAAAGGACACAAAGAGCTCCAGGCTTTTAGCATCACGGACAGGCCGAATCCAAGATGCTCTTTCAGGTCTCTTATCAAAGGCAGGACTATCATTACTAACTTATATCTGGGGAGAGTCGATAGCTTGTTTGATTAAAGGAAAATTATTTCTATGCAACCAGTCTGATTTGTTGTTTCTGGCATTATTCCGTCTAGTTACGATAACATTTTGATGTTGGTAAGGCTCGGCTTAGAGGCAAATAAAGTGCAGCATAATTACATGTCCTAACAAAAGCCATATTTCTAGCCTGTTTGCACATCATCACATGTTGCTAACAGAGCTCCACAAGCTCGGATGTGATAGATTTGATATATTTATCTAAGTCTCTATGTTTGGATTTCCATTAAAGGGATCGTTAAATGTTCCCATTTGTGCAGTCATAAAAGTAAATTGCTCACAAACTCATCTTTATTATAATGGAGTTTAAATTCTACACAGTAAATAAAGTATACCGGATTTAGCCAGAAACTTTACAGATCTAAAACCAGTTCACACTGATGTACCATGGTTGTGAAACTAGATGCCTCGGAGAAAAAGCCAGTGTTTCTGTGACTTGCTTTGGCTAACAAACCTTCTTGTGTTCATTTGTATACAGCAGAATAGATCACACTTAAAAGGTTATATGATACACTAATGACAGAACTTTTGGGAATGCTTTATTGCCCAAAACGCTCTTAATAATTCCTCAGCAAGTTTCCTGGATATAATTTGCTGCTAAGGGAAATTTCTTTGCTAGAAAAGCTTAATATTAAATCTCAATTTGTTATGCTTGCCTGAAGACACATTTTCATTTTTGCTAGCTGACTTGCTATACTCTGACTAAATGCTTTCTATAGAAAGTATTTGCACAGCCGGATATCCAAACCATTAGGCTACTTTGAAATAATCAACTGGAATGAACTGTACCAATTAAACTGTGTCTCTATTATTCTTAAAGAATAAATGGCACATAATGGACGCACAATATCTTTGCTAAAGAAAAAGAAAGAAAGAAGAGGAAATAGGAAACGGCTCAGAAACTATAGGACACTATATCGGACACTCCAGTAAAATAACACCAAAGAGCTATATAAAAACACCTATTGAACACTCTATTACAAAACTATCAGGAAAATGGTTTCCTGGAGTGGAGCTAAGGCCAAATAGAGTATTTTCAAGCTTGTCAAAGTTTTCCAATTTCTGCGGCAGAGTGCACTTTGGAGACATGAAATCTCAAAATTGTGAGCTTAAAATTGTTTAGTGAATCAGACGTTGAAAGGATATCAAGTACTCTATTGCAGTAAACCTGTTTTATGTGAGCAAGGCAGCTGATAATCTATAGCTGTTGAATAAAAATGAGAGAGTATCCACAGGAAAGGCAAAGAAGACGAAAGAGGACGCAGCTTATTCTGGTAAACACTGTCTGAACTGATGTGCAGTGAGACGGAAGAGGAGAAAAATAGAGGCTGCTGTCAAAGATAATGTCTCTCCCCCCTTCCCCACTCTCTTTCTCTCGATCTGTGCAGGCACTGAATAATTTAAAGCTTTACAGTACAGCCGGTGATAAAGTCAACCGAACGGCAGCAGCTCCGACTGAGACAGAGGGAGACGAAGGTAGAAACATCACGGCTCGATATTTGACTCTCTGTGATAAGCAGAACATACAGCACTCATTGTCTGCACAGAGAGGACCATTTCCTAGATTACTGTTCCAGATAAAGATGCAATGTAACCTGATTACATCTCAATTCTACGATGTAATTCAGGGAGGCTGACGCTGTGTGTGTGTGTGCATGTGTGTGTGTGTTCCTGCTGTGAAACCCTGCATAGATATTTCCTTATGAGGACAGTAAGATAACGCAAAACAAACAACACCTTTACTGGCTGTTGTGCTCTTTATATTACGTTAAGAAAAAGCAATAAATGAGAAAAATGTGGGGAAAACTATTTTAAAACATCTCAACTAAAGGGTCAAATGTATCCTTGCCATTCCATCTTTTTCTCAATGTGACATAATAACTTTTTGAAATTGTGATGGGATGTTAGAATTGGTTTTACTTTACTATCTGAAAGTTTGTTTCTAAAGACTAAATCCGGCAAGATTTAATTAAGTCAAAACGAGGGCTTAATGTGGTTTAATATGTCAGGCATATAGTTGGAAGTGATCAAAACTTCATGCATTTGAAAGGGTAGGGATCATTGTCTTTGAGTTAGTATTAACTTGAAAAAGAAAGTCATCAACGTGGATTTGTGTATTTTAAACTCAAGAAAAAACATACACAGTGTCAGTTGCAGCACAAAACAGGGACTAAGGGACACAAGTCTAAGAAAGTGTGACTACATTAGAGCATGCTGCTGCAGTGTAATGTCTATAGGCTATGTATTTTGCGAATGTATCTGAATTGTACTAAATAGTTCTATATCTAGCAGAGGAAATAATATTTAGTGTTATATTTTAAGTTGTATACATTGACTTGAAATTGACTTGAAATTGACTTGACTTTCTTGATTTCAGCTCAAGTAAAAAGGACACTTAACTGTATGGGAAGTTTTTGTCATGCACAACTGACCATGAATTTAGGAAACCTTGTCTTGTTACATGACATTTAAGAACTCAGTTTATTGCAGGAAACCGTCCACAACCTGGTAATTTAATGCAGCACTATGTACGTGTGTGTGTGTGTGTGTGTGTGTATGTGTGTGTGCGTGTGTGCATGCGTGCGTGAGTGAGCTACTGAAGTGGAGTGAGGAGGAAGCAGAGACTGACAGGGAGACAGAGATTAGCGGTGATAGCAGGCTAATGTGTGTTTGACCTCCTGAGTGGCTGTAAGCGGCAGATAAGCTAAAGACTTGATTGTGTGTGGACCTCCGCAGACACTCGCTGTAATTAGTTCATCTATCTGAACATGCAAAGACAGAAGTTACACAGTCCACTTCTCTTTGCTCCGCTGACCCCAGGAGTCCAGACTCTTGAGCTTTGACCTCTGCAGACTAAGCTGCTGAGGCTCAGATAAGTTATTGTGCCTTTCCCCACTCAATTAACATCTCAATGCATGCAAGCTGCAGAATATATAATGAGAAAATACATCTTAAGAACATTTTTAGTAAAGAATCGTGCTTTTTTAGTAAGAATGGAAATTACTTAGCTCAGTAAACATTCAGGGAAACGTTATTTCCGGGGCTCGATCATGAAGTTATAGTGTTTGAAGTGCAGGAAGACAAAGTCACAACTAATCAGGGTTTCCACCTCCAGAAGCTGGCAGGAGCTGTATTGAGGTTGGCAGCCTGGAACAACCCAGAACACCAGGAAACCAGCGGCAGAGAAACACACCTGTCCAAGAGCAACAAAGAGAGAGCTTAGCGTTTCTTTATATCATCTCAAACAGCGCATGAGAATCCTTTGCGGGCTACTAAAAGCAAATATATACATTAAAGGAGAAGTGTCATGCTTTTCCGGTTATTACCCGTCCCCTTGTGTGCTATGAAGGTTTTTATGCATGTAAACGGTGTGCAGAGTCAAAACCCTCAAAGTACACCCTGTAGCGACTAAAACTCTAACACAGAAAATACCTCCCCAAAACGCCTCGTTGGAGATACGTCATTGTCCATTTGATTCTTCCGGGACGGCATGATGTAATCCCGTACCCGGAACGAAATTGACCAATCCGTGGAGCCGTTACGTTACGTCCGCGGAGCCGTTACGTTAAGCCCCCGCTGATTGGTCCAAATTGACCAATCCACGGACTTCCTCACACACACATCTGTGTGCACGGAGCAGGCAGCTCAGTTGATTTCTCCTCCCTGGCTGCAGGCTGATAACTGACAGTTGGGATCGCGGCGAAATTCTCTCTGCAGACCCATTCTCACAGCGTTTATCAACCTTTTTCTTACTCAATATCAAGCCACACTTATTGTTTTTACTTCGGATGTGAGTTTGTGTGTGCTCAGGATGAGTTTGGCTGTGTTTCGCTGTGTATCCTAAACAAGGAAACAACACCTCCACGGAGCTCAGCGCGATTCACAACGTCCCGACCAATCAGAGCACACTGTGCTCACAGGGAGGGTGGGGGCTGGAGCTATTGGAGCTACAACGAGCCGTTAAAGGCAGAGAGTGAAATTCAGTGAATACAAGTAGTTTACAGAGATGCTGTATGAGAAACCAATGTGAGTTTGGAAAATTGCACAGTATAAATCTATTTTAGTAGACCTCAACAATGGAATTATGATCAGTGGAAATGGCCATGACACCTCTCCTTTAAGCAGTGATTAGCTCCTGGCTGCAAAGCATCTGCTTAAAATAAATGTAATACTGTTTTATGACAGTAAGTCATTTCACTTTTTTAAATGCAGATGGACGATGTCTCACTGTCAAATAAGGTTTAATTGTAGACCTCATTTACCTCATGATTCCTTCAGAGAGGATTTCTTTCACCTTTGGAGCAGACGTACTTCTTTCACTTCCTGGAGGCAGATGGCTGTGTTTCTGTGGGAGATAAGGTCAAATTAGTAGACATATTTTTTTAACTTGTAAATCAATCAACAGTAATTCACATTTTGTGGAGCACTTTAAAAGGTTTTTTTTTTGTTCTCTCACCGTTAAAATCGGATTGCCATACTAAAATCCAGAGTTATGAATTACAGGTCATGAAGCATGTGGAGACTTTCAGTATTTAAGAAGCGGTCAAACTCATGAATTCAAGGAAACTCTTCCCGCTCATAATTGCTTGTGGCAGTTACACGATAACCTAGAAATTAGGCTTAAAATGATTGTTTTTGTTTTTTCCATATTGAATGATTTTGTGCCTCATTATTGAAGGTCATGCTAGTGTGGAAGAACGTGCCTTTTAGGAAGTAAAGCGTTAAGTATGTCTCTATGGTGGATGCTGCTGCATGTTTTACTTCTAGATCAGGAGCTACAATTAGCATTTGTGTTTAAACAATGAATGAACTTTCTTTAACCTGAATCAAATTAGTTGCCCAACACATTTTCCAATAGCGCACTCTTTCCTGAAGCATAAAGCAGATAACTCTAATTGATATTTGTTATAATGCCAGTGTATGAAATGATGATGTGAAAACAGCGGCCAGCCTTATGGAGCTTTTTAGCTCATTTCATCTCATCGTTTAGCTGTCTGGCCTGCAACATCACCATTTGCTTTAATCTCACCACTTTCATTGGGTTGTTTTTGGCCACAGCAGGCAGCTTTTTGCAACAAAAAAGCTCTAAAGACCCAACGTACACTACCTGCTGAGCACCAAACAGCAGACAGACACAGGTAGCGGCTATCTGGTGAGCACTGTGGAACATTTAGCCGCTAAAGAGACAGATAGTAATCATGGATAAATTCAGAGCTGCTTTTGTTCTGTGCACAGCTGCCGTGATACATTTGCTTTTTAAGTACAAAGCAGCATTATATGGTGTTGCTGGACAGTGCGGTCTAAGAGTCACTACAAAGAGCTGACATGGTCTTACTGAGATAAGTATAGAATATGCCACGGGGCAACTCACCACATTTCTGTTTATTTCTGCGTTAAAGAGAGCTGACGGTTGCTGTTTCTGTAAACACTTAGCAAGATACACAGACTAATGCTGCTGAATAAGATTATAAACAGCTCACTCGCCTCCCTTCTTTACCTCTGACAAGAAGTGAATAAGCTTGCAGAACTTCAAAATGCCCACACTAATCGCCATTGTGAATTCCTATTTTCTAGCCAACACAGCCAACTGCTACGAAATGATAATAATGCTCTGCGTTGGCTTAACTGAAATGTCTCCATCCAGTCTCTTAAGCACTCTGCAAGCAAAGAAAATTAACATGTGTGGAAATGCAAAGCCTATATTTAAAGCCAAGAAACCAGTTAAGATGATTTAAATCAGGGGAATGAAAATGAAGCCTGTCCTTCCAGAGAAATACAATCACAATTTCGACCCTTTTAATTAGTTAATGAGCAATTTATATGTAGGAGGACAAACCCAGAGAGCAGATATGCTGCACATGAGCTCCCTTGCTTCTGCTTAATTGATCCCCAATTAGCCATTAATTATTTGATCACCTCATTTAGTGTGCGTGTCATTGGTTCATGTGTCAGCTCAGTCAGTGACAAGTTAGCTCTAATTAAAGACCAGGACACTATAAGCAGCCTAGAAGAAGCCATTTACAGGCAGGGGAGAGCTATAGATATTCATGAGATTGTTTTAATTTGTAATAAAGACCTAAATTACCCACAGTGTTGAGAATATGGCCCTTTTTGTTGTAGCAATGCGGCGCTGGTTCTCCGTACGTCTGCGCTCTTGCCAGCGGCTGGACAGAATGTGTCCATCTGCCTTAAATGGCCATTACGAAGGAATAATGTGCTTCAACGGTACTATAATTAAAGTCATCTGGGTGACCATGCAGGGGCAATTTCAGTCGTTTTCTAGAAGGTTATATTAGAAGAACTCGGCATGCCTTGGTGAGCTTGAGATGGAATTGAAGGAATAGAACCAAGTTGTAAAGAGAAGATGAATTTTTCTTTGAGTAGTTGTTCATAACTCAGGTGTACTTGGATAACAAAAAGGATTTAATTGTTGATAGTTTATCGAAGTTTATATTTAGGTGTCCAGATGCACCACATTCCAGAAGGAAATGTTTACACATTTATAATTAATAGTGAAATCACATAAAGGGACAATTAAGTCAATGCTGTGGATCCCTTTCATCCGGTCCACTCCTGTTGAGCCAAATGGATTGGTTTCCGTGCATTTTTTCCAGAGTTGAAATGATTAGTCAATTGATAGAAGAAGTAATTTAACTTAAAGGTGGGGTAGGTAATTTTGGAGAAACCAGCTCGAGTGCGCTAGGATTTGAAAATACACAGCCGGAACAAATCTGCCACTTCCTTACAGAGCCCCTCCTCCAACACACACGAACGCGCACATGACCAATGAGGGCACGAGATAAGTTTGTGCACAGATGGAAGGCTGACAGGCAGGTAGGCCATCCAGTTATTTTAGCCGGGCCGGCTAAAATGATTGGTCGTGCTTTTTACAGTACTACGGCTTCCACAGATGACATTTTTTTATGGATTTTTTGTCAAAGCACTTAAGATATTCATTGCTATCGGGATGTTAAGAGCATTCCATGGAATATAACAAAAAGTGTATCTCGAGCCGGTTTCTCAAACTTACCTACCCCACCTTTAAAGTTAAGTTGAAGCTCATATGAAGCAAATTAAGAAGTATCTTAAACAGTCTGGTGTAGATGTATTACTGCTGTTTCATACCAGCAATACGTCCACATAGAATCAAGAGGAAACACACAGAGGAGATTTCATACTCACCTCTAAAACAAAACACAAAGGCCGCTGTATAAAGCGAATGGTAGAGTTGACGACCCATGTGCAGGGGCTTGGTCCCTAAGTGGAGGTCCATGGTTTAAATCTGGCCCAGGACACTTTGCAGCATGTCATCCCTTCTGTATTCCCGTTTCAATTCTGTCTGTACAATAAAGACAATTGTCGCCCAAAAAACCACAAGAGAGCCACGTCCAGATTCTACCATTTATTACACATATTACATTCTTAAATAAAAATGCTCCACTTAACAGTTCTTGCATAGATATCTTACAATACCAATTTAGAAAAGAATTATGAAACAGACCAGTAACAAAAATAAATTTTCTTCTTCCTTAATAAAGAACATTACCATACTAACATCATATAATACAAATAATATTTTAAACACTTTGTACAGCAAAAAATTGTAAATAAAACAAGAGAACTCAATATAAAAAATAAAAAAATGTCAACAGAGGTGACGGTAACAGAGGAGAGGAAGGCGGTGTGGAGTGAAGGTTTATGGATCAAAGGTTGATATGAAAGCTATCGGAGTAGCAGAGCCCCCGGACGGGATGTTGTGATGGTGAAACACACCTGCTGTCTTCTCTTTCCTCTACATGTCGACTCATCCCAGGAAATATATAGTTGTGATCCTCTTACAGATATGGTTTGAGTTCACTGTGGTGATATGAAGGTGATAAAACACAGCTTTCACTAAATTACAAGTCTGGATTGGTCACTTTTCCCCCAATGTGTGGCAAAATAATTGGCACCAAAATCATTCTGTGTCTCAGGAAAATATTTGTATACCATTAGCACACGCATTTGAGTGTGCGTCTTAATTTAATAAATTGTATTGTTTTAAATTATATGTTACTCACTAGAAGCATTGCAGAGATGTTGGAGATTGTATTTAATATAGTTTCACTACAATATCCACTTGGGCAAGCAAGATCCTCATGCACATTTCTAAAACCTCAAGTTTAGTATCCTAGATCTCTGAAAAGCAGCTGGTGAGCAGCAACATGTTGTCATAACTGACAGAAACAATGGGCAAAATTGTGAATATAAGACCAATATTGGAAAACAATCCAGGAAATGTAGTTCGACACCGAAGAATCCTGTGGACAGTCGATTACTTCAACAATTTTTTTTGATACCAATCCTTTTGCACAGACTTAGAGGGGTCAAACAACTGGTAGTACAACAGAAAGTAGTTCTCGAGCTATAAGTACCCTAAAAGAATGAATCGGGCATTAAAGGTGGGGTAGGTAATTTTGGAGAAACCAGCTCGAGTGCGCTAGAATTTGAAAATACACAGCCGGAACAAATCTGCCACTTCCTTACAGAGCCCCTCCTCCAACACACACGAACGCGCACATGACCAATGAGGGCACGAGATAAGTTTGTGCACAGATGGAAGGCTGACAGGCAGGTAGGCCATCCAGTTATTTTAGCCGGGCCGGCTAAAATGATTGGTCGTGCTTTTTACAGTACTACGGCTTCCACAGATGACATTTTTTTATGGATTTTTTGTCAAAGCACTTAAGATATTCATTGCTATCGGGATGTTAAGAGCATTCCATGGAATATAACAAAAAGTGTCTCTCGAGCCGGTTTCTCAAACTTACCTACCCCACCTTTAAGATCTAACAGATAAATGAATCTGACAGATGGAAAAGCCCCTACAAGGATCGGTCGACCAAACCTAAACTGTACCTATCGACTGGACATGTAGTTGGGAATGTGGAGAAGTTTTAGCAGTCTCACCAAAGAACTGCTTAAAGCTCCCAAGCTGCTCTTGAGAACTTCCCGAACAGCTGGATATCTGAAGACTTTGAGTGTGTTCGGCCACACAGGGCTCTGACTGCTTGTGGTTATGGTGGACAGGGTTTGGTATGGATGAGGTGAAATATACAGACAAAGGGAAGGGGTAAAGATGTGTGAATCTCTTATATACTGACACATTAAGCATAGACAAACACAGAAGTTACAGACGAACAGAGTCACTCCGGGATGTCCCAGATACCAAGAAAGTTCAACCAAGTCCCAGCATGACTGTTTGTAACGTACAACAAACTTCTCCAGAGGTACGGTGATGAAAAAGGCTTTTCAGTGGAGGTTTAAGTCAATATGTCACTCTGATCTATGGAGGAGTGGACCTGTCATAAATTGGTTCTTGGTTGTAAGGTGCATCCTGGACGTGTAACAAATGTTAAGTGGATATTTGACAGAGTGCTCCAACAGACTAAGCTAGCAGTGCGTGCACATGGAGAGTGCGATAGCTAAGTATGAAGATGTAGTGCAATGTTCCTGTGAACTAAAGCAGATCTATAGAAACGCTGAAGTGTCTGAGACGGCGCCGTTGCCACATAGTTTCACACAGAGCGGTCTGTGTGTAAGATCTCACGCTATTTACAAAAGCTGCCAGAAGTGACAATCCTTTTCTAGAGTGATATGGTAGAAAACTGTGGAAACTGAAGCCTGATTCCTCTAAAGGACTATGTCACACAACAACTGACTGGTCAAAGAGGACATCAAAAGGCTGTTTTCACACTATTGGTTAGGGTGCAGATTTAGCAAGAATTTAAAAAACCTTCATAGTTTTAGGCAAACCATTCTCAAATTTGGACTTCCCTGTCAGTGTGAAAACAGCTTCAGAAGAACTCTACTGTACCTCTTGGTTTACACTTCAACCATGTAACCATTGGATGTATGGAAATGGTCTACATTGTTGATGTAACATCGGCTTATGTACTCAACAGTTTAACATTTCCCAAGACTCCAGCCCTCCTGTGTCTTTTTAATGACTTTACTATTTGCAGTGTGCTAACAAGCTAACTTAAACTGAAGCTTCCGCACTCCTGCCTATAAGACCATGAGAACATTATTTTACATTTGTGAACAGCTGACAGTAGATAAGAGACTGAGAATGTTATGAAGCATGAAGACTTCGAGCGTACTGGTAATTAAGATTTAATGGGACCATCATGTTAGAAAAACAATCCCTCTCCTCCACCTTCTTTTCTACACTACTTTTCTGCTTCTCTGCCTCTCGGCTATTTCCTCTACGTCTACTACATTCACAGCAGTTAACTTGCAAATATGCAAATCTTTGGGCAAAATGTGTGTAAAGTGTGCATTCAGCAATCCTGCAGCTGATAGTGCATGGACAACTGCTGTGGACAGAGAGGAGGAGATGGGGTGAAGATGGAGGAGAAGATGAATGGCACTTTAACTGTGAAGGAGGAGGGGTTTGTGACAGAGTGGATACAATATCCTTAGGGCCTTTGCAGATAAATTGTCATTTATTTGATCTATAATCCATGAGATCAAATGAAGGGGCTGATTTAATTGTTTTTTTGTAACACAGTTTAGCCCCTTCAACAAATTTCACCTGTAATTTCTCGATACTAACGGGATCTTTTGTTTATTCCACATCAAATGTGTCCACTGGGTAAGGAGCGCTGGAATTGGTCTGGCTCAAAGTCCCTGTTGTTATTTTTCTCCGGACCACTCAGTTTCCCTGTGACCCAGAGCTATCTCATTAGCTGAATTGCAACCAGAGCGGCAGACCCTGGAGTGCTAATGCTAATCAGAGCTGTGGGATGGCTGCTAGTTTGCCTGGAGGACCCTGAGAGACCCAGAGCAACACTGTGACAAGAACCTGCTTCTACACAAAGAAAACAATATGGGAAATTGTATCCGAACTGACTTTGAGATCTGTTAGATGTCAAAACATTTTAATTAAAGGGGAGAAGGACATTTTAGTTGCTGGCCAGTGCTACAATTTTAATGTACGCTCTGAAATGGTATATATATTCTTTATATGAACAATATATTTAGTTTGGGGCAAACTTGTTCAATGTGTTATCCCTAAAATAAATATATCACTGTACTGTGTGTACTTGAAGCAAATGCTTTTGTTGTTTATTAATTGTTTTCTTTTTAAAGAAGCAGGTACATTTGAATCGTTATTTAATTTGAGTTTTAGGTCAATATGACACTGACTAATCCCCTCAGTTCCTTATAAAGTATATTCTCTTGTGGTTTTAGCAGCTCAGCAAATAGCATAAGTATGAAATGGTTTTGATATCTTTTATGAAAAATGTGTATTATTGATTTTATTCTGAGAAACGCATCACAAGTCACAAGTGTAATTTAAACTATTCTGATGGAGAGGAGTTTCATTTGAGAGCGTTGTTAAATGAAGTGCAAGCTTACATCTCTCTGACTATGAATGAATCTTATGAATAAATGAATGGATGAATTAATGAACGAATGAAGGGTCTGAACAAAACCTAATTAACAAATTGTCAGCCATTGCTTAGTTTAAAAGCATTTACAAACAGCGAAAATATCAAGCAACATTTCTCCCACACATGTTCAGCAGTTAAAAATCTGTTATCAACCCCTCTGCTGAATCCCTGCTCCCCTCACAGTATGCCTAATTGGGACACACACATACACACATATACACATTCATGCCATCAAAAGCCCCACAAAAGTGCTACGATCCCCATCCCTCTGATTGTACGTCCTGTATTGGAGGGCTCTTTCTACATCCCATTGCATGTCTCAACATATTGGCATGACTTTGCATCATCCAAGCTGAAGAAAACAACCATCGATATAGCTTTTGTAACAGAACAAAGAAATGAAATAAAAATTGAAACACTGGATTCATCTCCTAGTGGGTTGCTTTGCGCTGTATTTAGCAGAAACAGAGAGTTAGTAGAGAAAGCTGCCGCTGGACACAGAGGCCTCATATGGAGGCGGTCTCCCGCTGATCTCTCCTGAGCAGGGAGACTCTGCCCGTGGCTAAAGGGCAGTTCCACGCTGGAGGTTTTTGGTATCGATTGTTCAAAGCTGCACCATAAACCCTCTAAGGGGAGTGTTTTCACTGCTTCACCTAATGAAGTCGGGCAAGGCCAACTGGCACACTGACTGGGCACGCTGGGATGTGAAACCCCCCGCCAGCTTCAGGATCCCTGCACCCTCACCCAGCTGCAGCAGTCGGCAGCAGCGAGGATGTTTGCATGCGCTACAGGGCATGATGTTGGTGGTGGGTGGATGGAGCAGCAGCGTCAGTGTTGGTGTTGATGTTGGCGGTATCAGTAATGCCCAGATTGCAAGGCGAGTTTATTTTTCTGCAACCATTAAGCAAAGGAAGCAGGCGTTGTGGATGTGAGCTCCTCAAAGTTGTTGCCTCTCATTTTCAGTTTTTTTCCATCAGAGATTTAAGCATTACTGATTGAGTTCAGGTCATAGATCAAATAAATGCATTTAGCTCTGAAGAACCAGTAGGTGATGTTTAAATATTTAACTGTCATGATTTTGTTCATTGAGTTGGATTTTGTGCACAATTTTATCAACATAATTGATGGTGTAACCGGACCATATGTCTCAAACCAACAACCCAGTCAGCTTTTTCAATAATTGAAAATCTTTATTAACCAGGAGCCACATGTAATAATTCTAGTAATTATTTTTGTTTGGGCAAATACATTCTAATTCACTGTACATAGATGAAGGACAGAGAGGTTGGTGAGGATTATTGACCTGTTTTGCTTAAAGACCTGCTGTAGATTTTTGAAACATTTGGTTTACACTCTTCATTGCAACCAACACTTAAACCAGAGTTTCTGAAGTAAAATCGCTGATTAAATGAGAGGCACAAACTGTAGCAAGGGATATGTGGGTGATTGTTGGAACTGAGAACAAGCTGATTTCTCACTTCAAACGATTGAAGTCGTTTGTTACCTCCAGCCGAGAGCTAAGATACTCTTCTACTAAACAACAGTTGCTAAATTCCTACTGTGAAAAAAGATCTGGTAGCAGAACATATAATTCCAGGAAGTGTGTGTGTGTGTGTGTGTGTGTGTGTGTGTGTGTGTGTGTGTGTGTGTGTGTGTGTGTGTGTGTGTGTGTGTGTGTGTATGTATGTGTCTAAGCAATAAAGCCTGCCATGCAGTGTTTTGTTTTCCAACTCTGTTCATCAGTTAAATAATTATTTTCCTAAATCTTATTAGTCTTATCTCAAGAGGAGCCGTGAGCAAAGAAATTGCAGTGTACGTCTGCAGTGCGTGTGTGTGTGTGTGTTTGTGAGTGTGTGTGTGTTGAAGGAGTATGTGTGGTTGTTCTGTATACAATGTGTAGTGCGAGACAGAATAGTTTTTTGTGTCGTATTTTTTCAAGTCTTTTTATGAGTTTTTTTTCTTTGTGTTCCTTTTTTAGCTGTAGAAAAAAAGCACAGATAACATAGAAAAAAATTCAGTGCAGTCAATGGATACGAAAACAGGCAAATTTGACCGGGCTGAGGTGACCGTCTCTATTCGGCACCACCACACAAAGGGTGGTTTGTATCTTAAGTCCCACGTGAGTTACTGAAATGCAGCTCCTCATCCTTCGTTCATGCCCTGCAGTGCCGCCGGAGAGATGAAATCTCAGAGTCTGTGAAAGCGCTCCAGGATGATTTTCAGAATGAACAAAAAGCGAAGAAATAAGAAAAACGGGTTCCAAGTTTTTAGCTAGTTCTCCGCCTCACTCCGGTAGAGTGCAAGACCACAAAGCGTAATGCAAGGGTTTTGTATTTCAGCTGGAGTGAATCGCAGGCAGAAAGAGAGGCATACAAAATGAAGACCTCTCTGCTCTCTGCATTTATTTTAGTCCAAAAAATACAAATCCCTTTTCCGAGAGTAGGTGTGATTGTATTTTTTTTGTTCATCCACTGGTTGCTCACAGTTGGCAGAAGCAGAGCCGGTGCACACGGGGATTAAAAGACCAACAACCCTCCCCTTCTCATCCCACACATTCTGTTGAAGTCTTCTTAGTTTTTCAGTTTTTTTCTCAAAAGCAATTCAGTGAGTTTTAAGACATTTTCTCCAAGAGAGAAAAGAACAAAGTGTCATTGTTTGTAATAACAACAATAAGAAGAATTATCATCCTCTAAGTAGAAAAAAAGGGAAGAAAGTGTCGCTGCGCATTTCTGTCAGATGGCCTGCGGAGGCGGCAGGCGTCTCAGTGAAGGTGAGAGAAGCAAACACCCACTGGAGGAGAGCCTGAGAGCTGTGGCAGCACCCGCTGACCCAGGTCCCAAGGGTGCACCAAAACACCCAGACAAGCCCTGGGTTCGATTGTCAGCTATGCTGGAAGTACAGTCTCTCTCCTGCAGATTTGTTGTTTGTTGTTGTTTTCTTCACATAGATTACTGAAGCTGACTGCGGCAGATGATGGTTTCTTATGTTTCGTGTATGAGAAACACAAAACAAACAAGAAAGTTGAGTATATGATTTTAAAAGCCGGTAAAACACGAAGAACTGACTACATGGATATTTTAAGTTTCCCCACTGAACTATCTCCTCACCTAAAGTGACTTTATGGTTTGAACACGCTGACTACAGAAAAAGAAAAAATGCGGAGTAATGTTTAAATAAGCAAGTTAAGTTTATGTTGGTTTGGCATTGTCCAAGCCCCCAGAGCCACATGAGAGCAACTGGGATTTACCGGGATGATGCATTCAAAGACGAGTGTGTTGCGTGTTCACTATTGCAAGTGTGCGAGTGTGTAATTTTAAAGAAAAACAACAATCTAGCTACTCCTCGTATTCCTCCTATCCCCGTCTCCAATGAGAGGGCCTTCAGTCCGTTTGATCTTTACGGCCCCCTCAGATGGATGCCCTGCAGGCGTCGTTGTTTCGGACTGGTTTATGGAGGGGGTGAATGAGGCGGGCGGTTGGTAGCTCCACTGCCCATCCCTCTCTCCTCCTATCTCTTCCTCCTCGTGCTTCTTCCCCTCTCCCACTCCTTTTTCTTCTGCCCTCAGATGTGCCTCTTCATGTGCAGAGCCAGGTGGTCCGACCGAGAGAAACACCTGCAGAGAGACCAGAGAGATCATGTCAGAAATCTAACATCCAAACTATGTATGAAAAATAGAGTAAATAAGAGATAGGGAATCTTAAGAGGAATCTGAATAAATGCTGGAGAAGTGCAATAGGACACTGTTGATAAATAGAAACAGCTTAGTTACATAATAGTATATAATTCACAGTATGAATACATTTACAAAGGCATTACAGTTTGTTGGAGATTTGCACAAAGTGATAAATAGGGCAATTCTTGTTGATCAATGCCACTGGCTATATAGTGTGAATTTCCCCCTTTGTCATACCCACTGGCTTTGTTTATTTTTTGGGTAATATTCTTAATCCCAGGGCCCGCTAACCTTAAACAGTAGTGAACATTAATTCAGTATTTCCATGTGGTGTCAACTTCAAAGAGAGTTGGCATTCTGGTGGCTGGAAAGCTAAATGTCCAGTGATGCATGTGTTAGCTACATAAGCTAACTAGCCAAGGTTTGCCTAAGATACCAAAACAGACCTTGTAACACAAATATTTATCAGGAAAATCACAACTGTCCTTGCAATGTTTTTCTAGCGCAATGAACCGCTATTGATGAAGTTTATTGATATGGCTTGCTAACTTGAGCATTAAATGCTAACACAACAAACTAGCTAGCCGTGTCAGTTTGTCCTCGGGTGACAAAAATATCGACATTCCCTTAAGTATTTCCTGTGAGATATCAAGTGAGACACTTCCTGAAAAGTAGTCTGCAATGGCTGCTAAACATTTCTATAAAGTCATATTTAACCGAGCCTATTGGAAAGCGTAAAGTATGATTTCCACACGAATAATAGTGTTCATGGATTATCACACACAGTGTTATGGCAGAGAACAGGAACGCTTTTTTAACCACTTGATCTTAAATAAAGTGATTGAAGATAGTTGAGTAATAGTCTTACTTTATTATGTCACAAAGTGAAACTCAGACATAGAGACGAATATGGGCTAACTCAGGCTCAGTGATTTTGACTCAAACACCATAAATCACAGCCAGACCTCCACAGCTCGGTAGTCAGTCCTCAAGCTCCGAGAAGAATACTATTGTAGAAACTAATTAGATGTGCATCGTGAACATGGACACTAATGCAGACAGTCTGGCAGTACTCTCTAATGCCGGGCCATTTAACTCAGCAGTGACTGCACCTGGTGTGGGAGAAATAAAATCAGGTGCTGGGGATGTGTAATATAAGAGTCGCAGTTTCACAAGTATTTTAATTTTATGACCCCATTGTGAGAACATTAAACTGAACAGGACCAATAAAATGAATCACAAATTATATGACTAAAGGAGAGGCCAAACAAAATGTGGGCAAGAATAAAATGAGAAATAAAAAATTCAATTTGCCAGGGGCCTTTATTCATTATTAATCAATCAAGGCTATTCCATGTGTGTGTGTGTGTATTAGTCAGGCTCCTTCTTTATCCAGAGACAGAGCTGAAAACCAGAAAAAATGTTCACGATGCAGTACAATTTGCTGTCTCACAGATGCTTCTACTGTGATTCATACATTTCCTCAGGAAACCCCATTGTTTAGACTGCAACAAGCCAGGAAAACAAGGTAACAAGTCAAAAAGCTGAAACTTAAAGACAAAATTAACATTTACAACCCTTTTTGGAGCTTTCACTGCAAAATGATAATGATAAGTTTCCTCACGAATTCAACTGAAAGGAGATCTCTGACAAGCAGGATGAAATTATTGTTAAAACCTTGAAATACTCTGAAGAAAGCTGCTATTATCTGCATATTCAGTTGTACACCTTCATTACACATGTGACATTATCCGCCTAATTGAAGCTACAGAGAAATCATCTGACACACCAAATGTATTTTAGTGGTGGTTAAAAACCTCCACCTTCTCCTCTGGTGGTTTCAAATAAAACTGAAAGCTCATAACAGCACCATCTTTTGGAAGTACTTTATTCTTCATAATATGTTACTCATTATCCTTGGTGCCTAAGGGTTTAACGAAAGATTCAGATTTCAAAGCATTACAATGAGAATGGTGTGTGCAGTTCAGTTGACCTTTGCTCTCATTTCTGTTCTCTGTGAAATATTTTGGTTTTACCTCAACCCTATGCTGACCATGTGGTACCTACTGTACACCTTTGTGTGTGTGTGTGTGTGTGTGTGTGTGTGTGTGTGTGTGTGTGTGTGTGTGTGTGTGTGTGTGTGTGTGTGTGTGTGTGTGTGTGTGTGTGTGTGTGTGTCTGGCTGGACAGATGGCCATGCTAGTTACTGTGTCACCGTTGGGACCAGCTGGTACCACCCTGACCCCCCCCCCCAATCCCACTCCTCCTTCCTTCCCATCCTCCACTCTTCCTTCCCAAAACTCTCCCTTCTCCACCTCCTCACTTCTTTTTGTCCTCCTCCTCATCACTCCTCCTCCTCCCGGCTCCATGGAAACATCAGGGGGTCCCCGCTTGATTAGGCAGGATTAATGACAGACTGCAGTGTGTGTGTGTGTGTGTGTGTGTGTGTGTGTGTGTGTGTGTGTGTGTGTGTGTGTGTGTGTGTGTGTGTGTGTGTGTGTGTGTGTGTGTGTGTGTGTGTGTGTATGTGTGTGTTTCCCCAGGAGAAATTGTGTCATATTGAACAGTCTATCTAATGTTAACCTCTCCATGGCGGCCACTTTTTGCTATTCTCATGGTAATATTTGTTGGGCTCCACCCACCACAGATGTGTGTATGTGTGTGTGTGTTCTACTGTAAAAAGTGGGGTACATCCTGGCTGTGTTAATCGTGTTTCCATCCACTTTGTAATTCAAGAATTAACAAACCTAGAGGGAAATATTGGAAATGTGTGAAATGAGACTAATGGTTTTCGACAGCAAGTATTTTGAATTGCAGCTAGTAGCATTAATATTGTCAGAGATTGCGTAAAACTTTAAGTTTGATGTTGCTCTGAAAAAGTTTCTCTGGTTTTATCTCTTCTATGCTAGTTTATGTCTATAACATGTCTGACAATTATGAAAATGATCCATCGAGCTCCTCAAAATCCAAGATGAGGTCTTTAATCGTTTGAGAATCGAAAACACAAAGATATTAAGTTAAACATAATTTAAACAACAAAACGTTGGAAGTTTCATATTTGAGAGACTGAAATGTACATTATTGCCATTTCTGAATGAAAATTCAACTGATTGAAACAAATAATAGATTATAAAAAATGTGCACTAATCTTGCAGCTCTAGTAGGAATACATCTTAAGAGTCTACAGTCTTCTGATGAAGGGAAGATGTGACATAGAGATAAAACATTGTCACCAACACTGTCAATCGAAAACATAAAAATAAAACGCTGAAGCCTAAAATAACTTCTTCCACTTTGATACTCTTTCAGATTACAATACAGACTTTGATGTACGCAGAGCCTCAAATATAACACAGCCTATATCTGTGTCATGGTGTATTTAAGTGTGTCATTGTTTTGTCTGGACCTTTAGATGTTCATGTATGACTTTGCAAACGTCTCTGCGTTCTGCATGCATAAGTGTGTGTGGGTCTCGACACACTGTGCATCTGTGTGTGTGTGTGTGCCAAGAAGGAGCTAATACAGTCCCAGCTCTCAGCCAGGATTAGAAGCTTCCAGCAGGTTTCTGGAGGGTTTTATGTCTAAAACCCAAACTAGAGGGAATCCACAACAGCCAATTACACTGCCTCTAGGGCAAACGTGTGTCTGTGTGTTCGTGTGTGTGTGTTGTTCATCAGAAACGTAGTGCAGGCACACACACACTCTCACAGAGTGTTTATGTTAAAGTGGAGCTGGCATCTGGTGCCACTCAATTAGCTGCGACCAGTCTGCCAATAGCCAGAATCCATTTAACTGCCAGCAAAGGGGCATGAGTAAGCGCGCACACACGCATACACGCACACAATACACACGCGCATACACACACTCTACCTTGAGGACCAAACACTAATCAGAGACGATGTGACTTCCCTGGCTTTTGTCCATAAGGAGATTAGTTTGCTTTCATTTTGAAACACACAACCCATCATCCTTTTTTCTACCTTTGTTTTACACAGAGGTCAAACTGCGTTGTGTTACAGTGAAAAAACAGATTGACAGAAGATCAATAAGTAAAATGTTCCTCCACTGGCAGGACAACATGACTAGCAAGCCAATAATAAGCCCATATCTAAGTAACATTTACATGCATTCCTATGGCTGCAGGAAAACGGGAATCCATTAGGAACTTCATTTAGATAATAACTTTTCTTATCATTAAATTGACTGCACTACAAGCTACAGTCTTGAACCTTTATTACTCAGGAGTCCAGATAAGAAATCACCTTAGATCCTCCTGCACAGCTGCTGCAGGAGGAAATGTGTTTAAGAAAAAATGATCACATCTCTTCTAAATTTCACAAGGGACTCACATGCAGTATTTAGTCCTGAATCCTGTAGAATCCAATTTTGTACACTTCTCTTTTCTTTTCATGTGTTCTATCTTATCTTATAAAGGTTTTAAACGTTTATTTAGAGAATAAAACGATATATACAATATTTTAACGACGTAATTGAAAATAAAGGCCTTCTTCACAGTAGACCTTTGGACTAAAGTGCACAGGTGTTACAAATAACATTAATAATCATTAGTGTCCAATTAGCCATCACGGACAAAACCAGGACCCTGAACTGAAGCACCCTCGTTAATTGTATTATTCACACCTGAGCTTTTCCTGCTGTGACAAGTCCGTTTTCTGTGAAAAAGACCTATCGACAAATGTTTTCTTCTTCTACTTGAGAACAAATGCAGGTTTAAAAATGACAGATAAAGGGCACCAAGGTCCCACAAATGTAAAGTTCACTACATGTTTGTCACATTTTTTGTTGATGCCTGTGTGTTTACCTGTCGCAGTGGTTGCACTTGAATGGCTTCGCTCCGGTGTGTTTGCGGTAGTGTCGTGTCAACTCGTCACTGCGGGCAAAGCGCCATTCACAGCCCTCCCATGAGCACTTATAGGGCTTCTCACCTGAGAGAGAGAAAGAAAGAGAGGAGAAGGTGTCACATTTTATTATAATTTCTACATCTAATTTCACACGTCTCAACTACAGCTGTTCACTAATATAAATATAACCACCCCTGGCTTTTTCCAGACACACACACAGCCCAGGGGCCGGGCAGGCAGACCATCTTTAACGCAACAGCCATTTCAATGAGCCAATATACTCAATTAGTTGTAAATGAAGTCTTTCAGCACTGCGGCGTGTTAATTCACAATCCTAAATTCACCCTGAAATGAATCTCGTTTTGTTCACGCTATCAGAACGCCCCCCCTCACACACACACACACACAGCCACACACACACCCTGAGGTGGTAGGATCTGAAATGTAAATGAAGTTTCATCCCCCACTTCACCAGATGGGAGTAGAGATGGTGTATTGTTCTCAGCCTGTAGTTATCTCTCCGTGATAGAAAGCCTTCCAGCTGTGTGTGCGTGTGTGTCTTCTGGCTAGAGGTGTGTGTGTGTGTGTGTGTGGTGTGTGTGTGTGTGTGTGTGTGTGTGTGTGTGTGTGTGTGTGTGTGTGTGTGTGTGTGTGCGTGTGTGTGTGGGGTGTGTGTGTGTGTGTGTGTGTGTGTGTCTTCAGATGGGACGTGATGATGTCTGACTGCCTGTTCAAGAGTGAATTTCTCTCTGAGGTCTGTATGTGAGATGAGCAAATAAATCAGGAAAATCATATACTAACCTAAAAAGTAAGACTATATTGTAGAACTGAATTTAAGAATATATAAGTTAACAGATCTATGAAAACACAACTCATATTATATTATTTATTATACTGCAACACTGTACTGTGGGTTAGTGCTACAATAAACAAATACATGTATTTTCTGCCACAACCTCGTTTGTGCATATAGCTGGTGTGTTTAATTTGAATTTGGACGAGTTCATTTGTACTAATTTGAATGCGTTGGGTTTGAAAATGTGTTAATATTCACTTAAGCCAAAACATTTCTAGTCTTAAATTGGTAGAGCAGCAGCAACAACCTAATCTTATCCTCTATCTTGACAACAAAACAGTAGGATGAACTTGTTTGCCTACATTACAAAGTAATCTACCAGTAGTGTGCACATATTGGACTGGCCGAAGCCAAGTGTAGCTGGCTGATTTTGCAAAGCTTTTGCTGCAAAGTTGAACCACAGCACATTTTAAATCTGGCCAAACATCACTGCAGACCCCTTGTGTGTGAGTGTGTGAACTGGGGGGTGGTAACCATAATTGGGGTCTAAATGATTCTTAATGGGGAGTGATACAGCAGTTAACAGTCAGTTAGCCAGATGTCCCAGCAGCCCCTCCACTGCCATCACAGCACACACAAATCTTCTTAAGGAGACAAACACAAACACAGAACAGTCGAAAACAAAGTGGAACTAATGTGGAAATGTGGAAATTGTGAAGTATTCCACATTGTGATGGAAACATAATTGGATACAATAAAAAAAGATGTGTCACAAGTACCTCCATTTTTAATCAGGATTGAAAATGAAAATCGAACTCAACCCTGGCACAAAACTCATTTTATTTAAGTACAACCTGGGTCCAGTTCTCTGCATTGCAACCCAAAAAGATTTTCAGAGATTCAACCAGGTCTACTGTTGAACTCACTGAGTATGGCTGTACAACTTATATCATGTATTTATGTATTTATAAAGAGAATTAGATAGAGAGCTGGGCTCCTGCTCATTCCTATGGAAGTAGCTCAGTGGTGCTAAAATGTCTCGACTACCAAGTGATATATTACCGGGATCTTCCACATCCATGGGGCCTGAAGAGCAAGCACTCTAATGATCTGTATTCACCAAATGTTTGAAAGAATCACTTTTAAAATGTTAATACTCGAAAATGGATTTACTTGGACCCAATGTAAGCCCATAGGGGAAAGTATTTTACACACCTATGGCATCATGTGCTTACCCGAATGTTGGAATTACACATTTGGGCCATTTCAAAATCTGGCTTTGAAGCCGAGTGCTGTTCCTTGTAGCTTGACTGAAATGTGTGTCTGTGGTTGGAAGATTTTTTTTTAGCCAATCTGAACTGTTTTGGTAACACCAAAAAGGCATCTTCTTGACACCTGATAGAATATACTTATTTATTTATTTAAATACAACTTTCAATTCAGATTGAGCTTCCAATTTATCTTTTTGTGCTGTTTACCTATAATTCCCTCAACCATAGCACGGGAATAACTTCTCCATCCCATACCAACAAGTGTGAGATTGCTTTTCCCTCTTGAATAATCGTGCCAGAATAACCAAAGCTGTAGAAGAACACCTTCACATGGACTTAAATCTGAGCTGAGAGCAGCTCTCACAGCAAGGTGATGCAACGACAGGTAAAAGATGATGTGCTACAGGAACATCCAACTGTGAGTGATGCCCTCTCTCCCTTTATTTCCCATCACTTCCTATGTCTCTTTGATCTGAGCAGTTCTTTAACCACACAGATAACGTGACCGCAAGGTGACGCACTCGTTCTCGGATTGAATTAATTTAGGATCCTGAGTTATGCTCTCCTGGATTTGCATATTCAAATTCTCCAGTCAAATCTTGCGCTGTCGGTTGCTGCTTTCCCCAACAGGGATCTGGGTTTTGTCGATGTCCCGTCATTGTGATTTTTTGGAGACACACTTTCCTCTGCCACCTCACCCACAGTCTCCAATGTTTTGGGGTGCAAGACCTCTCCAAGCTAGCCTCTGTCACTAGCTTTTCCATGGGTTTTGTCATCGAGTTTTTCCTTTATTGGTGTTTTAATAGCTGAGATATCTTCTACACAAGTCTGTTTTGGTAGTAAAACTGCACATGTAAAAAATAATAATAAGAGGAACCAGTTGCAGTGGTCTAAACACCAAATAAGACTCACTTTGGAGGATAAGGATGGACTTAGAGGAAAGAGCTTTGGGATCTTACTGGAGAAAGTGTGTATGCAGCCAAACAGTACATGCTGTATTGGCACTATAAGCATGACCAGTACAAGTACATTGAACCTGTTAGGATGGACTATCAATAGAGTCCAACTAACACTGGATCTTTAAGTCCAACATCAATACTTGAGAATCATAAAGAGTGGTTCCTATTCTCTCTTTTTTGGCTGAACCAGATCGGGTATGTCTGAGCTAGAAATGTACACTTGAAAAATGAACCATACTGTTGATACTGTGAGTAACTTAAGTCTAGTAAATATCATTTGAGAGTCACACATTCCTACTTTGCTGTTATTCAAACATGTATTTCTACCAGACTGATTGGCCTGCTGATGTTTTCGGTTGGGCTCGAATGGTCTAATGGATTTAATTGGTATTTCTCTACTTCTGTTATTTCTAATTCACCTCAATAACGGCCTTTAAAAGACATGAATTAAGACAAGAGCCACTTCGACTGCCACACTTTTTTCCCGGTACATTTAAAGTAAAAAATTGGCAAGCTACCCAACTGAGAAGGTACAACAGTAAGGCCCCCAATTCTCTAGTAGAGCTTTACTCTTTTTTTGGATTCTGAACAGATTTTCTTCTAGTTCTGTAACGAACTAAAAATCCTCCATGTTGAGTCTTCAGCAGCAGTATCTGAATGTGTGAATCCTCCTACTCACTCCTCAGAGGCTCAGGACTGAATACAGGACCAATATTTTCAACATACAATAGCAAACCACTTGGCAGCTTATCCTGTTTGAGAAAAGCTACACTCTCAACCTGCCTGTGTGTGTCAGTGTGTGTGATATGGGGTATGAGTGGGGGCGCAGGTGCCAGACAGGCGGCCGTTTCACACTCGTCTTCAGTAATTGGCCACAGAACCCCATCTTCCTTCAATAGGACCCCCCTCAAACATTCACACATACATGCTATAACACACACAGACACACATGCATACACACACACAGTTGGAGGAATGAAGCAAGGCCAGCTCAGACCTGACGCCACAGCAACCATGACGCCAGCCAATTATAGCACGGCAAGGCAAGGATGCGTGATAAAGTCACCTAGCAACTGAGAGAAAGAGAGAAGGGTGGTGGGGGTGGGCGAGAATGTGTGTGTGTGTGTGTGTGAGAGAGAGAGAGAGAGAGAGAGAGAGAGAGAGAGAGAGAGAGAGAGAGAGAGAGAGAGCGAGAGAGAGAGAGAGAGGAGAGAGAGAGAGAGAGAGAGAGAGAGAGAGAGAGAGAGAGATTAACAGGCATGGACAATCAACCAGGCACCAACCAATTATGGAGGAGTGTGATGCAGTTGCTTGGCAACCCAAAGTGAATGAGCAAGTGGGAGAGAGTGAGAGAGAGCAGGTTGGAGGTTGGTTTAGTAGAGGGGTGTGTGGAGGTTTATATGTGAGTGGAGGTCTTGGGTTAGCAGGGTTTTTCCTAAATCCTCATGAGGCTGTGGCACCTGCTGGGGGGGGGGGGTTCAGGTTTCAGGAAGTCAACCTCTAGCTGGAGGTTTTGTTTTTATATTTTAACCTATGAACTATATATGAAATAATTGTACACTCTTTATTGTAATTTGTACACATAAAGCCATTTTGCAAACGATGTGTCTAATTTCAATGTTTTTGTTTTGTTCTACATCCCAAACCTGAAACTTTCATCAGCTAAATAAACCTTTAACGTGACCAAGAAACCTGCATTAATTATTGTCAAAATGTCATTATTACTGTGAGGTAATTCAGTGCAGTCATTTAAATATGCACCTAATCTAATTATTACAAAAATCAAAACCATTGTTCTCTCATGATAAAATATACAACTCAAGCAATTTCAGCTTCAATGTTATCGCAGTGTTAATTGATTTTCAAACCATATAGAAATAAAAGGAAACTGGTGGCTGCCTGGTTTAATATAAAGACATACACAGTAAATTATCCATGATTTGTAGGTCAAGAACTGCCAATGAACCAAAAAGCGTGCACACGTTTACTGGAGGAATACAATAAAACTGAGTGCTATATAAATCAGTCATGTTTCTCAAAAAGGTTTTCATTTTTCTTTGCAAACCCTAAATGTCAAAGAATGCTTTTAAATGTCATCCAACACTGTGACCTATCAGAGGTTTTAACAGCTGCTGGAAAGTGCTTCTGGTCTTAAAAAATGTCCAACAACTATACATCAACTAAAATCCTTTGCTGGTTTTAATTTGAACGTGGCCAATTTAATTGTAAGGAGAATGTTTCTTCAATTAAGTTCTAGCTGAGACGTCTGCTGTTTTTTTTTTATTAGGAAAAACTTTCTAGACATGTTTTTTGTGTTCGATACAGTTTAATGTAGAAAATATGTGGTTGTAACAAAGCTGCTTTATTGTCAAATAGAAGAGATTGATCTTTCTGTAATTTTGTACTTAAACCTATTACAACAATTGCTTTTCATGAGGAATCTTACAGTAAAAACATTTAGATTGTATTGCACCATTAACCCTATACTGGGTATTTACGTCAACATTGTAACACACTTGATGGATGGTGAATGTCAGTTTTGTTGTTTTGGGTTTTCCTCTGTTTTGTCTGAAATGCCACTCAACTATTACACTAGCAGACAGCCTGTTTATGGAGTTGTTGGAAGGTGTATTTTTTTCACAAAAGGAGCTAGGGTAGCAGATTCCAACCTGTCTCCAGTCTCAGTATTTTCCTCTTCTAAGCATGTCTCGGTCTTATTCATCTGTTTTGTCTCTGATTATTTGCACATCATCATCTGACAGCAGCTCCACGCATTTGAGCTGTGATCTGCAATGTGTTGTCAAAATATTGTATCAGGTATCAGGAAAAATAACATTTGTTTAAGTACAAGACACTACTGTTACACTCCTTTCAAAACGGTTCATTGTTCTGCTATCTCAGTTGCTTTGTATTTTTCTAGTTGCTATATAATATTGTTTTAGCCTGCTTATTGATTATCAGGAAGATTAAATTACTATCCATCTCGTGTTTAAAGAGAAAAAAACCTACTGCCTCGTGGTTGTATGAATCCTCCAGTCAAGTTGCCATTTAAGTCCATGTCAGTCTAAACATGTACATTTGATCTTTTTGTGTGACGGTTGTCATAAGCAGCATATGGATCGTTATGGCTAAATCATTTTGTGGGATTTGTCAGTGACCTTGACCTTTGATTAACTTGATCTAAACAGTTCATCCTTGAGTCTAAGTGGATGTTTGTGCCACATTTGAAGTATTCCTTCAAGACTTTCCTGAGATATATTGTTAACAAGAATGGGACAGTCGTGAAGTCACATTGACCTTTACCTGTGACCTTTTAACAGAAAAATAGAATAAGTTCATTATTGAGTACAAGTGGACATTTGTGCCACATTGTGCCCTCCAGGCCTTTATAAGATATCACAGACTGATACAGACTTTCAAACAAATAGAGAAAAGAAAAGTCTGGCTCAGAACAGACTTGGTTCTTGGAGATTTACTGAATTAATATGTACATCTATTAATGTTATAACAATCCCATCTTCCTAAACAGGAAAATAAACAAGAGCGAGAAAATAAACTTCCAATCATAGCTACAGCTCAGAAAGATTGTTTTGGATATGAACAGAGGATTATTATTACCCGCATTATGTGCAATTGCTGCACTTGTACAGTAAACTCCTGACAGTGCTCGGTGTAATGATGTTTCTAATGGCCTCTGGTGTGAACTATGTGGCACTAAGTGCATTGATGCTGTGCAGGCTTTCTGCAGTTGCTCCTCCCTGTAGTCTATGCTACGTTAATCCCTCCCTACATGTATGTTCAATGATTTATGGTCATAATAACCCAAAAAGAGGATTAAGCTAATTAAACCACAGTGCTGCGCTTGTAGTGAACACATCGGGAGGGAATACACCGCCCCCACATTTATACCACGAGCACACACACAAAAGCACACGCAACACCCACACACACACACAAGCTGTAGTGTCTCCAGGGTGTCTTTTTTTTGTCAGTGAAGGATTCTGCCTTTAAATGCTCATCGTTCCTTAGCATGACTCGACTGTAAAATAACCAGAAGATTAAAGATATTGCAGCTAGCGGCGACGCTACCACAAATCCAGCTGCTCAATTCTGGATTAGCTATAATAAAGCTCCAGCTGTGGGTTCCCCCGGCCATGCTAGGTGCTGCCCGGAAATGTAATGCTATACTTAAAGCCATGCAACGGTCGCTGGGATCATAAAAGCCTGTAACACGCTGGATTAATGATGCCAAGGTTGCCCGTATTAATACAGTAGAGGGTCTGCAGGCTATGTACTGTAATCCTGATGAACAGCAAGGAAACTGCTAACACTGGATGATGACAACTGGAGGCCATGAACCACTCAAGATACAGTAAATGACCCTGCTGTTGAAGCTAAAGTTGAATAATGCTAGCTTCAGGTGGTACAGGTCTACCTCCTGCTGTAGATAACTGATGGATTGAGCCTCAGTTACACAGGCTAAAGCATGTTCAATCCAGAGAGCATTTTGATTGGAAAACAGATACAAATAATGTATTGGAAAGTAAGGAAAATATGTGATACACTAGCACCTGTCACTTGAAGCTCTTAATGACAATCCCAAATGGAAAACGAACTCCAATATGATAACCGCTAAAAACTGAATCCAGAGAGTTTTGATTCTATGGTGTCTTGATTGATTTCGCACAACATTAAAAAGTCATGTTCAGTTCTCCTAAAAACACAAACTTACTTTTAAAGTCAGGTGCAGACTGTGCACTGACATAGGAAGCAGCCTCTTCATTGATTTTAATCAGACCACTGTTTTAACAGCTGACACAGCAGGCTCTGGCGCTGCCTATAAATGAATGCAATATTTCTACCGTCATCAATAATGATAGTGATTATCTTTGTAACATCTCTCCAGAGATCCTTCTTAGTATTGTAAAACACTTTTTTGTGTTTTGACATCTGATTAGCTTCAAACGTATGGATCTGTTCATCAACGATATTGAGAAATAATACCACGCTTACTAACAAATCCGTCTGCATTATTTTAGTCGAAATGCAGGGCTTTCCTGAACTCAACTCCACTGTGGTAAGTCAACTGGGGAAATCAGCTGAAAAGGTTTTCAGTCTATTAACTGTTTGTCAAAAAAAATCTTCTTCTGCTTGGTATACCAATGTAATATGTTCAATTTCCATGTGTTGTGAGCAATACGATCAGAAAAACACATAAGGCTGATCCTTGTCAAGTAAACCTCAGGCTGAGTTCAGGTTACTTGATGCTGTTTAAACTCAAGCAAATCACCACTTCATCAAAATTTGCAACAGTCAAATCACTCTTCACTCATGTTTCCACATCCACCCAGAGCCCTTCTCGACATGCCCACATTCTTTTAGCACTCACAGCAAACAGCCCCCGGACACATTAGCCTGGTGTGTGTTCTGTCTGAGGGTCACCGACAGGGCAGCAGTAGTTAGAAGCTAAAGCTGCATGTCTGACCCAGTTGGACACAGCTGAATTGCCAATGTCATTTACTACAAGTCTATCAATCATCAGGCAATTACTGAGACAATGCCTTTTGGCCCTGAACTACCAAGACTCATGAGGAAATGATTAAATCCAGAGGATCATATCAGAAGCAAAATAAATGGAAGAGAGGTCATAATGTGTTTTCTTGATAATTTCAACAAGCACAATGTACCTTTTGTGTGATGTACATGTGCTTAATCGAAGCTTGGGCACATCATCATTCAACAATGCTATAATGATGATTTTCTTTGTGTTGGTTCTGGTTCAGCACATTGGGTTTGAAATTGAACATGAGGTTAAAATGCTGAGGGTAAGCAAGTTTTAGGGTTTTAGGGTAAGTAGAATAAGGTCATTATCTTCAATATTAGTTTTCAAGTCTCACAGATATCAGACACTTGGTATTTTCCCAGCTGACACTCTGTCAGGCCTGCAGTACAGACAGCTTTGCTTCATGTTTCAGGGCTCTGCTGCCGGCAGTCTGGTCTTCAGCGGTGACACACAGAATCAGTTTGATTGAGGTCATGTGGCTCACTTGGACAACCAAGTATGTTATATGTTGCCCTGCTGCTTTGTCCTTACATCTGGGGGACATGGGGCCAATTTCACACCATCCTTAACACAGATTACACATGGTGGCAGCGTAATGTTTCAAAAATGATTAATGCTAGCAATTGGAAAAATACTTTTGAAAGCCATACCGGTTTCTTGAATTGGTTGCTGACTGACAAATTCGATCAAAAGGGTCTGCTGAATACAAAGCGCTACAAATCCTGCAATCCTCCCTCGATATCAATGTGAATTTGTCAAATTTGAGCTTAATGTCAGCACTGGAACCTCATAATCATCTTTTCATTTCAAATCCAACGTGATGGACTCCACAGCTGAAATGATGATTATAGAGTACACTGAAGGTAATTGTAATGGAGGTCTTACCTGTGTGAGTCCTCTGATGTGCCTTCAGATGGGAGCTCTTGGTGTAAACCTTCCTGCAGCCATTAAACTGGCACCGGTGGACTCTCTTCTTGTTCTCTGGTATGTCTCCTCCCAGACTTCCTCCACCTCCCTGCTCTCCGTCGCTGAGGGCTCCTCCTCGGCTCGGCGGCGATGGTAACGCTCGTGCTGCCACCAGTTTAGCTGCTCCTAACCCTACCTTCTTTGCCACAAATTTGAGCGTTAGTGTGCCGTCTGCCGTCGCAGTCAGTGTTTGTGTGGGTTTGACGAGGTGGCGACCGAGCTCTGGTGACGAAGGCGGTGTTAGGGAGGTCACCGCGGCGCTGAGCTGTGCGGCACTGACTCCTGCCAGGACTTGGTCCTTCGGTGAGAGGGTTTCAGTTCCTGCCTCGCCTTGGGTCTTGCTGGCCACGTGGAGGATTTTGGCCTGGACCTTGGGAAGGGTTAACAGGAGAGGGGGCGGGCTGGGCTGGTCTGGGAGGCTGGGGAGGAGCGGGTCCATCAGCTCCTCATCGCTGTCCCCACCCTGCATGAAGTTCGGCATTAAGAGACAGTCCAGCTCCTCGTCGAAGATCTCCGAGAGCCGCTTGGGCTCCGTCTGTAGATATCGCTCCAACTCTAGACATGTCTGCAAGATAAGGAAGCACATAGAAACAAGAGTCAGACATAAATACACTTCACACCTGGTGGTTCAGTGTTTACGTTTTACAACACTAGTCACACAAACTCTATTCACAGGAGGCTGTATTACGACTATTTAAATGGCCTTTGGTCACAAGTGAGGTAAATAGCTCAATATTAGCTATCTGACGACTGGTTGACAACTGATATACAATCATTTGGTTAAACAGGACTTAAGTCTTCTAATACAATCATGTCAACTGTTAACTTCTAAAGCCTCACCGCAACTTCAACCCCATTTTGTTTTGGCCTTGTTTTCTGCTATTTTCTATAGTTCTCCGATATCAGTACACCTTTATTCTGTATGTACAAACTAATATGTGACTAATATTGATTTGTTATTACTGCTCAGATTTTCATTTGCAAAGAAGGTCATGTTATTAAACTTCACACTGTAAGTTTAACACTGTACATCACTCTTCTATCATTCCTCTTTGTATGACTTTGAATGACTTTCCAGGGTTTCTGATTGTAGCTGTTTGCCTCTCAAACAAGTCATAGTCACCCATAGACCAGAAAAAAGACAACGGTCATGATTAAAAAATGTCAAATGTTTGAGAGAACTGGCACAAAAAGAGCAATCCCCATGTCAAAGTCTCACGTCTTGTTTGTTCAAACGTCCATATGAGTGAAATAGGCAAATCTAAATTGGTTGTATGCTTAAACAAATCAACAATAAAGTGAGTTCTGGTATCAGTGTATTCAGGTGTTTTCTCCAGACTGCAGCCTCTTCAGAGCTGTTTACTACTCTATTTAAATTTAAATACCCGCTGCAGGCTTTATATTTCTCTGCAGCTGTTGACCATGTCACCTGGAACATGGCAGTCCTATGAGAGGAGGGATTTGGTCCGTGATTGATTGCTGCTGCCGGAACAAGCTCTCCGGAGCCCTGAACTGTGGAGGCCTTGCCTGTTTCCCGCTGCTCACCCAAATCAACCAGCCATAGAAGTTATATCACAAGATAGGGCAAGGAAGGAGACGAAGGAAAAGTCAAACAAGGTAACCAAGGGGAAGAAGAGGAAAGAGAAACAAGGGGAAATAAGCAGGTATTTCCATAATTGTTTATTCAACCTTTATCCAGAGAAAACAGAGACATCTGTGCAGCTACAATTCCAGATTTTGGCAGCAGAGCAGCATCTACTGTACACAGTGAGGGGCTTCAGTGTCTTGGTCAAGGGCACCGCCACACTATCTCAAAGGATTTGAGCCAGAAACCTTAAGTTCACTAACCTACTTTTCCGACCTAAAGGCTACACCTTTCCTCTCAAAACTTTTTATGTCTTCCGTAATTCCTGCCCTCCTCTTGAACTACCAACAGACCTTTGAGGTACACAGAACTGTTTGTTAGATCCAGCTCCAGCTTCGATCTCTCACATCTGCAACACTTGTCTTTTTCGGATACCAGTCCTCCCTCTCACACAGGGAAAGTAAGACATGTATCTGTTATAGCTGATCATAATAAAAAGAGACACAACAACAGCTGTTTGATATAAAATGTTAACTGCGAATCAGCCTTATTAAATGCTACAATGTGAGCTACCATGTGATAGTTTAGAAGGTTTTACAAAGAAAACAGATGCAAACCAGATGGTGGAAAATCAGATATCAGAGCAGCAGTGTTAGTTATATTCACAGAATTAATCATTAAACACATGCACAACTATATATCTATAAGCTGTAGTTACATACATGGTTAAATCCAATTTCCAACATATTTTCCTTGATATAATTGCATCCTTCAATGAAGATGCTGACCGATGTTCCCATAAAGAGGGTTGAATTAAATTGCATAAAACATTTCTAAACCATCATCTGCTTCCTATTCCCTGAAGAAATACCTGTTGGATTTTTTTAATGTGTGGATACACTTGAGTGTTCCCATAATGAACACTAGTTTATGAACTGAAAAGACATCTTCTCCAAACCTCATTAACACGACCAACTGTCATACGTAAAGCCTGACCTTGAAATGCCATTACTAAACTAACTATCCGGATACAGAGTGCAGCTGCATGATTCTTCCTGTAACTTTTCCTGATCAAAGCTTAGATTACAGTTGTCTAGCAAAAGCTGTCAACAAAAATATGCAGCTGGCTCAACAAGTGGCCAACAGGATAATTCACAGTACAGAGCACCATTGAACACTTTGGGAAGATAATTGACGTGATTTTACAACCACATTTCCGACAGCAGTGCTACTTTGGAGATAGAAACAACTAAATGACCTCAAAATATGAGCGTCACTGCTCTGCGGCTACACAAGGTAGCACTCTGAAGCATAGTGAATCAGTCAAATTAAAAGTGTAGTTGTTCCAGCTCTGAGACACAGTAGTATACTCTTCAAGATAACTGTCATTATACTACCGAATAATCAAAATGAAAGAGCATCCAAAACTTAAATGATCATGATTTTCTCGGTTTTAAATTACATTTCAGTTTAAAATGAATACCAGGAAGAGAGTCAAGGGAAAACCCTATAACAGAGTAAAAACACTGAAGAGTTCATAGCAATCCCGTCTGAGTTTTTGTGATGCTTTGTTTTTCTCAGGACAGAGAGGGAAAAAGACAGCAGGCCCAGTCCACAGCTCTGTAAATGTCCACTCAGCTATTTTTTCAAGCTACCTGGCTCGAGCACTATCCTGCAGCATACTGCCTTCACTGTATCTACTTGAAATTGAATTAATTTTCTTCTGTGTGGCCAAAGGCTTTTGGCAGCTGAGGGTTCTCATCCTGATCCTTTGGCTCCTTCCACATCAGAGCAAATTAGAGCCAGTATAGAAATGTTGTATTTTTCCTTAGCAGCAGCTGGATGACTTGGTTCATTCAGAGCAGCCAGCGCTGGAGCTTTGCTTCTGCTCAGCCTCAGTGACGAGACAGACAAACCAACACATTTGGTCTGAACATCTGTTGAGTGGTGATAAGATGAACTACCCTCTCCCTCCTTTAGTCCCTTTCGTCTTCCCTTTAAAAGAATGTCTTTTTTCCTAAGGATGCTAGTTTGCATATGAATACGAATCTAAGATATCTCTTTGGGGGGGTTACACTGCTTCATAAGGAAACTTGAAAATGAGAAGCAAACATGTACAGAAGCAGAGATGACGCCAAGTAACAATGTCTTTACAGAGCGGATAGTGCTGTGAGGAAAACCTTCGGGTGTGCTTTTTGTCCAGATTGCTGCTTTGATGTGTTAGCATTCATATTCCTTTGAGTAATTGTTGTGTGTAATACAATATCTAGTCAAGCGTGCTAAAGGAGGTTATTATATCTCTGTTTAAATTAGATCAGTCACTGCTAATGCATCTATAAACCAATAATGGAGATAATCAGACATCAGGATATCTGCAGAATAACTTAAACAGCTTTATTTTACCAGAGCTGCAAGTCTTTGATCATTCATTGCGATATTTTAAAGTACATTTATCTGCAGAATCGACTAAAGAACAGTCCCAGGGCTATTGCAAACCCAACAGAACAAACACACATGGTTTAATCAGCTACAAATCCTAAAGGAAATCAAATTAAAGTTCTCATTTAATGTTGTTGTATAATGTGGATACAGATGTAAATCTCCAGCTAATCGTTATTAAAACGATGTTCCCAATCAGTGGTTCAGAATATACATTTAACTAAAACACTAACTTACAAAAAAAACGATAGTTAGAGCATGCATACTCATTCTTGCCCTTAAAATAAACTACACTTATAAGGCTCACTTGCTTTGTCTTATTCCATACAAACACAGACACCAGTTATATGATATAACTGGTTAATTGTTGACATTTGTGAGATATAACTAATATCTCACAAATGTCAACTATTTTTCCTTTAAAAGTGGGCCATATATGTACATCTGGGTAACTTGGCCATCTGGCTGACACAGCTACAAGATACTCTGAGGATGTAAAGGTCATCCCGAGGAGTACTATGATATATAGTTGAAGCAGTTCTTGCCCTGAATTTAGGGTTTCGCGAGATTACATTTTTATCTTGAATGATTTGTTCTGTTGCTGGGCGCACAACACAAGAAACATATTTATGGAGATGAATGTGGAGTTATAAATCTTTATTTCTTCTATCTAAACTATTCCAGTCCTTATACTTTCCCGGCTCAATGGAGTAATACATTGCCTCTGTACTGTATGTGTTATATAGATTATTCATCATCATGGATATCTGCTCTCTTTGATACAGTAAACTCAGCCTCTGTTGGTGTTTCTGACGGCACAATGAACCATTGTTTTCACTTGGACTAGAAATCAAAAATAGAAAGGTCTGTGTGTCTCCTGGCGGGGGCTGGACTGATGCTGAGGATTGTTGGAGGTGGGCGGGGGGGACAGAGGGTAGAGAGAGCCTGAGGCTGTGGAAGAGGAACGAGCGGCAATCAAACCCACGACTGGCAGTGAACGCATCGCCTCTGACATCGCATGTATGACCTTCTCCTGCGTCTGCTTCTCCTACACACCATGAGTATCAGGTAACAATGACATGTATGGCCTGCAGCGTGAGTGAGAGTGTGTGTGTGTGTGTGTGTGTATGTGTGTGTGTGTGTGTGTGTGTGTGTGTGTGTGTGTGTGTGTGTGTGTGTGTGTGTGTGTGTGTGTGTGTGTGTGTTTGTGTGTGTGTGTGTGTGTGTGTGTGTGTGTGTGTGTGTGTGTGTGTGTGTGTGTGTGTGTGTGTGTGTGTGTGTGTGTCAGTTGGCTAACAGCTCAGACTGATAGCATGTGCAGGGCTCACCTCCTGTCCCCCTGTTCAGTCCCACACCATATGTAGAAAGGTCACAGCGAAAAACACAAACACACACACATACAAATACACACACACAGAGGGCCAGTTACACTCAATCCCATAAATAACCATAGTATTAATTTACTCTGTTTCTTGACTTTCTTCTACAACTCCTCAACGCAAACTCTACTTAAAACATCATTAAAGACAAATAAATAATCTTGACCACCAACAAAAAACAAGAGGTATAAGTTAGTAAATACAACACTGTTATGAAAGAAGTCAACTAGATGCTGAAGTTAGGGGTAAGAGCTCGATAAAACTAAGAAATTATGAATAAATAACTAATACTATATTCAATCTTTGGAAAAATGGGACGGGAAAACCTCCTGGTATTCAAACTTTTAAATACAATTAGACTTTATTTGAAGATTTGTAGTTGTTGCCAGGCTTGTACATTGAGACTTAATTAGCTACTTTTATCAAAAGATTTGTTCACTAACAAGCAAACCCACAAATATATACTGCATTCACTTTTAATTAGCGGAATTAACTTTATTCCTGTTAACAATAGATTTCATCTGGGTTTAACTGTCGCAGTATGTTGACATTTCTGTAGCTGCTAGAAATTCCCAATTTCACCTACTCACATTTATCTCTGAGAGTCTGAAGTGAAAATGTTCTCCCATTTGGCTTTTCTTAATTACACTCTGTATTAGTTGATGTGAATGTCACACGAGGTGCAGTGTTGTGTTCCTGATTGCATCGAAGAGGTGTTCAGAATATGTCAAAGCTATAATTTCACTGGCTGGCAAATCCTCCACAGCCACTGAAGATGATGGGTACTGTTTAGTACCTTTAGTATTTAATAAAACACTAATTGGGGTGAAAAATAGGGGCAAAAACGATTAGAATGGCAATACTGTAAATCTAAAGCTTTAAAAGTGTGCAAAATGTATTTTAAAATGTATGCATTTGCAGTGTAAAACCAGTTTTCTCTTCCTAAATGTACTAATTTATAGGGTACTAGTGTCTATTGTCTAATCTGTGTGAGAAATTCATCATCAATAAAGGCTATTACTCTGTGTTCATATATGACAGCTCACATGTACAGAGAAAATTGGTTTCTGTAGTTGCAGTTAGAGTACTCATTTCACACAATTATCTCGACAGTGTTCATTTCATGGTTTTCAATCTTGCTTGATTTAATTATGTAACATTGTTGTAGGTCAATGTCAAACAAGGTCAAAAGCAAATGCTGTGTGTCTACTAAGGTGAAAGTTAGCTGTGGTTGACCATTGCATGTCGCACTTTGAAAAACATTGAAAGCTCTAAATGTCAATAACAACTATTTTTGGTTATTTTTGTTTCTGTATTTGATGTGATCATCTATTCTACACATAACTGAAGATAGAAAAACAATGGATCCATTTTGTTGTTCTGCATTCTCTATTCCCTGAATGAATGCTTCTTTCACTTTATATTTTTAACGTTTGATTTAGTATTGCGACTAAAATAGCTTCTGGTGATGTGCAGGTCCTGCCTCCGTGTGTGTGCGTGTGCGTGTGCGTGTGTGTGTGTGTGTGTGTGTGTGTGTGTGTGTGTGTGTGTGTGTGTTCTGTGCCTGCTGAGGTCCATTAATAATGAATGCAGAGAGCAGAGGGCTCTTGATGGAAGCGCTAAGAGCTTTTGACAGACAAAAGATCATCGAGGACGGCGCTCAGCAAACAGACTGAAGTGGGTTCAGCAGGAGATACTCCGCCTGTGTTTGCATGCAGCACACAGTTATTTGACTATTACCAACATTCCCATTAGGACAATGCTGAAATTAAGCCATTCGCGTGATTGTGTAAAGTGACACTTCCTTTAATGATCTGCTTCAATTCAGGTTTACAGCTTAGAACAAGTCTGATATTTCCAGAATTGTTGCTATGTCTTTCCAATGAAAAACAGAATCCATGGCCAGGACATACACAATGAACAGCTTCACCAGACAAAGACAACAGGGAGTCACATAATTATGTTTATGGTGTTGAGTAGAGACCATCACAGAAATGAGTAGTAATAGTAAAATCACAATTCTGAAAACAAAATGTGTCGACCTAAAACGATCATCTACACACCCACATTACATAGAAGGGTTCAGCACATATATCAATAAAACTCCAACCCGAAGCAAGCAGAAGAAGCTTGTCAAAAGTTACTTGCATCACCATCAGTTTATGTTGTTAAACAGTAAGAATGAACTGAAAACTGTCCAAGCCTGATGGATCAGCTTGCTCACAAAATGTAAAGGTCACCTGTCATGCTATTTTTAGGCAATAGCATAGGTCTCAGATATATAAAAATATATAAAAACCATGTCTATGAAGTGTTTTGCTCAAAATACCAAACAGACCACCCATTCTAGCCATGCCTCATATCCCTCTATTTCACTTCCTGTTTCAAAAGTGCTGATTTGGGGTATATAGCTTAAAAAATACTGCCGTGATGAAACACCATATCATGGATTATCAAGGATTATTTCTGAAACAGTATGGAGCTCAAAGGCTTTCTCTCTTGCCGGTTATACCACAAGGTGAGTTCCTTTTTATTTCCTGCTTCTTCACACACATGCTCTCCAGTACAGGTTAGCTCTGAGTGTTAGCGATGCCAATGTAACCATATTACGCCCAAAACAGTCGGGCATTGTTTCTGATAGCAACTTTCTGATAGTGCCGTGGGTCCACATTTCCGATATTGCGTCATATCGCACGCAAATATGGATCAGCTCCGTTGTAGCCCCGTTTTAGAGATTTGGGTACGGAGGAAAAGAGAGAGGGTTTTATTTTCTGACGCTGCGTGAGTTCCCTGACACACCGGGGACACATATTTATGTATAAAAGACATCAAAAAGTGCATTTTGCATGATACAGTAGGTCCCCTTTAAATACAGAGGCCCATGTGGACAATGACAATGGCCGTTTTAAACATACAGTTTGGGCTTTGAGGTGAAGATTTGATTGTTCACCTATGTTTTCACTTCAACTCACTGTGTGAGACGTAATTGGAAGTATTAAAAAAGTCAAATAGGGATTTGTACTGAATACAAACTACATCTTTTACACTCAAAGAATAATCGATTGGAGTCATATTATGGTTATGTTTTGCCTTTTCTTGTTACTGTATAGTTCAAATAAAATTGCCATCAGTTGTTTAATGTACTGTATATGTTATATGTTGATAATTGGTTTAAAGAGGCAAAACAGTGTTTTCCTTGTGTGGACGTGTTGTGACAGGTCTTCATTAATCACATTCATGCAAGTGAATGTTACTGCAATTAAATCCGACAAATATAGGACACAACACTCCAGTATATGTTCCTCTCATTATTATCATTCATCATAAATATAGCTGATTATAAACGTCCTCAATGACTACAAGACAAAACTGATGTTTGAGTAAATGAAGACTCAGTTTCCCCTCTCTGCTGTAGAAATCCTCTGTGTGAGGATCTCATCTCCTCGACTCTTATCCTTTTAGTGTGTCTCTGTATCTGCGTGTGCATTAGAGACTGTTTATTTTCCCTCTACATGATACAGCTTTTGGCTTTAAATTATGTTTTTTTCCTCGCTTTCCCGTACAAACAGGTCCTAATTAAAGTGCTTTGGCTTCCATAAACTGCTCTTTGAAGCTCTACCTCTTGATGGATCTCGTTCTCTCCACACAGCGGGCTCTGATGGCTAATTAGCCACTCAAAGGAAAAGGCAAAAAGAGGCTCTTTATTCAGCTAATTTGCTGATGCGGCTGTGTACACGGCGGTTGTGTGTGTTTGTAAGAGTGAGAAGGGCTTAATGACTTTTAACTGATGCGTGTGAATATGCGATGCCTCATGCGTACGATATCTAACTGGTGGCATTGGCAGAGAGCTGCCTCTTTATGTCTGAGCAAACAGCAGTGCTGCAGAGCGGATGTGTGTTTGGTGCTTTGTTCGAAACTGAAGTGCAGTTTGTGTGAAGCTTCCTGTGAAGATGCTGTTTGAGGTACTGAAGCAGCATCTGAGCGAAGTCACAATGATCTACAATTGCACATCTTGCAATCTGATTAAAATGACACAAAACAGGATGCATTAACCTGAAACCAAAGCACATCAATCTAATATCCTCCTTATCCACATGGTGTACAATCCCTCTTCAAATATATTTAGCTGATATTTAAAGTCTGAATCTCTGAAGGATCCGAGGATTGATGCTGCCTCCAATGTTTTAAATCAAAATGTTTTCACCACCAGATAATCTCAAGATGAATTATAATTAAGAATACTTGTATCTGACTCTTGGCTTCTTGTTTTATTAGGGAAAGAAGTGAATGCTTAAATCTATGAAGCACGTATGGCGATAAATCCAACACCCTTGGGAAAACAGTATAACGGCCCAACATGTTTCTGTACTTGAGGCGAGTGCTGAAGCATCTGTTTGCTTTTATTATGTTCATAGTGCAGTTACAGTAGTTCTTCAGCTTTAGAGACAGATGCATGGTGAAACCCAAACGGCCACCTCTGTTACTGTTATGTCGTTTCAAAACCTTGGACACGTATGTGCTGCCTTATCAGCCTCCACCCTTCTGGTTTCAGCAGGGATTTGCTCCCATTCAGCCACAAGAGCATTAGTGTGGCAAACTCTGATGTTGGGTGATAAGCTCTGACTCACAGTCGGTGTTCCCGTTCATCCCAGTGTCGTTGGATGGGGTTGAGATTGTTGCTCTGTGTAAACATTCCAAGTTTTTCCACAGCAAACATTTCTTTATGTTATCTTGGAAGCACAGCATGGTCTAGAATATCATTGTATACAAACATATATGGACAGGGATGTGTTGCACAGCGGCATCAATATCCTTTCATGGAGTCTGAACCCCAGCTTGCTTATGGACAGCTGCCATTTTGGAGACATGCACTTCCTCATGCCTGCACGACAAAGCCAGCTGCAGTAAGACGCCAACATCTCTCTGCTGGACGGAGAGCATCTGGACCTTCCTCTGCTTTCAATACAAGCCTTTCAACATGCTCTTCTGTGGTTAAGAAAGTTGTTTAACTGATTGAATCTGAAAGGTCATACATCAGCCAATTAGTAGTATGGCAGCCAAAAACATCTTGACAACAGTTGACAATTGAAATATCCTTAAGACAAAATTGTATAACAAGTTTGTAGTGGGGATCGCTATTTTTGCTCAATTCTATTCATTGGTTCTGTCTTTTGTTATGTTTACACATTTCTACAGTTCAATAGCAGGCACCATTGACTGAACCTGAACATACTGGGACAATATTTATCCTTCACCCTGGTTGAAAAGGTACAAATCAACAATATTTTGCAAAAAGATAATGTTTGATGCTTGAATGGAGAGAAAAACCCACTTCACAGACAAACCCATCTCACGACTCCTGACTTTTCCGTGTGTTTTATTTTTATTTTGTTTTTAAGATATATCTGTTGTAATTTATTGTCGATTATTGTGATTGTAGTAATGTGTTTTTATTACATGTACAGCACTTTGGCTCGACCAAAAATCGCTTTTAAATGTGCTATATAAATAAAACCTGATTTGATTTGATTTGATCAATGATCAGCTATCCTTTTCCGCTTGAATGTTTGTGAATCAATAAAACCATAAAATAAACAATGAAAGAGAAACAGAATGACGCAGAGTCAAGATAACTCTGAGCTCAACTCAACCAAACTGCAGGCTAACAGCGCAGTCTGTTAACCGTTCAGCTTTAACGCATCAGTGTTTTTATCCTCACTAGGTTTACACAGCGAAGTCTGACTGCATGAAGAAAATCCCTTTAGCTGTACTGGGTTTGGTAAGAAACATGTAAATGACAGAAATCTGGATAAGCTTAATCAAAATCTTGTTTTATCTTTTCAAATCGAACTTCAGGTTGCATTTTTGTCACGGGAAGTGACACATCCAACCCTATCGATGTTAAACAAACCAGTTTTCTGACGTTTTCAAAATCAGTGAAGAGTGAAAAATGGAAACCCATAAAGCTCTCCAACGATCAATTAAACAGAAACCACTTAATACTGTTGCTCAAAATTACGGTCTGTGTTTCCTTACACACACACACACACACACACATTAACAAACAATCAATCAGTTTTGTACGACATCCTCTGCAGTGACACAGACACACAACACAACATTGTCACAGTGACAGAGCCGACACCTGTGTGTGCCGACAGTGTGTTCAGGTATCCTCTCACTCAGAGTTAATTGAAAAAGCAGCGCCACAAACAGAGGAGAGTCCTGTGGGGTTTGATTTGAAAAGCAGGTGGAGGCTTCAATAAAAGAGGTTAATGGAGATGAGACCTGATGGAGGAACGAGGAGACATCTCTATTAGTCTGGAAAAAAGGAACATGCCTCTGTCTGGGTCGCAACAATCAGTAATTTAGCTATCTGTGTTCAATTAACTAATAATCATTTCGTTTCTCAAATGTCAAACATGTGCATCATGCTAACAAATATTAACAATAAATGACCAGAGCGTAAACACAAGTCTAGCATGGCTTTCTGAGTCTGATCAATGGTCAAAAGTCTGACACTAGGTTTAGAAGAAATTGGCATATAATGTGTAATAAGATTTGTCTTTTTTTAATTTTTATAAATGTGCCTGATTGTATGTTGCTGGTTTAAGTTGTATCGGTTTACCCCATATATTATTATTATTATTTTTGTATTTGTGGAAATTGTTGCTGCTTTTGGGTTGACTTTTTATACATGCCTTGAAAACATAAAAAGTGCTATACTAATAAAGGCTATACTTTTAATATATTTTGTACATAGGATCAAATATTTCCTGTTTTCACAATAGAAAGATTTCTGTAAATGAGAATAATGAATTGTCTAACAATGGTAAAAGCTATACGATTGAACTTAAAAGCGTACATTTCTGAGCATTTGCACAGCCCGAGTTCAGAAGTAAAGCAGAATAAATGGGGTAGTCATTATGTACAGCTAATTAAACTGGTGACTATAGTAATAGTAACTAAAAGCAAGTAGCTCATTAGAAAGCAGTGCGCTCAGGAGACAAAGGAAGATAATTAGCCAATGAGAGCGAGCGTACAGGAGTGAGTGAGTGCATGAAGAGGAGAGGCTCTGAGCTTTTATTGCTCACGTGCATACACACACGCACACACACACACACACACACACACACACACACACACACACACACACACACACACAGCATCACCTCCGACCTCCAGCCTCAGCCAATGAAATTTTAATCAACAGTCTCTGATGGAGGAGAGCACTCAGACTCTCCTGCTGTGTAGCTGCTCTCTCTCCATCTTCTTTCTCTTCATGCCTGTGAGCACCCTCCTCCCTCTCACCTCTATACACCCTCCTCCCTCTCTTTTCTCTTAGTGGCACACATTTAACTTCCTCCTTCCTAATTTACAAAGCAAAGGTCAGCTGCTCCTCTTACCTTCTCATTCACTTTTTTCACCTTTCTCTTTCCCTCCTTCCCTTTGTTTATATTCATCTCTTGTTATCACGTCTCAGTCATATATATATATATCAGTCACGTATCAGCTAAGGCATCAAGTAATCACTTTAGTATGGTTAATTAACAAACCCTTGTGCTACGTATAACCCACAAATATAATTGTCTTCTTCTCAGGTAAATCCAGATAATGATTTCTAGAAAAGTTAACAGTCACTGTCACTGGTTTCCTTTTCACACTCCTGCAAACAGGTTCCACACTTAAGTACATTGAAGATAAAATGCATCCGATTGCCTTACTTGAATTAAAACTATGTCCTGTACTTGTCCTGTTACCGTTTCAGTCAGACTGTCAACAGCTGTTACTTTAGCTCAATGACCGAATGATCAGAACAATACACTGGAGGACAGAGTTTTGTACAAAATAAAATATCACCATATATGACTCCATCGCGCTTAACAGTCTTTACATTATAATACATTTGTGAATTAATATTTTCTGTTAAACCAATTAATCATTCAGTGATTTGCTTTTCCTCTCTCTCTCCCCCTCAGACAAAACAGACATTATCCAGAACACACACGCAGACACACACACACACGCAGACACACTCACACACGACTTGCACATCACCAGACACTCCATCTTCACTGTCCACGCTTATTAAATACGAGGACATAAAATTAATTAACAGCTTAATCACTCACATGTACCCAAACACACACACACCGCTCTAAAAGGACAAGGCAGGTACAACCTTTTAATTTGAGGAATAATTTAATAATGCTTAACCAGGCTTATGGCCATTCTCGCTCTCTTTGTCCTCTCTTTGTGTGTGTGTGTGTGTGTGTGTGTGTGTGTGTGTGTGTGTGTGTGTGTGTGTGTGTGTGTGTGTGTGTGTGTGTTTGTGTGTGTGTGTGTGTGTGTGTGTGTGTGTGTGTGTGTGTGTGTGTGTGTGTGTGTGTGTGTGGGTCCTAGCTTTTTTTCATTAATTGGCCAAGATGGAGGGATTGAAATCTGTGGCAGAATAATCTGTTCCTCTGTGTGTTGTGCTGTCTGTTAATGAAGCTCCTCTCTCCGTCTGTGTCTGCCGGTCATTTGTCATTTCGGACGGCATGTCCTCCACCATGAGGCATTTGTCTAGCCTGGAAAAATGATGGGCTTGCTGTCCACACATCACATCTAGACAGTGCATACACATAAGGGCAAACACACAAACAAATGCACACACACACACACACATCTAACCTTTAAATCAGCCTGTACATGAATAGGTATTTTCTATAAATGTGTAGTGCCTCATAAGTGCCACTTGAAATGTTATTGGTTTTTATCCTAAGAGCAGTGAGTCCAGTGTATCACACAGGACTCCTATTTCACAATTTATTTGTGTAATATTTCAAATAATCTGTTCCAAAACACTTTGTCATAACCATCTGAGACTTGGTGCTTGTTGGTGTAGTTTATTGTGATATAATTACTCCCCCCATTAACTACATTCTTATTCATGATCTATTGTTGTCAGTATTCTGCTGCAGCGACTCTATTGCCCCACAGGGATCATTAAACAAGGTCTTATCTAATGTGAGAGTAAAGCGTTACAATAAATCTCGTCATTGTTTTTCTACTCATGTAAATACAGTCTCTATCAGTCGGAGTGTGTTTGAGATACTTGAAACACCGAGTGGTTTCACTTCAAGTGCTTTTGTTCACTTTCATTCACACAACAGCCTGAGAGCCACAGTCTGAAAGTGAATGTTAAACACTTGACTTTAGGAAAACCATTGACTCTGAAACTCACATTAAAGTAAACAGGAGCGGGAAAGAGACACTTGTGCAAAGTGGTTTGATAAAACCCCATGAGGTCACTGATAGAGGACAAGGAATGGCAAGAACTTAAAATAACATCATGACGTTAAGCTAGGATGAATCACCTCAGTGAACCAGCAGTAATTCACAAAGTCACTCATTCACATTTCACAGGCTTTGGATTTTCTCAACATACTATACCGTATGCCAACCTGCACCGGCTACCAGAGAGTAAATGAATAGTAAAAACAACAATAAGGATGGAGACGTTCATGTAGAACCTGCAGGCAATGAGTGTTATAGCTGCAATTGTTTTTAAAGGGCCCTTACTGTTCAGAAAAACGATTCATATATATATAAGCCAAACAATATACTGTAGTTTTGTATACCGGAAGAAAAGTGATAAGGGTTCTGTTTTTGGATTTCAATTTGTTTGTTATTTTGTCAACAGACTATAGAGCAGTGATATGGTCATGAGGCAGGGTCCCTTCCCCCCCCCCCATGTCAGTCAGACATAACAAATACCGTTAAAAAGCAATCCCTTTCCTTTAGGTTGTTCATCGTAAATGCAATAGCTCATGCCAGGTTGTTCCAGAACTTAAACATATGAGTATGAGAAAATGGTTCTTAATGCTCGAACCACAGCATTGTGTCTTCCAAATGTCATTACTGTTGTGATTGAGTTGTCAAAAATGTGTGTTTATAAAATCTCCTTAAATAACAACAATTTCAAAACAAAACCACAACGCCTCCCCAGTGAAATATCAGCATTTTAACATCAAAATCAAACACTAGACAAAAAATGTTGTGTTATAAATAAATGAAACGTTTCCTTCACATGGTGAACATCATTAACACACTGGCAGCAGAAATATTCTTGTTAGTGCTTTTCTCTTGGGGAAGTCTGTTCAAATCTTCAGCCATAACAACTTGGAGTTTGATATTGTAAATACTTAATGTTTTCATAATTTATGTAACAGTAAAACAGATAAATGTGCTTTGAGAGGAGACTTGTTTGTTGATTTTTGAAACAAATGCTACTCCATTATTTTTTAATATATAAGATGCATGAAACATTTTCTTTTATCAACATTAAATAAAAATCTACCACAATATGTTTGGTATTTTAACCACCGAGAGTCAACACATCAAGCGTTTCTGTGCAGCTTTCAGACTTACAAAAACTTCAGTATGGCATATCTATAAAATAATTCCCACCCTAAGGTTCATTGAGTCTTTAGGGCAGCACATTGAACTGATGCTCCAACCATTTCATTCAAACCTGGTTTTCCTCTGAATGTATCACAAGAAACAGAGGAGGGCAACTGTAGTACCTGACTCGCTTCTTTTTGCAAACTAAAAATATCCTCCACTGACTCTGCCGCAGCTACTCTCTGAGGGAAACTACAGTAACGCAACACAGAGAGAGTTGGAGAGGTGTAGTGTTTCTGCGTGTGAGAAACAGAGAGCAGTATGTTTGAGCTGGAGAATATGTCTGAGTGCACCTCTACTGAAGAATGAATTTCAGGTTCAGGATTTGAGGGGTCTGATATCGACATTTTGGGACTGGAGCTGTGTGTAGAAAGTGTTCCTGGCTAATATCAGCTCCCTACAAATAAAATACATACATGACACAATGTTTGTGTGATGGTTTTTTCTCGCCGTGTACAAGTTCTTGGATGGATGCATAATCACATGATCTCCACAAAACACCTCAGATCAAATGTCAAAACACATGTAACATCACAATTAATTCACAGGTGTCACAACTGAGGACTCACTGAAGCTCTCTGTGGAGCATCAGGTCATCTAGCGAGTCAATTAACATATTTGATTTCCTTAATTGCCCATTGATGCTGATTCCTAAACATGTTTGTATTAGTTCAGTTCACTCTAATTATTGAACCAATCTGTCTGAAATGCTGTCACACCAGGAGAAGGCATAACCTCCAGCATTACCACATAAAGGCTAAATTGCAGACCGTAATCTTCATTTCAACTGTGATTGGTGGATTTGCCGGTGTAGATAAAGTCAATTTGACCTTATTTCGAGAGTTCAACTGCACTGACCTTTGAGGGGATGGAAAAAATAGAGTCAGAAATGATGAAATATTGTTTATTAGCTCAGCTTCCAATCGTAGATAACCCTGCTCAACTGTTGAGACGAGACATGGTCTGCAGTCGAGCATCATACAACATACAGCTAACTGCATTATCTCAACATAGAGCGACCAAGCACATAGAGAATAGGTTAACAAAGTTTAGGGTAAATATGGTTTGTTTGTTATGGTTTGAATAAGTGGAAAAGCCTGGAGGGTGACAACGTAAACATCCACCTGCCAAACATTCCTGGATTCATTTTACGGCTAGCTGCTGGGTTTTGCTAATCTTTACAACCTGGCTCTGGTAGCTTCAGTTTAAACTTTTATAATTTATAGTTAGTCAAATTAAGGTTTAATCACGTTCTCATTAAAAGCAAATCACGTATAAAATATGAATCACTTCCGCAGATGCAGAATAAACATCTTCAGAACAGTTAAACAGAAACACTCTGTGTCGCTTGCGTTGCGATGGAAGCGGCCGACTTCTCCTCTGCACGTCTGATCTTTGTCATTTGAATTAAGACCCTCAAGGGTGGAGTTATCTGGAATTTCTTTTTTGATAAAAGGACATTCGGCCACAGGCGCAGTGAGCCGTGTAAAAGTTAATCAAGAAGGTGATGAAACGGTTCCATAGGGAGCTTCTGCTTTCATAAAAATAATGTCCAACTTTATTATTCAGTCTGACATACGGAGGTCTGGAGGATCCCCAGGTGACTATTTAAAATGATATTATTCTTTTAGTCACAATCAGTCACATATGTCCACCTTCCACATGACAGATTGTCTAAACAGGATGTTTAAATGTCTGCATGTTTATTGAGCAGTTGTTCACTCCACATGCTGAGGAGAATGAAACAATTGCAAGATGTCAGGACAATATCGACAACAACAGGCATAATTCTGTCTAAAGCTCTGACACACACACCCACCCACACACACACTCTAACCTCCCCTATCAGGCCTCTCTCCTCTCTCTCCCTTCCTAATTGACCATGAAAGTACCCCATAAATCGAGTTACTGCATTGTGCCTGTCTAGTCATATAAAAGTGCTTTAATGGTTTTGCTAGGAGCTCTGTTGGGAACATTAGGCAGAACTCTCCACATTCATTAGCCCATTAGCCTGTTTCAATATTGACACAGTCTCATTTGTCCCCTCCCCTGTCTGTCAGGGCCGAGACACTCTGGGACCAGGTCTGAAATCTGCCCTGTGGCTCTGAATTTGGTACCAATCAATCCGTGCTGCCCCACCGTTTACAAGTTCAGCAATATTGCTTTGGGGAACGTCTTGGAGCCGGAAATTCATTTATCAATATCATCTTTTATTCCCAGTAGTATGGCATATTTGCACAGTTCCACATGGCTTCATAGTTTCATTTTAAAAACTCAATTGTTTTTTTTAATCATAATCACCTGCTGGTTTTAAATATCTAATGTTGACAAAATGTCAGATTCAATCCTTCCATTTATCCACAGACAGAATGGATGGATACATGTGGCTCCTCTTAGGGACTCAGGTACAATTACAGAAGTGCGCCGCTTTTGCGGATGCTAATCCTTTGTCAAAAAGAAATCGTGTGACTCTCAAAGCACCCAAAAAGGGTTAAATGAACACTAAATAAATGAATAAAAGATTAATATATACACACTATATTTTCTTAACCACTAAAAGGAGCACATTTCAAAAAAGATTTGATGGGTGTATTAGCACGGGACAGACAGTGCATGCAAATTTACATCATCATTATCATAAAAGTGAATCTTGGTTACTTCCAAAATGTATTTAAAAAATACTACTTGACCATTTAGTGGATTCGAGTTATAATCTGGAAAAAAACACAAACAAAAAAATTGTTCAATGTTGATGTCATCTTAAATATAAATAATTTAAATGACCTGGTCACAACTGACACATACAAATAATCTTGATGCATTATTTAACAATCGTTTTTTAAATCCACTCTGTTCTACAAGAAATCCTGGATGATCTTTGGAGAAAACTATTAAAAGGGTCATATTTTATTGTATACCCAGCATATTAATAAATACATGCAACACTGTTTATATATAAATATAGGGCAGAACTACAGTGGAGATCTAAGGGAAACATCTGAGTCTGAGCGGTTAAAACTACAGAAGATATATGTAAATAGTGGGGAATTGGAGGAAAAAAGCAACGATAGCATTTTAGCTTCATAAGTGCTGCATTAGATAATGTCTCACAAATATGCGAAATTGATTCTCTTTAGAGAAAGTGAAAGCTCAGAGAACCAAGCTGCTGCCTGAGTGTTTTCTTTAATGCAAATGCTTATATGGTAATATGTCCAAAGGAAATTATCATTATCACAGCACATACTTTGTGTACATCAAATAAACACATTTTAAAACATTAAGATGCAGAAATGATAGTGTGATTTCTGTTTCCACCAGCCTTGCTGCACAACACTGCACTAAACCCAATGAACCCAGTGGAGTAGAACATTATGTTAATGCTGAGATATGAGACTGCATTTCTGCCAACTAGCCAGAGAGGAGATAGCGTGCATGTGAATGTGCGTGCACACAAACGCACACTCTTCACACTCACACGTGATATCTTTCCTGCAGATCCACAGGGGGCTTCTGGCTTTATTTAGGTGTATGAAAGACATACCGCAGCGTGTGCATGGCAGCTGGTCCAATCATGATAAGTATGCAAATTTACATTTGATTACTTTTATACTTGTGCTTTGTGGACTGAGGTGAGTTTTACTTCAGTATCAGCTGCTGTCAGCAGGTAGCACTGCTTAGGATCCTTTCAATCTGGAAAATGCTGATATTACTGCTGCATTTTCTACAGCGTGTGACAATATGACAAGCCATCCATAACTCTGTGTGTGTGTGTAAGTGTGTGTGTGTGAGAGAGAGAGAGAGAGAGACAGATGAGGTAGAAGCCTGTTTAAGGTCAGTCAAGCTGTGTTGAGCATGGCCTTTACCGTCCCGCCCCCCTGTGGAGGGTCCTGCAGGGCGGCCCGCATTGCGTGACCGAGTTCACGGACATTTTTTATGTTGTGTTGGTGTCACGGAAAAGAAGTAGAAGCATCACTCTCTGCCATCTGAAGCCTGCAGATACTGTCAGAGGGCAGAACCAGTGCTACATATACCAAAGCTTAACATTGTTACCCTAATTCTGTGTCCGTACCGTGCCGCTGCTCCCAGAGAGGCAGAGTTTGTGGATACTAGGTTCAGGTAGATAAGCTATTTATGCTACTGGTGCTCCACTTATGCTCTGTCCACAAACAGGAGGAAATGCTTTGAAAACAAGGTGAGTTGTTACTTGGAAAGTACTAGGGAGTTAAGACAAATGGGAAACACTGAGCAGTACATTCAAAGAATTCTCAATGTGAACAGACAACAATCATACTGCAGTACGTGTTTACTGTAATAAGGGGAAGAACCAAAAGAACAAATGGTGTAATTTCAGTTCTTATGGAGGTATACAATTTACATAATATCTACTATAACAGAACTGCTGTAAACTCTCTCATGCAATCTCTTTTTCAAATAATGTCACAAATCTTTTTTTTATGATTTAGCTTGGAAATCAATCCGTTCATATCATTGATTAAAGAAGAAGAATTTGACATGACGATGGCACTACATGAAAGGTTATGAGGTTATCAGATCATTGGGGTTTATCCTCTGAGGAGCATGAGTATTCACAGCACCTGTCATAGTTCAATAATGATGTTCCTATTCAGAGAAATGTAACATTTTAATCAGTAAATTAAGATTACTTTACTCAACCAACGCATCAGAGAATAATTACTTAAAAGTATTTTTTAGCATGCATATGAAACCCCCAATAAGTAAATGCAACATGTTATTAATCTTTTTTTTCCATTTCAGCTCCAACTTCCTGTTTTCACTTCCACACTGGCAGAGAGCTCGTTATCACACACAGCAGTTATTAGGTGAACTGTCACTCATCGCCCATTTCTCATGAACTTAAATGAGGTTATTGTTGGTGACGATTGTTGAGTTTAAATGGCTGCTACTCTGAACAACAAGCTTGATTTTATCACCCACACATCACCCCAAACACAAACAGACACCACAAGCTGTTAAATGATGTTCTGCATGATGATGGTGTTTATATATGATGTCAGCACCATGGTGCTCTGTGTGTATGTGTACATGTATGTGTGTGTGTGTGTGTGTGTGTGTGTGTGTGTGTGTGTGTGTGTGTGTGTGTGTGTGAACAGACTGCATACTACAGCACACATGCTGACTTTTACCCCCTGATGTATTCCTGGTATATTGCTGACAGCCTGCAGTCTGAAGAATACATTCATGTAATGATTGCTGGGTCTGTGTGTGTGTATGTGTATGTGTATGTGTATGTGTATGTGTATATGTGTGTGTGTGTGTGTGTGTGTGTGTGTGTGTGTGTGTGTGTGTGTGTGTGTGTGTGTGTGTGTGTGTGTGTGTGTGTGTGTGTGTGTGTGTGTGTGTGTGTCAGCAGTTGGCTAGTGTGCAAACAACAGCCTCCCCACTGCTCACTGGAGTCAGTAGTTCCATGCGTGGAGGTCACAGCTCAAAAAATGGACAGACTCTGGTGATTATATATTATATCGAGAACAGATGGGAGTAGATTACATTTAACAACCACAGCAAATAAATGCATTAGAGTTATAATAAAACGTCTGTTAACCTTTAACCACAGTGTTGACCCAACTGATTTGAACAATTCATGCTTGACCATATACAGTAACTATACTGCATTTGGCAGCTTTACACTTTGCAAAAATTAACAAGAAATATCTATGCAAATTAAAGCACCGGTACAGTCTCTCTGTTGAGACCACCTCTGTGCTTAAACAGTGAGAAACAGCATTTTATTTTTTATGTTTTGGGGCAGAGCTATTGTCAGTCTGCAGCCTAAATAAGAAGAGTTGTTAGGTCTTCTGGGTAAAGCTGCAAATATTGTCCAAAGATGGACACAGATACGGTTCTGTTTATACTTGCTGGGCCTCTGTATATACTGATGTGTTTGCACGTTTACTGGCACGTACAGTCTGCCTGTTAAGCACCATAATCATAAACTTTGGGCTGCATACAGACCCTCTTTGCAGGCACCCTAGTTAATGTGTAAAATATGGCTTGAGCTTGCTAGTTCTTAAAAGGTTGTGAAAGTGTAAACAGTTTTCCCAAAAAACAAAAAGATTGGGTGAATATGGACGTTGTTAAAATACATTTCTAAAAATAAAGCAGATTGTGTCAGATAAAAGCATTGATGTAGTTCTCGCTGTGCTGTCAGTTACTAAAACATAAAGGCAAAAGTCCAACAAAGACATCAATGTTAGTCTTCATAGAACATCCTGACAGTGTGATCATGAAGGAAAAAAAGATACAAAACTCTGAAAAAAACTAAAAGCACAGAGAGAGGTGAAATAAATCAAATGCAGAGATGAAAGAAAAAAAGGACATATGTTAATTTCTGTAGAATTTGGTTTGATTCAGTTCATTATAGTCCTTTACAGTGTGTGTGTGTGTGTGTGTGTGTGTGTGTGTGTGTGTGTGTGTGTGTGTGTGTGTGTGTGTGTGTGTGTGTGTGTGTGTGTGTGTGTGTGTGTGTGTGTGTGTGTGTGTGTGTGTGTGTAATCTAATCGGGATATGGAGATTACCATTAAATCGTCCGGCAGGGATTACACTCCCTTTCACCAAGCTGATTCAAAGGCCACACTTATAAACGGGGGTTAACAGCTTGTTATAAGACTCTGGATTGTGTGTGTGTGTGTGTGTGTGTGTGTGTGTGTGTGTGTGTGTGTGTGTGTGTGGGTGTGTGTGTGTGTGTGTGTGTGTGCGTGCGTGCGTGCGTGTGTGTGTGTCATGTGTCAGGCTAATCTTCATCGCTCAGAGCGATGAGGGCCAAAGAATAGCAGTCGGCACGATGAACAACACTGAAACAAAGACGTAACGATAGATGGGAGGAGAAAGGGCAGAACAAAAGAGAAGACACACACACACATACAAACACACGGATGCACACACACACACAAATGACAGAGTCTGGTGCACTCAGCCAGCAATAACAGTGCAGAAGTAGAGCATCGTCACCTTTCCTCTGTGTGAGGTCACATCATCAACTATGTGACAGTGTGTGTGTGTGTGTGTGTGTGTGTGTGTGTGTGTGTGTGTGTGTGTGTGTGTGTGTGTGTGTGTGTGTGTGTGTGTTCGTGTGTGTCAGGATGCTCAGATTGTTATGTGTACTCTCTCTGTCAGAACATAGAACATAGAACATTATACTGTAACATCACGTCTTGAAGTTATAGAATAAATCTCTGATATTGTCAACACTAACCGTTTTCAAACTGACTCAGCCCTGACGGTTACTCTACAAATCACAATAAGAGAAACACTTCAGGCATTTGGTCCAGATAAAGTTAAATGTTTAAAAACAAAACAAATCCGAGGCCAGGTAAATGTCTGTGTGACAATTAAGAGGATTGACATTGATGTCAGTGTGGCATTCATTTGGGGATTTTCCATGCCTAATGCACCTGCAGTGCACCATCTCCTCTGCAGTCCTGTCCACAACCATTGATTTGTGCCGTCAGCTGTGCTCTATCCTTTTGGATGTTGCACTCCAACACTGAAGTTAGTTTGCTGTTTAAATAAAGATGCCTGACTGTCACTTGTAGAACATGTAGTCAACAGTGTGGCAGTGCCAGTGGTGGAACAATGACATGCAATATATCCAGCATTGATTTGTATGTTTCTTTAGCATATATCCTATAGCGGACTTCCAAACTTTCACCAATTAAGGAGCATGTGAAAGTGTTTTAAGGTTGTTATTGGCACTGTTGGTCACCATTACGCAATTATCAAAAGACTACAAGAAATGATCACGGTATCTCTGCATGCACTACAGCACATGAGATGGCACAAAGGGCAGAACTCTAAAAAAGAGCAGTTGATTTTTTAAGATAAAATATAATTCAATTGTCTGTTTCCTGTACTGTGCTCAGTTGATCCTACACAGATCCTTTGTGCGAGACTTCTTTGAGTCATTATAGCTTTGTGTAGAACCTCTAACCCATCCAAGAAGAAAAGGACCCTGGTATTTTATAATGTGATTGCTTCCTGAAGCTTTTGTCTGTACCTTAATAAAAGCAGAGCTAACAAGGAGAGTGTTCAGAGGAGCTGCTGATGTGGATCAGAGGCAGAGAGTCAACAACACCGCTGACCGGCCGATGATGCTGTTTACAGACCAAAGAAAAGCAGAGATAGAGAAGATTTAAATCAACACTTCAGCCAAGCTCAGCTGGAAATCTGAATGAACATATTTTACAAAGTACTACAACTCACCATGAGCGGCTGAATTGTCCCCTTTTTACCCTAGATGCTTAACAACAAATAAAAACAGGCTTTCCACTTACTTTTAACACAGATGCATGTTGATAAGAACAATGCTGTACTGCTTGTTTCACTGGCAGCTTTGCAATTATTACAAAACTAATATATTTCAAATTTCCCCTGGACAATGTTTGAAGGTTGACTGTAATGGAAACACAATATCAAACATATGTCTTACTTTTTTAAATATTGTTTCAATAGTGTTTGACTGTCCCAGTTGTGATGATCTGATGGCAAACGCAGTTGTGAGTGTTTCCTAAATACTGACTATTCTCTCTTCAGTGTTTCACTTAGAATGTGAGAAACACACACACACACACACACACACACACACACACACACACACACACACACACACACACACACACACACACACACACACACACACACACACACACACACACACACACACACACACACACACACACACACACACACACACACACACACACACACACACACACACACACACACACACACACACAGAGTTTAATATGAAACACTGATCATAAATAAATGCATAAAGAGTGAAGTCATCACTTATACACACACAGTCCCAGGCCTTTGTTTCACATACACAGTCACGCATGCTCACACTATACAATGACCTCATCCCTCACATCCTCCCTCCTCCACACCATCACACACCCACCCACAAAATACACAAACACACACACACATATAGAAAGGGTCAATCCATTAAGACACGCCAGCAGCTGATCCCTCTCCCTTTATATTCCACTCATTCAATTCACTCATGTTACTGTTTGGAATAGACTCATGTAAATCATGATAATCAAATGAGTTATTATACTCTGTACGCTAACACGCAATAATCAATACAATGCAGGATCCACATGTGATAAAACTTTTCTCAAGAAACAGTAAATCACAGACTTATGAGACAAATGCATCATTGCGCTTTAAATCATCTTAATCACATTGAACGATATCAACTGTTGTGACTTCAAAGATTTGAGATATCGTCATAAAAAACATTTATAAGGATCAGAAGACAAACGGCATAACATGGAGTCAATGTAGAGCCTTAAAAAGGGTAGATGCACAATACGTGGGGTTGTGTGTGTGTGTGTGTGTGTGTGTGTGTGTGTGTGTGTGTGTGTGTGTGTGTGTGTGACTTCAGGGAGGTTTCTACTGTCATAACACCTTTTTTTTTTACACCAGGGTCTCTATCTCTCTTTCTCTCTCGTTCTTCTTTATCTCCAGAGGTCTTTGTGTTTTGAGGAAGCCACTGATCTCATTGGCCTTGCTGGAAAGCGTGGCGGGTGGACGCATGACTCATACATGCCCGTGTGTGTGTGTGTGTGTGTGTGTGTGTGTGTGTGTGTGTGTATTAGAAATTGTCTTGGGGGTAAGAGAGAAACACCCTCTCTTTCTCCACTTTGCTGTGTCCTGCAGTTCATCCTTAAATAATTCAAATGCCTCGCTTCATCCCCCCCTGCACACACGAACGCACACACGAACACGCACACACACACACGAACACACACACACACAATTGGCATCAAAGTGAAGTTTGCTTTGTCCACGCTAATGTGCACAAATCAGAAAAAACATCTTATTTTCTTCCCTCCAGGCTCTCCTCCAGAGGGGGGGGGGCACCCTGGTTCCATGCTGTAACCGGGGGCAACTATCCATGCAAACTGAATCATAATAGAGTTACACATATTATTTGTCATTTTAGTTATCAAATATCGACCAAACATTTGGACTGCTCATTTTCTCAATGAAAGGTCATAATTCAGAGATGTGAAGTTGTCAATGAAAAAGACACAGAAAATCAGCTATAGTCTTCCCATCAAAGGAATCTGAAAACACACTTATTTTTGCACGAAGAGAGACTGGAAGGATTAATCTGTTATCTAACAGTTGTAGATGTCTGTCAATAGACCAATGAATTAACCAAGTAGTCGTTTCAGTTGAAGTTGAAAGATATACTATATGCTTGAACCATACTGAGCGAATGGGTCAAAAATACGTAAATACACTAAATCCTGCCATCATCCACAAAGTAGCATTATACAAACTATCAAGATACCTTTCAAAGTTGCATGGGATAGGCACTAGTAGTAGTAGTAGTAGTAGTAGCACAACAGTAGTAGAGAGATTTATTTACTCAAATAAATGTAAGAGTAAAGGCCTTTGATTTGATTTTCACAGTTGTCTAATCAAACTCTACTTTCTCTGCAATTGCTGGTCACATATCAAGGTGCCATCTTTAATATACAATCAATGATACCATTTCTTTTTTTATGCTTCTCCACCTGCAACGTATAAAAAAAAAAAGAGTTGCTCCAGGGCCTCAATGCAGCAGCCAAGAAACTAGCCTTGGTTAACAGGTAGCATTTATGACCCCCAATCGAATCACTACGTTTTATTTGTGTAATCATCTGGCAATAAAAACGTCCAAAAGATACAGTACGTTAATAACAACACGTGTACTATTTGGTCAGCTACTCGGCCACACCAAATCAGAGACACAGAAGCAGAGGAATGGTTGTAAGATGCGAAAAACAAATATATTCTGCCTGTTTTTTGTCAGAATAACAGATAAGGGCTGCAATGCGCAAGGATGTTTTTTCAACTAAAACTGAAAAAGAAGATTTAACCAAAATGAAAACCCTGTTTGACATAATTTAACATGTATTATTGTGGACTCTCTTTCTAGTCCGCTCTTTTACTCTCAGACACACACTGCCGTTCTCTACTTAGCCTCACGTCTGTGTACATGTGCAAATAGACGGGAGCACATTTATCTACAAACACATAGCACTGGTCTATTCCCTCAGGTATTGCTGGCAACATTGTGGATTAAAATAGCTGACGACCCACTTCTCCCAGTATGGCATGGCACTGCTGGGCCAGACACCACAACCATACAGCAGCTCACAGCTGGCCTTATTTAAAAATACTTGTATAACTTGCAACTACGACAAAATGGTGACCCGGAAAGTGATTACTCCAACTCAAAGATTAAATACAACAGTAGTTTATATGTAATGATGAATATTGGGTGGTATAATGACATTAGTGATTAGAAAAGTTAGGCAGTAAGTACCTATTTCAGTCTATTCCAAGACCACTCAGATCACTTAACGCTAAAGCAGGAAATGACAGGAAATTAAATAATGTGGATTCAATTAGTGACTCAGACATTTAACATTTCTGGCCATGCAGCTGCTTTAGTTTTCCTGCTTTAGTCATCAGATTAGGTTGATCAAGCCAATGAGAGCTGGATGAAACACATGAAAGCATAACATGAAAGCATAACGTGACAGCGGCAGTGAATTTGAATACACATTTGGTTTATAAACTAAGTATGTGCGGAGCCATCATTTGAGGGCAAAACTTTCAAAATTCCAATCAGTCCTCATGTATCCTGCATATCATGTCATGTAATTTCAACACATATCAGTGAGTGTGACTTAGACGGTCCAAAACTCCACAAGGAACTCTTAAGGACAATTCTAATGTTACAGTATAACCTTTCTGGTTTTGAGAAGAAACACATTTTAATTACTGAAAAAGAATGCTCAAGAATTCTAGCTTTAAATGTCGACTCTTAGTTCACTGACATTGTTTTTCTACCTCCTTCTGTCTCTGAGACAAAGAACAGCGGCAGCAGACTCATAAAGAAAAACAGGACCCAAGGTCATCCTTCTCCACTGCATGTGACCCATTTACCACACACACACACACACACACACACACACACACACACACACACACACACACACACACACACACACACACACACACACACACACACACACACACACACACACACACCACACACACACACACACACACACACACACACACACACACACACACACACACACACACACACACACACACACACACACACACACACACACACCATTTCATGAAAGTTGTACCCAACATGACAATAACATGAGTTGTTGTTTCCACTTTTGAAAGTTGTACCTGATGTCAGACCCAGTGAACACTGGAGAGCAGCAACACTGAAAAGGCAGAGAATAATTCACCATTGTTGAAAAAGGTTAATGGCAAGCATCCTGTGGTCTTGACTTCCTCTGCTGAAAAACATAAGCTCCATCTAAAGGCAGTTCAAGCTGCTCGCCTTTGTTTACTGCCTTTGGAAACAAATTCAAAAGGCAAAAAGTTTGGCACAATTACAATGTCAGTTACAAGGAAATGTTCTTGGAACATTTAGGGATCAGGGAAACAGTTGCATTGTTTGTTACCCTTGTGATCGCCCGCTACACACAGTTAAACCAAACATGAAGCCATGCTCTCATTCTGAGAGGTTTCAGAAGGTTACATCAATCATTTAATGAGAGCCTAGGGACATTCTGGTGGACTTCTTAAGATTTAAATATGACTAACTTACCTTATACTAGACTTAAAGCAAAACTATGCAAGGTGTAATTAATTTTTTGCAGCAGTCTACTAGATCTTTGTGAAAACAGCGACAAATGTTTGTGTGTGTAACCTAGATTGTGTACTGCCAACTGTCGGCCTTTCCAAGCTACTACACACACACGCGCTCACTTCCTCTGCCACTATCAACATCCTCTGCATGCTATGAAACACACACACACACACACACACACACACACACACACACACACACACACACACACACACACACACACACACACACACACACACACACACACACACACACACACACACACACACACACACACACACACACACACACACACACACACACACAGCTGTTGGTTCAGCACATGAGCTAAGAACTAAAGAGACAGGAAGAGGGTATATTCGACTAGTTGTGGCAATGTTTTTATACAATTTCATAAAAAGAAGTCTGCAAATTTAAATTGGAATCAGTGTGCTCATTAACATCAGCTGCTGGGATTCTTTCTTGGAGTATATAACTGTTTGAAAAGAGGCACAGTGACTTTTCTGGCTCTTCATGGCATTTTGACGCTGCTGATATTCTTTTGTCTCCTCTGGTCAAACAGATCATGACTTTGTCGGCGTGATTGATATTCTTCTTCCTCTGGCAGTAATAAAAGAGAAGAAGAAGAATGTGAAAAGGAAGCTGGTCTTACAAATTCATTGTTTATTTGCAAAATGTGTTTTTTCTTCTTCGTTCTTTGCTGATGCATCAGTTTTTCCACCTCAGACCACAGCAGAAACTTTTTGCTATATTTGGGCTTTTGTTCAATTCCTTTCCTTCCAGTCAGTTGTTTTGTTTTTTTATTCAAAATGCGCATAAACAGAAGGATGTGAGGGGGAGAACAGGGGGCAGAGAGGGAGGGGGGAGAGAGGGAGAAGAAAATAAATAGACACAGAGAGAGAGGGACGAGGGAAAGAGAGGGCTGGATGGATGCCAGGTCACAAGGCTTAATCCCAGAGCCAATCGGTCTGCAAACACTGGCTCAGCAGGATGTAGAGACACACACGCAGACAACACAACACACCTGTGTGTGTGTGTGTGTGTGTGTGTGTGTGTGTGTGTGTGTGTGTGTGTGTGTGTGTGTGTGTGTATCACCACAGCTCAGCATGTGATCACCAGGAGGATTTCTCTTGATAAAAAAAGAATACAATCAAACACTGTCAGCTGTTCTGTTTTGAAATAACTTCCTGCACACAAGTGTGTTTGACCAGCACATCCGGTACCATAATAGTAAATACAAGAGTTATAAATAAAAGATAGGCCTAGATAGAGCCTGTATCCATTCAGTCAAAAATCGCTTTTTTTTGTTACACTTTATTGGTCAGTCCAGAGCTTCCCATTATAGAATCTAAGCAACTAAAGGATAACATCAAATAGCTTTTCATCTCCAATCGGTGTCTTGCAATCAATGGGAGAGTGTAGAACTGGTGCAATCAGCTGCAGTTGTAACAGCACACTTATTTTGCACATCAAACACGTATTGCATGCTAAAGGACGAAGGGGATGAGGTGACTACACATGCTCTCTGTCACTAAAAAGTTAGCACTATTCATTTAAGGGAACTTATTTGGACTATCAGTTGCTGTCTTCATTTGAAGTGCAAGCACTGCTTCCATTTGTTCCGACTTTCCAGCTGGTTAGCACAAAAAGATAGTGAAATTGAAACATCTTAGTGCCTAAGTTGACTTTTCAAAATGTCTTGCTCTTTCGACCAACAGCCAAAAAGGTATTACATTTTAATTATTTAAAATGTATTAAAAAAAAAAGGGATTTACTTTACAAGTGCAAGCAAGTCCAGTGTTTGCAGCAGTTCTATTGCAATGAACAGATTGTGGTCTGAAATGCTGCGGGGACTGAGTCCTAATGCCAGCCTCACTGCAGCTGTGACAGCAGTCCTTCCTGCTCACAGTCTTTGCTGAGCTCGGCTAAACACCTACCTCTACTCAGGCCACAGAGATAAAACTGATATCAGTTTTCCTATTTGACAGCAAGTAATACAGCAGACAAGCATATTTCCTAAACGTTCCCTAATACATTGCTTATTGATACAGAAAGTCTACACAATAGCCGATATCCACAGTGTGCTTGAAGCATGGAGAGATTAATGGGTAAATCTCCTCATAAACTGTAGTAATCGGGCTCCATGGTGAATAGTTCTGGAGAGCTGCCCTCCATAAAAAAAAAAAACACTCATCTTGAAAGATCAGGGCTATGGCTTTCACAGTATAAGCTCTCTCCATCACGAGTGCAGTTCATTTGTTCTGCTTTTCTGCTGCGGCAGTCTGACTGCTCACTTTCTTATCTAATCTCTGCCACCGTAGACTGAGTGCCTTATTCACTTACTGAATTATGGGGTTCTCCGGCGAGTGTGTGTGTGTTTTACTCGAGTGATTTCAAATGATGAGGAGAAGACAATAAACTGTGTGTTTGAGGGAACGATAAGAAAGAAAAGGAATGAATGCAGTGATTAGAACAGCTCATGGTGAGGAGAATATTGGCACCAGCTCCCACACTGTAAAAAGTGAAGACATGTTTGTGCCTAAAGGCTTATCTTTCTACAAATCTGACTTATTTTACAGCTACAAACACTTTATTCTGTCTTGCTTCAATTGTGGTTGTCACATGACTGTAATATCTAGAGAAAGAAAGTGTAGCTGGAATACAGAATCTTTAAGTTGAAAACATTGGTTTTGTGGCTTCTTCTACTTGAAAGAAAATAAGAAACCTCAGACAGGTTGTGTGGCCTCAATCCACCTTTGAGCCCCCCAGAGACGTAGTGAGCTAATCAACGACACTGAGGAAGCAAGGTGCCCACTTGAGAACCCCCACCTGTCAACCATCTGCCACTCCCAACAACAAGGTGAATCACCACTGTACAGCACAAGAGAGTGTTTGTATTATTTTTAACTCTACTTATAACTCTATTTAGATTCAAACAGCAAATTATATAATTCCAAACTTAAAAGCACTAAATACTAAAATAGCTCTCGATGATGTGCTTTGGGCTCAACTTTTAGACAACCGTCAATCAATTTTCTGTTAAGCTCGTGTTGTTCAGATCACAGTGGGCTGCAGTCAGTCCCAGCATGCAGCGGTCAAGAGGCAGGTCACACTGGACGAGGTGCCAGTCAATCACAGGACTGACATACAGTACAGGCAGACCAGAAGTTCTGCTGATCAACACGAGCCGGGCGAGTTCAGTTCACAATGAGACTGCAAGCTGAGAGGTTAAAACCATGTCAGCCTCCTACTGTAGCTGTAATTCCAAGTTGTTGTTATGGTTCATTTATGACAGTTACAATGTATCCCACTTTTAAAAACAAGACATCTATTGCTGGCTATTACTGTACATCTAAATAACATTGATGTAGACACTTATACAATTGATTCAGCTAAGGAGCAATGCACCAGTTTTCACTTATTAACAAAACATCTGCTGGATTTCCACTAATCTGGTGTGTTGATTCTTGGTAGTCTGCAGAAAGTGCAGCAATGAGTCATTAGTGTTGGACGAGTGGAAGCTTTGACCCACTGGTGAGACGAGACAAATAGTCAGAGTTTCCCCAAAGTCATTCGATTTGATCGTTAAAGGACCATAGACCTGGGTCTGTATCTAATTTAATTGCAATTCATGTTATTATTGAGGTATTTCACTACAGACCAAAGTGTTGGATATCCTACGCTTCAATATTCAGGTTAAGTGAGCAATAGAGTCTAAAAAGGCAAAAAGATTACACGGTATAAGAAAAGCAGCCAATTCATTGCAACAGTATTCTTCAATTTGAAAGGATAATAAAGTTGCTCCCATTCATTTTCTTTAAGAAACTTTCTTACTGATTGGTGCAATGTTTCAGCACATTTTCATTTCATAATCAGCAGCTATCTTCACCTCACTTGTGTCACTGTCATCTCTGTCCTCATTTCCTCTCCATTCCTTTGTTTTTTTTCTATCTCTTCCTCTTTTTCTCATCTGCTATGACTATGAGGAAGCAGCTGTGCACCACAGACAATTACGTAACAGTGTGTGTCTGTGGTAACACAGGACGGATGGCGAGAGAGACAAGAGGAAGATGGAGTTAAAAAAAAGGATGTTCTTTGCTGACGAACTTTGACCTGCATTGATGCTTCTTACCTCATGTATTGTGTCTACTGGTGTTTTATTTCTCCCTCATTCTTTCCTCCACTTATCCCCCTCTTCCCTACATACAGAGTTACTGGGCTGTGAAATGTGAAAAACTGCCGCATACATGGCAATTCATTATCTTGTCAAACTTCCCAGGGCCAGCTTCAAGCCACAGGGAGAGAGAAAGAGATAGGGAGACATTAGAAAAGAATCCAGTTTACTGTATGCAGCAGTCTTTGCACTAGGTTAACGGGTAACCAACGTTTAATACAAACTAAATCCATAAAAGAAACCATCTCCACAGGAATCATTGAGGAGTCAGTGCTAACTTTATACATAACTTTGCAATACACTGTGGTAATGTGTATCCTGTCATTATAAGTCTGCAAGTGGAGAATGTGGATTATACAAGTACAAGACATTTAAATAATTTGCTGCATTAAAAAGCCTGATGGGATTTGTTGACCTAGGTTTAAGCCATATGGCAGTATTTCCTCCCAGCCTGTGTAGCATACTCCAGCAGGTCCATAGGTCAAACGCTCAGCCTGAGTTATCTCGCAGTGTAGGTAAAGTACAGTGTAAGAAAGAGTTAAGGTTTTAAATAATGCACCTTTTAGGGGCGATACACAACCTGAGAATAAGCTCTGCCCTCGCGAGGGCATATCTTAATTGTGTCCTGGGCTTTTAGCTGGTTCTGAATTGGATGATTTAATGTTGAAAATAGTATTTATTGGTGAGATGTGTGAGTATGTCTACATGTGAGGGTTGAAGCACATGCAATGGTTGAATGTGCAGAATACTAAGGGCGTGCTCTAGAGAGGAAGATGCAGGGCTATAGGTTGCAGGCTTGTCAGGACTAATGGAGACACTGTATATCAGTAACACAGGAGCTCTAGCATAGTGCTGTAACGACACCACAGTTATAAATCAATCAGCTTGAAAAGAACTACAGACACAGAGTACATAAACCATGAGGCAGAATGAGACAGACACTGTGAGAGAATCAGTTAGTATCCAAGTACCGTTAGGCATCTCAATGAGGATGGTTACCTGCATGTTGTCTCTATTTACTGTATTGTAGGAGTCTGCTAATGCTCATTTGTATTCACAACAACCACACAAAGCCTAAACCTCTGCTTCAGCTTTCATTTACCAAAAACCCTTAGTTGTCACTTATTCCCTCTGGCTCATCCGATTTTGGCATGGCTCTGCTTTGAAATAAATTGATTATATCTAATTGGGAAGTCTGGGTTTGCCATTTTTTTCCTTGGACAGACACACAACACACACACAAATCCCTAAAGCCCATAACATCATTCCAGACCTGCATAGACACAGCAATTATATGCAGAATATGGGCTCATACTGTCAGAGGCAACAAGGCTGATAGACAGGCGAAAAAGAGAGAGTGGTGTGTGTGTGTGTGTGTGTGTGTGTGTGTGTGTGTGTGTGTGTGTGTGTGTGTGTGTGTGTGTGTGTGTGTGTGTGTGTGTGTGTGTGTGTGTGTGTTTTCCACATGTTTAGTCATGATGCAAAGCAGCTGATAAAAGCAGCCAGCACAAGGAAACAGACCAGGAGCATGATGCAGGGACTGACAGGAAAGATAAATGACACACATATCAGTTTTTTTTTTGTTAGTGTGTTTGTGTGTGTGTTTGTGTGTGTTTGTGTGTGTGTGTTTCTTTGTCCGTCTGACAGCAAACGGCCAATTACTGTCGAAAGTGGCGGGATGAGTCCTGCCAGACCATAGCTTTCCATTAGTGCATGCCAGCCGAGTGTGTGTGTGTGTGTGTGTGTGTGTGTGTGTGTGTGTGTGTGTGTGTGTGTGTGTGTGTGTGTGTGTGTGTGTGTGTGTGTGTGTGTGTGTGTGTGTGTGTGTGTGTGTGTGTGTGTGTGTGTGTGTGTGTGTGTGTGTGTGATGTGTGTGTATTGGAGTGAATGAGGGAATAGAGGGAGACAGAAGGAACACAAGTGGAAAAAGTGTGTGTGTGTCTAGTCTCAGTATGTGTGTGTGTGTGAGTGTGTTTGTGCATGTGTTTCTGTGTGTGTATCTCTCCTCTCTCAGAGATTGTCCCCACTAGTGCGGATACAATTGACAGAACATCGTTTCATCAGCTTTGGCCTTCCATCCACAATAACAGCATTTTCCATCCAGAAAAACTGAGCTCATCTTTAAAACAAAAACAAAACCAATCTCCCACATAGTATTTCAAATATTTGAAAGGTGGAATATAAATGACGTTTTTTTTTAAAGACAGGTCCATGATGTTGTGAGCCTAGCTTAGCATAGTAAGCAAAGGAAAAATGCTATCCAAAAAAACAAGGAACAAAACAGTCTTCGTGCTTCTGTCCACATGATGAATGTAGTTTAGCTCAAGAATACAAATGCCAGGATTCCCCATCAAGAAGACCGTTTTCAATTTCTCCCCAATACCTTTTATTGCCACTAGTATTTGTCATGTAAACAACTGATGGGGATCCAAATAAACAACACTCACAAAAAACATGTGCTTTCATTCACTTTTGGCATTAGTGGCACACATCTGGTGTCACATAGCTGTCAACTTTCAAACGACACCTTACAGTATACTCTCTTTTTAGTTCAACAGTCTATGTATTAGGCTGAAATATGTACAACTCTTTTCTGTAAATAAAACTGCGGATCAAATGAGTGGAATTACTCCCCCCCCCCCCCCCCTCCAGCTCTACATTCCTGTCTTATAGGCATCCATTCAAACAGCTTATCCAGCAATTCTGTGGAAAATAAGACGTGACATCAAAACCTAAAACTCTATGGAACCTCTCAATCATTTAACAATATGATTACAGATGGAAAAAATGGGTTACAAGGGATGAAACTATGTGCTGTTGGCACGAAAAATAGGAAGAGGCAGTAGGAATTTGTGTCAGTAAGACAGATAGAGAGCAGATATGCAGTCTTGGCTTCATCAGGTCTATAAACACATGAAATGGCATATAAAGGTGGCAACACACACTCACACACAAGGCTGAATATAGCTTCCAATTAACAGCTTCGATTTCTCAAGTTCAAGGGGAGGAACTTGAGGGCAAATATTTGTATCGCCTGATTCTCTGTTATTAAATTATTATGTATTTTGAGCATAAATCCTGCATTAACTCCTCAATCAGGTTGTGAAACCTTTACTCTACTCAGAGAAAGGGTATGTTTTATTCACACAAACCACCAAAAGACCACGTGGTCATCTGGGGTACAAAGAAAATCAACATATTTTCCCTTTAATCTATTTTACAAGTACAGTAAATATTTGATATGTCAGATAAAGGTTAGACGACTGTGGGCGCTCATGCTCAGTCTATATATGTGCTCTATAGTGGCTGATAATGCATAATTCAGTGGGATTATCTGCAAACAAACAGTGGCAGATGTGGATATATTATTTAAGAACACGTCACTAGCTATTAAGCATGTGTCCATCTTCAATCGCCATTGTGTGTGTGTGTGTGTGTGTGTGTGTGTGTGTGTGTGTGTGTGTGTGTGTGTGTGTGTGTGTGTGTGTGTGTGTGTGTGTGTGTGTGTGTGTGTGTGTGTGTGTGTGTGTGTCCAAACATATCAGGCTGACAGACTGGTCTATCGATCTGATCAGTCACACTAAAAACGGCGTCCTCCATGATCAGCTCAGACTGAAATACAAATTCACTCCACCACTTTCACCTTCTATCAGCACAGAGTCTCAACTGTCAATTAAATGCAGCATCAAGTCTCTCTCCATTCAATACAACAGGACAAAAACGTTGATGGAAAGTTAAAAGAGAGCCAAATATTTCAACCACAACCACCTTAAAGTTCTGATATTAATGTTAAGGTAAAATATCCAACAACAAATAAGACACTTAAAGGGGTAAAACAGCTGAAATGTGCTTCTTATCAGATCAACGTGGAGCCCTACATGTCTGTCTCCCCTGGTAAAAGGAAGCATCATTTTCAGATGGACCACCTGGATGTTCTGAGTTTAATCAAAAAGCCATTCATATTACCAATACCATAAATATGTATGGGATAAGTAAGTGGAGAAACAGGTACACATTTGATCCTTAACATACCCAAGTGAAGCCCTAAACCTCTTATCTCCAAAATGTCAATATTTAAGAAAAAGCAATTTTTTTTTAGCTTTTTTCAGTTTTTCCTGCAGCATTTAAAACCTTTTTTTTTTTTCAATCTGAATATCATCATGGGGGATTTCACAACGTCATGCTCATGCTTTTACATGAATGATTAAGAGGTTTAATTAAGCCCTAAGTAGGTTTAAGGTACATCTAAGGGATAATTCGCTCGTATGGGTCGTTTTTAAGCATTTTAAAATACTGTTTGTCCATTATTTAGTACCATTATTGTATAAAGCTCTGTCTGTGTCCTATCTCTCCTCCTCACCATGTGTGTGTGTGTGTGTGTGTGTGTGTGTGTGTGTGTGTGTGTGTGTGTGTGTGTGTGTGTGTGTGTGTGTGTGTGTGTGTGTGTGTGTGTGTGTGTGTGTGTGTGTGTGTGTGTGTGTGTGTGTGTGTGTGTGTGTGTGTGTTTTCTCCTGTCAGCGGACCTTGCCGTGCGCCATGTGAGCGAAAAAAAAAACTAACGCAACTACACGGGGCTGCTGCTGGCGCTCCGGAGCGCTCTAGTGATGCGAAACACTGAAAACACCAACAAGCTCACACATAGTATTTCATCCCAGTTAAACCCCCTTCAATTTCCCGGAAAAGAAAGAGAAAACGCATCATATCTGACCTGCTGCCAGTTCTCCTCCAGGGAAGGCATCGCAGAGAAATAACCAGTGTCATGAACGAGTTGGAGTTCCTGGAAAATACTGTAATTCGCCAAAACATCCATGCTTGACGCAGAAAAGGAAAAGTCAGTAAAGAAGTCCGGAATCCAAACGATGAAACGCGCACTTCTTCTTTCCTTCTTCTCAGACTTGTCAGGTTGAAAAACAAACGCTGGAAAAATCCCAGCTGGTGCAGAAGAGCGCACCTGAGCACTTTAATTAAGAAACAAAAAAAGCTAACCGGAAAGAAATAGTTGGATATTTTATCTTTGTAAATGCAAACCCCGCTCCTCTTTACTCGCTCTGTCACGCCTCTCTCCTCAGTCCGAGCTCGGGGGTGCCAGATCTATTTCCGCATTGCCAGATTGCCAATCGGTCTCCGTACAAGCTGCCAGGTTGCCAGGTTTGCTCCTCCAGCAGCAGACTGGACCGCGCTGCAATCCAGGCGAACAGCGCGAGAGGGGAGGGAGGCAGGGGAGGAGCCACCTGTCAGTCAATTTCATGCGTGACCTAATAAGGTAAATAGGGTTGATGATGTCACTAGCGTCCAATTAAGGAGGCGCTGAGACTGAGGGAATGGGCGGGGTTTCCAGGGATTCAGGGACACTATTGGCTGCAGGACGCTGTCAGTCCGGCCGAACATGGCAAAGAGGGGTGAGTTATTTTTAGAGGCCTATATAAAACCGACAGCATTCCGCTCTCAGTCACTACAGGCTGCACGAGCGGAGAGGAAACCGCGAGCGCGGCTGCTTCGAGGAAACCGCGACAAAAATATGTTAAAAAGCCTAATAATGTGTTGAAATTAGCAGCTGAGCGTCAGAAGCAGCAGCATTGATGTCGGAGAAAAGATGCTGTGTTGTTTTTCTGAGGTGTGACAGCTTCACCACAGCTACTCCTCCATGTGGTTTCCATGTGGTGTCTGTGCGGAGAACAGGGATGCAGTGGAGGGAAGAGCTCAACACGATCCTCCCACCTGTTCACTTTACAACAGTTTATCCTCCTTTTGTTCTCTTGGGGAGTACACGTAAATCCGCTTTCATTAGCATTTTGAAAGCCCCATAATAAATATGTATTCATTCAGCAGTAGAAGAGGTATTTTACTTAAGTAAAAGTAGTAATACTACAGTGTAAACATAATGTCACAAGTAAAAGTCATGCATTAAAATATTACTGAAGTAAAACTATAAATATATCAAACTTGAAAATATACTTTAAATACCAAAAGTAAACCTACTCCTTATACAGAATTGCGTATTTCAGCGACTTGAATATAATCATTACCACTTTAATGTTGCTAAAAGTAAGGATGGAATAATTGTAGCTTATTATATAATCATAAACTACTTTGTAACACAGCATACTGTATTTGGCACTTTATATTTTGTATTAAGAATTTGCACCTTACTAATGTTATCAAAGTAAAAAATACTATATTCGCCTCTGAAATGTATGAGTATAAAAGTGCATAGAATAAGAAATACATAAAGGTGGGGTAGGTAAGTTTGAGAAACCGGCTCGAGATACACTTTTTGTTATATTCCATGGAATGCTCTTAACATCCCGATAGCAATGAATATCTTAAGTGCTTTGACAAAAAAATCCCTAAAAAAATTCATCTGTGGAAGCCGTAATACTGTAAAAAGCACGACCAATCATTTTAGCCGGCCCGGCTAAAATAACTGGATAGCCTACCTGCCTGTCAGCCTTCCATCTGTGCACAAACTTATCTCGTGCCCTCATTGGTCATGTGCGCGTTCGTGTGTGTTGGAGGAGGGGCTCTGTAAGAAAGTGGCAGATTTTTTCCGGCTGTGTATTTTCAAATTCTAGCGCACTCGAGCTGGTTTCTCCAAAATTACCTACCCCACCTTTAAGTTTGTACTTAAGTACTTGCGTAAATGTACCTATACTGTAGTTACATTCCATGAGTGCATGTATTCTCTGCAATTGAATTCACTGTTGCCAAATGTCTCTGAATAAACTAATATGCACCATAGGCTACTGCTGATCTGTGAGAAGACAGAAGAGTCAAAATAATGTAGTCATTATACAATATTGTTAATGAAAGCACTTTTTACTCTATTACATGTAATAAGTTACTTTCGAGCTCTGCTAATGATGACCGTATTACAGGAAATGACACAAGATGTGAAACTGTGGAAACTGTGACTTGTGAACACTACTGCCAGTTTGAAATGAGGTCATTCAAAAATGGCTAATACAGCTATAATCATATCACCTTTGGTAAATAAGAAAAACAAATATTGATGTCAGTCATGTTCCATCTTTAATATAAGAAACGCTTCTAACCTGCTAAGATAATAACAATCTATTCCAAGTTTTTCACACATAGTTAACATAACGTTTACATATTTACTCAGTCAAGCTCTTTTGCCCTGAGATTCATCCATCAGAGTTGAGAGACTGCAGCTTATTTGTTTCCTAAGTACATGAACAACTCACTGACTGTTGCTGTTTTTTGAAGATACACACAAAACCTAGCTTCAAAAATGTCAGCACTGCCTTAAATGAAGTAAAAGAAACAGTTTGAAATAACCTCACTCAGTTTTTTGTTGTTTTTGGAACATTTGGTTTGGTGTCAGGGATTTTTAGGTTCACTGAGTTGTTCTCCAATACCAACATGAGTGCCTGAACCTGAACTCAGAGGACAGTCAGACAGGATGTTTCCTCTGTTTGGTTTGTTATAGAGGATCATAAAACCTTTTATAGGATCAGATGGCAGACATTATTTCCAACCGGCTCTCTAAACTTTTGAAGTGCTGCTGAGTTGTATTAAAGCAGCATTCCTAAATTCATAGAAGATGGGCCTGAAGCTTCTTTGTTGCTCACCCTCACACTTTCTTATTGTCTGCTCCCAATTACTGGTCTTCTTTATATCTTGACATCGGTCTTTCCTTGTCTTGCATCCCATATTTTTCCCTCTTTCTTTTTACTCATTGATTATGTCATCCTGTACTCTACTTTCACTTCTTCTTTCTTTACACTTGCTGTCATTCTTTCATGTATTATCTTTTCTTTCCATTTGTTTCATGCTTGCTTGCTTCTTTTGTTCGTAGAGTCCACTTTTCAGTCCCACTGTTCTCTCTTGAAACCTACCTCCACCTCTGACACTATTAATAAGCCTGACATGAACCGTAGAACACATCTAGCTATACTCTTACAAATTACATTAATTGGATTAATGAGGAAGCAATGATTAAAGGTCAAAAACTTGAAACTGGAAGAAACAATAGGCTTCTGTTCACATTTTGACAAGAGAGTGAAGCATGATGGCACTTTGTTTTGTCAAGGAACAAAAAGCTTCAACTGAAGGAGGGGATGTTATTCAAAAGTAAAGCTGCGTCACCTTATATGTCTGGGGAAGAACACAATAACTTGTTTTTGGATAGTTAATTATTTAGTTTGTTAGGTTTTTTTTCTTGCCCATGCCTATTGCTTATTTGAATCCGAATCTGGCTACATGCTAAATATGTTTAACTAGTCTTACTATATATAAGCTGCATGTAATTTAACTCTTATGTAACTGCATGTGATGTGTAGCCCACACTGACAATTTGCCTGTTATTGAGTTAACACTTTCTTTGTGTTGTTGTATGCCTGGGCTTCTTCCTCTCCCCCTGTCAGCTTCTTCTTCTTCTTCGTGTGTCTCGTGCCCTCAGGGGACGTACTGCTGGTCTCTGAGGACAACAAGTGCCAGATGGCTTCTAGATCGGCTGTTTCAGGACATTTTCCGCATTGATTTTTACAGCTCTGTCTGCCACTGGAGGAACAGAGGAAGGAAGAGAGGAAGGAGGAGATAGCGAAAATGTGTCCGTGTGTGTGACCGTGTGTGTGTGTGTGTGTGTGTGTGTGTGTGTGTGTGTGTGTGTGTGTGTGTGTGTGTGTGTGTGTGTGTGTGTGTGTGTGTGTGTGTTGTGGGGGTGGATGGTTGGAGGAGTATGGATCAATACAACTACTGAGTGCCTGTAAGAGGCTCTTAACACACTCACATGCAACATCTTTGTGAGATTCACATTTAAGTACAAAACAATAATTATTATGCTTTATTCCTATAATTTAGGGTAAATCCCTACCAGCACTACAACAACAACTTATATTACACTTATACAACAACTGCCATAACCACTTCGACATCAATTTTTTTAAATTTTAACCTAAACTCTGCCTTTTTCCACCTTTCTTTGTCTCTGTTGTAACAAATAAAGGTTGTGAACAACACAGAGGATTAGGAGGATGGAAGAACTTTACACTTAATGGATCTCCAGAGGAATGTCATGTTTTCAGTTTCTGGCTCAAACCACTGATCACCATAAGAGCAGAACATATAAAAGCTGTGTGTGTGTGTGTGTGTGTGTGTGTGTGTGTGTGTGTGTGTGTGTGTGTGTGTGTGTGTGTGTGTGTGTGTGTGTGTGTGTGTGTGTGTGTGTGTGTGTGTGTGTGCGTGCGTGTCTATAGCACACAACCTTTTAAAATCTGGGCATCTCAGCCCAGCTCCACAGACACTGAGTGTTGTAATCTTATAATTCTGTTGTGTTGTTTTGGCACAGAGAAGGTTAGGGTGGAGAGAGAAAGGAAAGTAAGGGTAACAAAGACGCAAATCATTTCACCATCTAATCAGGGCTGAAACTCTAGGATTGTTAAACTTGAAATAAGGATGACTATGTCGTTTTTTACTGTTCAAGAATATTGTAGACAAAGAGGAAACGATATATTGATATAATACTTTTTATGTCCTATCTCCAGAAACTCAAGCCCTCATCCTGTTTTAAAAAAAAATGCTGTCCCTGTTCCTCAGAAACAAACCAAAGCCTGTAAACATCTTATCTAGGTTTCTGGTCACTGTCTGCTGCAGTTTCTGTGCAGATGCAACTAGATCAGTTTTTTAATCTTCCACACGTAGAACTGCACCCCCTGGAGCCTTCTTCAGCTCCACTGGCTGGTGCAGAGCCTCAGGCTTTGTGAAAGTTTCAGTTTTTCACATTCGTCAATTATTTCCATCTTGAGTAAACCAACAGTGGGAGGAAAGAGTGTTTAGATACAATATACGGGAAACTGACTGAAGACTTCTGAGGTGTTCAGAGGGTTTTGTAGTCAGAATGGTGGCAGATATTCGTGAAAGCATGACTTCCTCATGCTGTTTTATGAGGATACTGCTGCAGATCCAACAGATCTTAAGTTTATCTGAAACTCAATCACCCAACAGGCAACAATTATCCCCAACCACTGGCACCTTTTTCAGTCTTTACACTCCAAAAGAAGCACGTATTGAATGACTGAGGACAAAACACATTTCTATTCTAGTTATAAATCTTCCATGCATTATATATATATATATTAATTAGAAAGACAGTCAGTAGGGCTGTGCGATTATGGCAAAAATCATAATCACGATTATTTTGTTCAATAATTGATATCACGATTATTAATACGATTATTCATTGACTTCCATTTATTGAACTTTAAAACAAATAAAAATAATAATTTGAACAGTATCTTTTTAACTGTTGATTACCCTGAATGTGTAATTCAACTGAAAAACCAATACAAAAATAAATGAAATATTTACATTTAAATAAATAATGTAAAAATAATAAATACCAATAAACAAGATCAACAAATATTTTGGAGCACACTTCCACAAGCTACTAAACATATATAAATGTGATAAATAAAAAATAAATTAGACCAAAATAAATTAGATCAAATATGTTGCAGTGCACTGTCACAACCTAGCAAAGCAAAATAATTGTTTTTTTCGATTATGTTGTTTTCGTAATTGTGGCAGGCCAAAATCGTAATTGCGATTAAAATACGATTAATTGCACAGCCCTAACAGTCAGCATCTGAATAAGAAGGCCGTCTATTTAGTAGGCAGACTCCTTTACCCAAGCAGACTGTATAATGTTATCTGCAGACTATCAACAACAACTGGGCAAGAATGAGTGAGAATGTTTTAATTATTAAATCCTACAACATTCAAAATGTGTATCCCTGCCTCACATTCCAAAAAAAATCGATATATTCAGAAAAACATCAAGTTTAGCTACTTTCTTTCCTTACATTTTTTAAACATATCCTATGGTCAATGTTTTTACAACCCAGCGTTGTTCCTTGGGGCTTGGCATGGCATACCAATAAAAATGCAGGTCATAGTTCAAGTCAGAGCTGGTCTAAAAAAGTTTTTAGGACAGAAAACTGGAGCTACTGAGCTGAGAGGGACCCTGAAGCGGGCCCCGAGGCTGGAGCTGTCTCCTGCCTCCAGACAACTACATCACACACGTGGAGTGCACGAAACCCTGAGTCCAGGCGGACAACACACCAAACAATACACAAACTTCCTCCCTCTCTCTGGCCCGACAGGAGGAGAGGACACAGAAACCATGTTCTGCTGCGAGAGTCACAGCGGGATCACTGAGCTGGACTTCAGGAAGCAGCAGAACATTTCTGTCTGCTTCAAGAGAACCGGAGGTGAAACCACAAGCTGTGAACCATGAGCAACATGGTGGACCAAAGAGCTCAAAATAACACCGGAAACTGGGCTAACAGCACAGTAGCTGTAGCAATGGAAAACAACAGAAATATTGTGTTTATTTGGGTCATTTATTAGTATGTTACATCCTGTGCCTTCTCCATGTGCACTCATAAGGTCACAAGTTTGTTTTCACCTTCACATTCTGGTTCAGTGCGTAGGTCATGAAAACTTGTTTCCACTGACTTGGATAAAATAATGAAATAACACAACTCTGTCTTTGGCCTATTTGTCAGTTAATTGAAATGCTTACTAACACAGCAAATCAACCATGAAATGATTGATGATCAAATCAAATATGTTTATATTGCAATATCACAAATAACATATTAGTCTCAGGGGGCTTTACAGTGTATCGATCATACAATACCCTCTGTCCTTTGACTCTCGCAGGGTGCGTGGAGAAACTCCACAATTAATGGTAAAACATGGGGAATAATTATATATTAACAAATCTACAAAATATTATATTAAATATACTATAACAGTTGAAATAAATTAGTGTTTCAAAGTAGGTGAGTAAATGTCATTAAGCATTGTAAACTTTTGAGGTGCTTGTACTAAAGTTTCTAATTACACTGCTTTATATTTACACATTTAGGAAATCAATTATAAATGCTGTACTTTTTTGATTACTATTTATTGTATTTAAACTACCCAACAGTATAAAAAGTAGTTAAAAGTAAGTAGCACTGACCAAATAAGTTATGATTTTCAAGCCCCACTTTCATATTTATAGCTCATTATGATTTAGTAATACAATAAAATACTTAAAATGGGCCACACTGCATTTGGAGTACTTTTTAGAGTAAAGTAGATTTGATTGCCAATGCTTCTGTACTTTTTATAGAGTGGCGAAGTCCCTCCCCTTCCGGTGGACCTCCATGGGACCTTATTTCGGAAAAATTATGTATTGAAGTCAATGGAGAGAGAAAGATTATCTTTCGATCCCGTTTGAATTGTGCCACGAATTACACATATGATGTTTGTCAATTTAAAAGATAATTTTGCAAGTCAAAAAAAATAAAATGTGTCGTAAAACTGTGAAGTAACATATTTGTTTGTGTGAAACGCTCAATGAACTACATCTCTGGTCAACAACACACGTCACCAAGATGGCCGTCACTACTGTCTTGTCAACAAAACGATTGACTACCCTCACTCAGGGTTGCCAACTCTCACGCATCTGGCGTGTGACACACGCTTTCACTCTCAATCTCACGCTCTCACGCTGCCCAAACTATTCTCACGCCAAAAACAAGAATACCGAAGACTAGAAACGGTTTTGAAAACTTTTGTCACGTAGTGATCTTCTTCTCAATAGAACATCTTTGATAATGTCTTCTGACCAATCAGAATCACGATAACGGCGTGGTGTTGTTGCAGGAAGTCCCGACGGAGAATACTTTTGCGGTAGTACATCTCTATACATCGATACAACATTACGTGTTGATTGAAATCAACACGTAATGAAATAAGACCCCACGGTTTGATGATTGATAGGTGTGTGGGCTGTCTTTCATTTTGACACACAGAACAATGGGGGCTATCCACCCTTATCCACAATGTAAAGTAATTCACACAGCCTCTTCCCTCTTCTCTCTGTGAGGAGCAGCAGGTTCAGCTTTCAGAACAAAGTCACACAAAACTAAAATGCCATTCATTTTTTTAAATATGTCGTGACGTATAGTAATAGATTGATTTATTTTTCTTCTCAAGAGAGTACCAGAATGTGTATTTTATGTTAGTATTTAAAAAAATCTCCTGGGGGAGAATCCCCCAGACCCCCCTGCAGGGGTTGGGTTTTCAGCATGTCAACTCTTTCACTTAAGGGGAAATTGCAGGATTGGCTCCAGGTCGCCCTTTTTATTTACTACAAGACAAATGTGCCTTTTTATTTCATACAGTTCAATTTGGATTGAGAGAGACAGGGAAATCATCTAAACCTCACGCGTGGCGTTTCACTGTCGGGGGGAGCGTGCATACTTGCCAACCCTCCCGATTTTCGCGGGAGACTCCCGATTTCATTGCCCTCTCCCGGTTTCCTCCCGGGGTCATATTTCTCCCGCATTTCTCCCGATTTCTGACAAAATCAGATTTACTCAGGACTGTTTCCACTCGGACTTTAATACAGCTACACCATTGTTTGGTTTCCATGGTAGCGTAGCGTGCGCAACTGAAAGTCTGAGAGGGTGAGGAAGATAGTCACAGCAAACAGAACAAGAATAAACAATTCTACCCTCTGCTCACTCCTTTCCTGTAAAATACAGGTCCAGCCCACACATATGGTGCTACAGGCCGCAAGGCAAGGCAGTGCACTTACAACTACAATAAGCATCTAATACAGCTCCGGCGATCCACTAGCATTAGTGAATGAAACTGTGTGCCCTTTATAGTCTGTGTCCATTATTGTGTATTTGTATATATTGTATATATATCCTATATGCTAAGGTCCCGCTGCTGACACGATAGCAGTCATTTCGTGCGCATATGTGTAATTAAACCGAATTAAACCCATGATATCAAAGTCTCACTCCAGCCAGGTACCCAAAGTTGGCAACCCTGCCCTCACTATCGCCACAATGAAACACGTCCTGAAGAATGTCATGCAAAGCTGCCTGCCTTCCTTTGATTCTCTCTGAACTGCCTGGTCGTTTTAATGTTTAATGTCAACCATTTGTGCAGATAGCATGAAGTAGAGAAGATCGTCAATGCTAGCGTTAGCGTTAGCATTTCTCCCCCGGGCTTAAATTGTGTATTATAGAATGATCACACCGGTGACAGTACTCTTCAAAGGGTTCACGAAATATGACTACTACTCTTACTGTTTAACATTTTGGGTTACTTAATGTTACTTCATGTTAAGGCTAATACAAATGACAAGGCTGTAATGCTAACTAACGTGCTAGCTACTAGCTAGCTTGATCCAGACACTGCTGGTCCTTTCATCAGACGGGAAGCGAAAGAACGAGCAAGACCCATTGCTGGTATAATAACAACCTGGTACTAAGCACACAGGCATCTTGTTAAAGTTATCTTATCTTAGCCAGCGCCATATAGATAGATTATATCTATATGGCGCTGATTTTAGCTATCTCTTAGTGGAGGAAAACAATTGTGACATCACTTACGCGACTCTGGGATTTGTAGTCTTTCTAGTTACGTATTTTTCATAGTCTTATATTTCAACAGTTTTACGACAAACTGTGACTTTTTTGACATGGAAATTATTTTTTAAGATTGACAAACATCATATGTGTAATTCATGGCACAATTCAAACGGGATCGAAAGATAAGTTTTCTCTCTCCATTGACTTCAATACATTATTTTTCCGAAATAAGGTCCCATGGGGCGGAAGTAGATGGGCGTGACTTCGCCACTCTATATAGGTAGCATTTTAAATGAAGGACTTTTATTTGTAGTTCATTTTTTTATAGTGTAGTTTTGAATACTTCTTCCACTGTCATGGAATCCCTATAAGGTTGAAAAACGATCTCCTAAACACTTATCACAATGTGTCTCCGTATCTTCACAAAATACTCACACACAGCGTAAAGAAAAAAAGCATCTCATCTCCCATTCACACATTTTTTAAAAACCACAATGTAACATCTGCCTTTCTACCATTGACTTACACACGTTCCCAACCTCCACTTGCTAAACATGTAGCTGTGATATCTCCTGTCTGCTCTCCTCCTCCTCTCATGCCTGTGATGTTTTTAATAATGAAAGGAAGAAGCAATATATCCTCGAGCTGAGGGAGCGATATAGGGTTAAGTATATTCTGCAGCTAATTGCGCTTTCTAGTTTTTAATAAAGAAAAACCACAAGCCTGCAGGCCTGTGTGTGTTAGTGTGCATATTTTCAAACCAGTACCATAAGCAAATAGTGAATCTGTATGTATATATCTGTATATATATATATATATATATATATATATATATATACTGTATGTTTATGTGGTCCTTTCGTTCCTGTTAATAATCCCTTATGTCCTCTTGGTCTTGCAAACCATTGTCAAACAAAACCATGTTTGGCGATGGGAATCAATGCTTATAGCGGGGGATTCTCTCTTTTATCTGAAAAGTGTTTACATAGATTCACTCGTATGTCACAGATTGTGTCACATGATACATGTATGATATGATACAAACATATCATACAGCATGTCCTTAAATACATGAGAATGCATAACCAATAGGTATCATATAGTGCATCCACTGTGTAAGCAGAATGTAGCGGGATGATATATAAACCATAAATGCAAAGTTAACTGTGGTATTTTGGAAAATATATTCAAAAACTGCATACACAGTATCTTTGTTTGTACTGTCTATCCATCACTGGTCATTAATAGAGGGCACAATTCACTCAAACTTCAGAAATAAAACAAATTAGTGTGGATCTTCATGCTTTAATCTTTGTGTGGATTGTAGGAATGTAGCTGCAACTTCACCTAAAGGGAATCCTAGGAATTATTTACGGAGAAAGGGAACTGCGGTAAAGGAGAAGCTATTTAACTGAGTGGTGGGTAGATGGTGGACGGTTAAGGAGTCCGTGGAGGCAATATGTTCTTTATGAAATCGTAAAACAAAAAGGCTGCTCCCTCTCCCTTCATCCCGTCTTCAAAATGACCTTCGCTTTGATGACCAGCCCTCGTTACTAGCCCTGGAAATAGATTTTCATACAAACAGACATATACCACACATCATCAACCCTACACCGGCCGACGTGCTGGGCAATAATCTGCCTCAGGCTCCAGGGTTTTTGTGATTGACAGAACTGAATAAATCTTCTTATTTGGATATGCTGTGACAAGAATTAATTACCAGGCAATTGTGTCTAACATATTAATTTAGAGGAGATTATACAATGCATTAGCCCGACACTTATTAAGCCTGGTTATATACGCCTGCGTTTGTGTATTGAAATCGCACAGGCGGAAAATCCAGTCCAATTCTCCATGCTTGGCTCCCGTTAACACACTGCTGTGTCTCTAAAACCCTCCTTCCTTCCTTCCTCACATTTCCTACCTCCTTTACTCTGTTCTCTGTCCTATTTCTGTTCTCTTTAAACATCTAAAATAAATATAACCAAATACTTATGTTGTTTCCCCCCTGAAAAACAGCCCATATCATACACCACAGAAGGCAGTTATCATGCAAGCTTTAAATTTACATCCAATGATGGTTGGACTGCATTTATTTGGAAATCTGCAATGTTGGACTACCTCACTTAAGATTATTATTGTCAGATGACTGGAGGTGAAATGTGTGTGTCAATCGAAAGCACTTCACATGTTCTCAGATGGACAATTCAGAGCTTTGTCTAAATTGGCAGACTAAATTCTCATCTTACATTTACTAAAATCAACATACAAACTAATGATGAGAAATTGATGCAGTCATTTCTCTTTTGCAATTTCAAAACATGGAAGCTATGCAGCTGTATGAAGGGAGATATTTGAATTCAGTTCTCATAGCGCCCCTCACGATACATCCAAAGCACAATGTGTCATGTGCAGCCTAAAAACGGTACAGTCTGACACATACTGTGACCAGGATTTCATCAGACCCTCACATGCAATAAACCTGCTGCAAGATTACTGTTGTCACACAGAGTGCAGCCGCCTTCAGTATTCCTGGTACAACATTTGAGACTCAACAATGCAATCCCTCTTTTTTGTTAAAAAAAAATCAAGCCACGTTGTATGATGTCTGAGAAATGGCCCTTAAGTCTGATGCACTTCTAAAACAGGAGCTGCCGTTCTGCTGGTTTTCATGTTGACTTCAAAACCACTGACAAACAAATGAAGGTATAATTGGAGGCTGTGCTCACACTGAGAGACGACTGCTGCATCACTGAATAGATTAGCTGTTTGCAGGCTGTTGCTATGGTGGTATACTCTACTGGGATGCATGCGGCTGTGTTTATCGTCTGGTGTGTGTGTGAGTGTGTGTGTGTGTGTGTGTGTGTGTGTGTGTGTGTGTGTGTGTGTGTGTGTGTGTGTGTGTGTTATATTTGCCTATAATGGAGCTCAATGCTTGTTGTTTTCATCTGTGTGCGTGTCTTCTGATTTTGGTGCATTTCTGTGTGTTATCTCTTTGCAAGAATACATGTGTGAGCTTTCAGTCTGTATGTTTGTGTGTGAGTTTTTCTGTGTGTGTATATTTGTGTGTGTGTCCCTGGTGTGCTGCTAGTAAAGCGTGGCGTGTTGCTCTAACAGGCTTGTCCTCCATTAGTGGCTCAGCACTGGGCTTAAAACTGGAGGGAGGAGAGAGGAGGGAAGATAGATGGACACACACACACACACACACACAAACACACTTACTTTAAATTCTACTTGGATAGGCTTAAAAATGACATTGGGCGAATCGGAGTAAACTGCAGTTAGCTTTCATGTGAGTTTGCAGGCGATGGCCTGATCAAATGTCCCATCCCTCATGCACCATGGACAACAGACATCAACCATTTCATGAAGATAAATCGTCAGTATATTTCAGAAAATGCAGATGTGTCAACGTTTTTAGATGACTGTGTACCAAATATACAGATCATTGATATATGTAATGTATCTTGAAGTCAGATTTAGGTGTTAAAGAATGCTGTTATTGTTTTTGTAAAGATGTAGAAATGTTTTTATATTGGAATGAGCTTGATTGATCTCAGATACTCATACACTTACCATTGTAAAATCCATAAGCTTATACAGAACAAGAAATGACTGCACCTACAATGCATCCTTTCTTTTCTCATATTTCCTTTGTCTCTTTATTTATTACCTCACCCCCTCCCTCCTCAAATGCATTAATCTTTTTGTATGCAATAACTCACACCAGGCTGCACTACCGGCTCCACTTTCTTCCGCCTCTGGTCACTTTGACGCTCTTTATTTTTATATCCTATATTCCTTACTATGTTTATTCTCAATTAGCCATCTGCAGGCTTGCTCCAAACAACATTTCACTGTAACAGCACAGTTACAATAAAAAGGTATCATTTCTTTATCCTCTTACTTTTCATGAAAAGCCCTTTAAAATGCTACCACAAAATGCTGTATGTAGGCCTGTCAGTGCAGGCATCATGCACCACTAAGGTTATAGGTGGATATATTGAACATGTTGCATTGACATTACAGAACATATCGCTAGGCAACACAATGCACATAAGGGTAAAGTTACATGTCTACAAACGGGTTTAATCATCTTTACGCATTGAGAATTTAACTAATAAAAACATTAAATTGTTGAGTATTCAAGGAGGATTAATGCAACATTTTGGAAAGATTGACCAAATCCACACTATCAAGGATGAGTTTCCTCGAATATATTTGAAATAACTAAATTGTTGGATGATCAAAATGTTTTATAGAAACACTAGTTTAGATTCAATCATTTCAGATTAAATTACAAGCTCCAGTTGCAGCGAAACAAATAAATAGTGGACTGATATGCTGACGTTTTTTTTGTGACATGCGGCTTAACACATCCTGGTGCTCTAAGTACAGAACAAACAGATGGAACTGATATACGTTTTCGCGTCTGACTCTGGGTATGGAAAAAACCAGCATGTTTGCCAAATGTGTGGGCATCTTTAAAAGCTCCCTGACTGTCAGACTCTGCCTCTCCTTTCCAATCCTCCATAGCTGAATGTAATCCACTCAGTCCATAGCTGTCCATAATGTAGAGAGCCGGAGTGTGAGGAAAGTAACACACACACACAAATATATACTGTATACTGCAGTGCCTCAGGCCAGTTACTGTACTCCATAAATCCTGTATTTACTGACAGCAAGGAAGCTGTCAGACACACAAGGACAGTTCATCACACTATTAGAGAGACACTGACATCCCCTGCTGACTATGTGTGTGTGTGTGAGTGAGTGTGTGTCTGTGTCTATGAATGTATGAGACTGTATTCGATAGAGAGGGATGGTGTAATCACTCTCTTTCCAACAGGGACAACCAAAAGGGGAGAAGGTTCAGCAACAGAGACATATTCAGACTCTCATTGTTTTTTTAGTTGTTTTTTTAAAAATAAGATTGGTTGTCTAAAACAATGGAAAACATTTTATGGGAGCTTTGATGTTATTATTCATGCATAGAAATTGCAACTCTTGTTAACTCTATAGCTGCCATTTTCCACAAAAAAGAGCAAGATAGAAAACATTGCAGGACCTTTTCAAGCTGTATCCTGACTTAAAACTTAGCAAATATCATTTATTTGGAGTCGATGGGAATCAATCAGTGATATTAAATAAAATAAATGGAGTCTCTTAAACTTTACCTGACTTTTAATGATCCAACGCATATACAAGTTGTCATGCTGCTTGACTTGAATCATCAACAACGTGGTGTGAGGACATCTCAGGAACTGTACTGTTGGAACAGAACATTTTGAAATGTTAAAGAGGGAAATTACAAAATATCTAAGCAGCAAAAGACATTTGCACAACATTTCAGGTTCTAAAATGAATTAAATGTAACCCATTGTGAATTAGGGTTTAAAATTGTAAATAAGTTTTAGAATACAAGAAGGAATACGAGGATGGAGAATTGGAGGAAAGAAAACATTTTAAATAAACCACAGACTCAATTATTTATCCTTAACTGTTGTTTTTCATGTTATGTTTGTTTTAATGTTTACCCTAAAGCAAGACAGGAATATTGTCAGTTCTACACACAGCACAAATCATAAGGAAAGCACCACAAACATTTCAACTATATTCTGTTTGATCGCATGCTAAACGTATCAACCAAGCTACATTCAATTTAATACAAGGCTGCTAACAGGGTTGTGTATTGTCTCACCTTGTTATTAAGATGTTTTCTGGTCACTAGGCACATGTTTGTGCAGGGCTCTCATGTGTATTTATACGTCCTGGTTCCACCATGTTTGAGGGGATGAGGGGATCATACTTAATGCCTGTTTTTGATTAAATGTATTTTCCTGAATTTGGTGATTACATTTAGCTGTTTAGTAGCTTTGTTATTTGTGAACAGAATTTGATTAAATGAACTTATTCGTTTAGCCGTTGTCACTGCTTAAATGTAGATACACTGTAAACCCCCACACTAGTGGTTCAGTCCACTCCAGGTAGTTACTGGAAGGGGATATAAAGGGCAGTTGTGATGTTTTAATTGTTGCAAAATATACACAATAATGCCAACACAGGGGATGAGAAAATCTTTACCAGGGCCTCTACTCGTATGTATAAGACAGCATGCAATCACACTTTTAAACAACTTTTGTTCAATTACAATTATCAGCATCCATCACATCAAGTAATATTGTATATCAGGATTGAATTAAATGTATGAGATTTCTTTATGAAATACCAGAAAGAGAGGGGAAAAAAACCAAAAGGGAAAAGAGTGCTTTATAAATGTCTTTGTATTTTACATTCTTGCCGGGAGATAGATACTAGATCTGGATCTGTCTAGAAGACGGAGAGATATACAGTAGATGGGGAAAGGACAGAGAGAGAGAGAGAAAGGGAGGAGACAAGGAGTTTGACCCTTTTCACCTCCAACCCTGGCTCACACACACACACACACACACACACACACACACACACACACACACACACACACACACACACACACACACAGTACACATATCCTAAGGGTTATTATGATGCTAATGTGGCCTGTATTGAGAGGGTGATCATTATTTTCAGACCTTTGCTGTTCTTCTCAGCTGTGTATGAAAGCTGTTTGCAGAGGCTAAACAAGTGTTCACCCAACTAAAATTAGCTACATCACAATGCAAAAATACTCAACCACAAGCAAAGCCCTAACCATAATAAGGCATTACTTTGACTCTTTTACATTACTGTAGGTAAAATCTCTCAATCAGATCACAACACTAACTATACATGTAGACCCTTCAAACTGAGCAATTCAGTGACCATGTCTGTATGCATTTGTCTGTTTATGTCAGTTTTGTTATAAAGTCATGGAAAGTTTGATTTCCTGTTTTTATAAAAGATAAAACAAAAGAAAACAAAAATGTAATGGTTGTCTTGTATAGCTTTCCCATTCCCACATTAACCACAGTGTCTGGGTGTTTCTCAATCGCGAGTACGCTAGCAAGTGTGCAGGTGTGCGTCATATGAGAGGCCCCGCCTTACATTTTCCGCCACAGATTTGGGGAAATTGGTCCGTGCGCAAAGCATTGTGGGGATTTTAAGACTGCGGAGTCTACACATGTGCAGCCTCGAAATTTCTCGCTACGAAGTACGCCGGGCTCGGTACAGTAGATTTCCAAGTATGCTGGAGATTGGAACAGTACTTCGGCGGCACTCGATGACGTAGTATGCTTGAAATAGTGGCTCTGAAGCAGCTTTACTCGCGATTGAGAAACACCCTCTGTCACATGTTGTACTGTGAGGGCTGAGGAATCACTTGATCAACAAAGGAAACATGTTTTTATATAAGACTTTAAATGTGGTTCAAAAAAGTCAGTGAAAAAATATGAAATATATATGCCATTCCATTGCAAAACCCAATTTATTGTCAATGCTTTCAGTCAAATTAACTGACAAACTGTCGCACATTTTGCAGAAAACACATAATGAGGCTGTGGCACAGAGAACAAGATAAAAGCAGCTATTTCACTCGGATTGACACATTTATGCAAACCTTTGACATAAAAGCAGTATGGAAACTCAGAGTTTACCTCAGGTGCATTGAGCTTTCAGCATCACTTTAGTAACTGCTGGAAAAAGGAAAGTAGACAATACAGAGAAAGATAAAGAATAGCTGCACTGACAACTTTATACAAATCAATTGGTTAGTCATTGATGTTTGAACTTCAAAGTTTCTCAGACTTATCAACCAAAGGTAAACAAGAATAAATCACTCAACATTTTTGTTACAATTTACAGTTTGATGTGGTTTCTCAGGCAGGTCAAAGATTGGCAATAGGGTATAAACCAAAATGCATAAATTGGAGGTGTGCATGAACATTTTGGTGATTTATTGAAGAAGAAGAAGAAGAAGAGACACATGCTCACAGAAAGGCAGGCATGCATGGATAAGAGTTCAGGAAGAGATACAGGTTCAGGTACAGATGGCTCAAAAGCAAGGCACAAAGCAACAGAGACCATCCAGCAACTTACTGGGGAGAAAGAGCTGGGGTTCTGAGAGAAAGACACAGGTGGGCAGGAGGAGGTGACTTCAGGTGCATTTACTGCACTGGTGGAGAATGGCAGTAAAGTGTAATAGAGATGAAAGGACCTAGGGAAATGGTTGGGAGGACAGACTAAGAAAAGGTAGAAAGGGCAATTACAAACAGGGTATGAGTATTTTCAAAGTTAAAGCCTTTTTGGAAATTGTACCTTCAAGCATTTCATTTTCTCCATTAAACCAATTTAAAAGTCGATTATGTTTTGAACACCCCTCAAAAATGTAAACATCACAACCAAAACACTGAACGATACTGAAAAGGTATGGGGTGCCCCAAAAAACGCTCAATTATTGATTTGAATGTTGGTTCTTTTCATTGATCATATGCACATTGCAACAATATTAAAGTTAAGAGCTCATTAAGGTGAGACAAAGATGACATTGTTAAAGTTTGTGATTGTTCAATACTTTAAAAAATCAGTGTTTTAATGCAGGACCTAAACCCCAGTCGGTTGCATGAAACATACAGTACATCCCTCTAAAAAGTGCATTGACACTGATCGTCTAGATTGCCTGAAGCATGATAACCAAGCCAGAGTTCCATCATCTTACCGAGCTTAATACTGCATTGCTTTTGTGAAAGGAGACCTTTTCACTGTGTCACATCCTAGGAGGTATTGATTCATCCTTGCTCTAATTGCTATGCAACTGCCAAGTGTTTCTGTGTTTGAGTTTTGCACTGGAGGATAAAAAGATGGTGGCTTTTGAACTGGGTTGTCCGCCCCTAGGCTGAGAATCTGTTGACATTTTACTCTTAGTTAACCAGCCTTCAAACACTGTAATAACCAATAACTTTTCTTTTCCATGTTAATATCATGTCTCTCTGGCTGGGTGAGAGCTGTTAATGAGCGGGGCACGAGCCCGCGCTGTCTGAAAAATACATGGCCTGTGGGCTATATTAGCAGTGAACAAGTGTCTCTTCTTTCTCTCTCATCTGAATATAAAAACGTTGTGTGAGGCTGCTGTCTCACTCTGACTATTTTTCCTGGAAGAACCACTGCAAAAAAAGAACCATCCTTCCATAAGAGCTAATAAAAGCTTGCCATATACTGTATGATAAAATCCTTATTCAGAAACTATAATCGGGAGTTCAGGTCCAACTGTTGTGCTATATTAAGCCAAAATAGAGACACACGTACATTCTTGTTTCTGGCCAATAGAGATTAAGACCAATGCATATATACGTTGGCATCTGTTTCGTCTGTATCGTGCATTCTCCCATTAACATGCAGAAGCATGAAAGCGATGCAATACAAATTATTTCTGATAGTTTCACTTAATTCTGATTATTTGTAGTTGGTGATGGTCAAGTGAAAAGGAGTGATGCAATGCACCCACAATGGCAAGAAAGAAAATGACTTGTAGCTAGCAAGCACTTCAAAATATTGAAAATACAGCTCTACGAATATTTTATGAGGAAGGATAAGCATTAAAACTAATTTGTTAAACCTTAAGAATACATCAAATGTGTTTCATTGAGAAGTAGCGATACTGTTTTCACTTATATTCTGCAGATATTCCTTGTAACTCCAGCTTGTTTGTAATGAACTCATCTGAGCTCAGCTGCTTATTGCATCTTCATTCGTTTTAATATTATAATCTCTGTTTTGTGTTTTGTGGGCATATAATTGAATCGCTTTGATGTGTTGTGTATTTTTCAGATGGGAGGGAGGTATTACAAAAGTGTTTTATTGTGGAAGAGGACGCTAATTGCTTACTAAGAGCCAGTTAGTGTTGGACGCTAATTGTGAAGAACAGTAGAGTTAACAGGGGAATAGAAAACTAGGTTAAATCTCGGCATAAATTGACTGAAGATACATTTGAGTCTGAAATGCGCCAGGGTTGTTTAGTTGAATTCAAAACAAGAACCGATAGACACCAGTAACACAGCATTTGAAACAGATGATAAAAGTTTGAATGGAAAACTCCATGGACAGAGAAGTCATTATTATTTTCCTTCAGAGAAGTAAATGACAATGAGTAAATGGTAAATGATAATGTGTCACTTACCTGTTTGCTTAATGTGAAGACACATGGATTATGAAACTGTTGAGAGTGATACAAAAAATGTCTGCATTTAATATAAGACTCCTTTATCCAATCACAATGCCGCAATGTCATTAGTGTGCAATTAGGTTACAGTATAGCTGCAATATCAAAAAGATTATCTCAAGCAATTACACAAATACAGTGTTTTTGTTCAACTGGAAGACAATCTAACGCCTCACTAACCATCAAAGAAGCATGTTAGCAGTACTTTGGGCTAAATTGAAGCTGTTTAGCATGAATAATTACCTTCAGTTCAGAGCAGTAGATTTGAGAGTTGGAAGATGGACTCAGGCCGACATAAGTAATTCGCCTTTTCGGATACTTTCATATTTATGTAGTAGCAATCAGAAATCGTTCAACGGTTCTCATTTGTCATTGATGTTTGTCAAACATCCAGAAGGTGGGTCTAATCTAATAGGAGCTGGGTGGGTAAAGGAAGTCTGTGAATGAGAGCCATCACCCATGAATCATTTTAGATTAGTCTTTAAGTTTGTATTTGATTGTTAAGCCATGAACTGAAACCATTGCAGAGCTCAGTAAACGGAGGATGCCGGGCCAGCACAACCACCCGAAATGACCCCAGAGATGATGCTTCAGTAGGTCAGTAGTTCAGGTAAGGCCTGTATCCTTAAACCAATGATGGCTATCAAGGCATTCAGCAAGTATTGGGTTTTGTCTCTGCCCTCAACACGTGATCAGATATGACATGTGCTTGCATTTTGTCTTTACTTTCCAATGCAGAAAGTAGCAACGTTGAACACTAAGGCAGTGATACCATGGGCCTTTTGCACCACTCAAACTTTATACAAAGTTCAATCATCTTTAACTTTGACGTTGAATGCAGTTGACCTTTCATTGTGCAGAATACAAAAACAAATATCAACCAATGTGACATATGATAGCCCTAATGCTTATAGTTCCCAGAATTGGAAAAAAACACCCAAATAAATGGTATGTAATTAGGGGAACGGTGAACAACTCTGATTTCTTCTACTTTCTTTGCTACTCGGACCACATTGGTGACATCTACTCTAAACCTACCTCTCCTTTGTGCCCCACCCTGACATGATCACTCCACCCTCATGTGATTCTTTTCAGAAAGCTTAATGACGATGCTGTTGAATTCTTTATGTACTGTTGAATTCGGGAGGACGTGCAGGTTCAGCTGACCTTCAGCCCTCTTCAGGACAGAGGGCATCCTTTGAAGGAAGAGGAGGAGCCTGGAGGAAGAAACAGCTGCAGACACTCTGTATATGAGCAGGCCTCATTATGCTCTGTCTCTCTTTCTCCCTGCAGCTTTGTGTCACTACTAAGGTTTTCTTTAGCGGGGAAACAGGGGCTTCCCGGTGTTTGTGTCCCTGGGGCTTCCAGATGCTAATTTGGTTTTGACATGCTAGCTGAAGAATGCAGCACTTCTGCAGAAACTCGAAAGCATAGCGACTAAGGGCTGATTGTGTCATCTTTGTTTTTTATGAATACATTTATAGAGCCCCCCAAAACCTTCAACCCATGTAACTTCTCTAAAAACTAAAATCCAGGTCTGTTGGCACCTCGGCCTCTGAGAGCTGGCAGTGCAGAGGAGTTTTGAGCGCTCACCAGGTTTGGGAAGAGTCATTAGCATTGACATTAGCAGCTGCCACCTCACAGCCTCTGAACTAGAAAGACTGCCGGGGTTCAAAGACTGCCTCTATAAACGGGTCTTTGGGAAGGGGAGTTGTGGGAGAGTTAAAGAGAATATGTGAGAGAGATTAGGTGAAGGAGAAAAAGGGCAAAGTTGCAAAACAAAAAAGAAATCCCAGTGGTAATGCAGGGGAGTAGTGGTGCTGCTTTTGTATCTCGCATCCTCTTATCCTTCCTCTTATCATAGCTCTGTAACATCTTTCCCGGTTTAGCTAATCATTGTTTTCACATTTAGGAATGTTACTCTACACTAAGACATTCAAGGTACATTTAGGAATGTTACTCTACACTAAGACATTCAAGGTACATTTAGGAATGTTACTCTACACACTAAGACATTCAAGGTACATGTAGGAATGTTACTCTACACTAAGACATTCAAGGTACATTTAGGAATGTTACTCTACACTAAGACATTCAAGGTACATTTAGGAATGTTACTCTACACTAAGACATTCAAGGTACATTTAGTAATGTTACTCTACACTAAGACATTCAAGGTACATTTAGTAATGTTACTCTACACTAAGACATTCAAGGTACATTTAGGAATGTTACTCTACACTAAGACATTCAAGGTACATGTAGGAATGTTACTCTACACACTAAGACATTCAAGGTACATTTAGGAATGTTACTCTACACTAAGACATTCAAGGTACATTTAGTAATGTTACTCTACACTAAGACATTCAAGGTACATTTAGGAATGTTACTCTACACTAAGACATTCAAGGTACATGTAGGAATGTTACTCTACACTAAGACATTCAAGGTACATGTAGGAATGTTACTCCACACTAAGACATTCAAGGTACATGTAGGAATGTTACTCTACACTAAGACATTCAAGGTACATTTAGGAATGTTACTCTACACTAAGACATTCAAGGTACATTTAGGAATGTTACTCTACACACTAAGACATTCAAGGTACATGTAGGAATGTTACTCTACACTAAGACATTCAAGGTACATTTAGGAATGTTACTCTACACTAAGACATTCAAGGTAGATTTAGGAATGTTACTCTACACTAAGACATTCAAGGTACATGTAGGAATGTTACTCTACACTAAGACATTCAAGGTACATGTAGGAATGTTACTCCACACTAAGACATTCAAGGTACATGTAGGAATGTTACTCTACACTAAGACATTCAAGGTACATTTAGGAATGTTACTCTACACTAAGACATTCAAGGTACATGTAGGAATGTTACTCTACACTAAGACATTCAAGGTACATGTAGGAATGTTACTCTACACTAAGACATTCAAGGTACATTTAGGAATGTTACTCTACACTAAGACATTCAAGGTACATTTAGGAATGTTACTCTACACACTAAGACATTCAAGGTACATTTAGGAATGTTACTCTACACTAAGACATTCAAGGTACATTTAGGAATGTTACTCTACACACTAAGACATTCAAGGTACATTTAGGAATGTTACTCTACACTAAGACATTCAAGGTACATTTAGGAATGTTACTCTACACACTAAGACATTCAAGGTACATTTAGGAATGTTACTCTACACACTAAGACATTCAAGGTACATTTAGGAATGTTACTCTACACTAAGACATTCAAGGTACATTTAGGAATGTTACTCTACACTAAGACATTCAAGGTACATTTAGGAATGTTACTCTACACCAGGGCTCTCCAACACGTCGATCGCGAGCTACCGGTAGCTCGCGGGCAGCTTTTCAGTAGCTCGCCGCTCGATTATCGATTATAGCGTAGTAAGGTTGCTTATTGATTTTTTGGCCGCGGCTGGACCATAACGTTTTTTTATTTTAGAATTTTTTCTGTCACATGAATATCAAATGGTCGGTGACGCAGAGATCAAGGAACAGACGTGACAGCAGCACAGCGACATCACACACGGAGCAGTCTGCTTTCTCCACCAACACCAGTCCAGAACCAACAGCAGAATGACCCGCTCTGAATCAGGCCCTGTCGCTGCGCCTCAGAGACACACAGGGAGGGATTTGTGTTTTTTGAAAAACACTCGTTATCGTCATGTCAGGTTTTTGTTGGATTTAATCAAGTCTTGGATTGCAGAGTATGAATGTCCTCTTGCTATTTTCAGTTGATAAATACTTGTGTAAAGTTTGTGAAGGCAGGAGGAAAGCTTCCGCGATCACCGTCTCCTCTCCGTTCCTCCAAACCCCGCCCCCTCCCTGAAAATAATGAGTGACAGGCTGATAATGACCCGATAGAAACTTTATTATTCACTTAATCACTGATTGAGATATGATGAAGCTAACTTAATCTCATACATTCATGGGATTTATGTAACAGTAAGACAGATAATGTAAGTGTGCACCCACATGCACTATTTTTGTTTTTATAATGCTATTGTAAATACTCCTGCTGTTTTCAGACTCAAGTCCTGCGTGTGATGCCACATTCAAGACATTCAGTGTCTTTTTTTTAACAGAAGACCGTAGCTAGAAGCTGCAGCTAGACTGCAGAAGTATTAGTTTTTTGTTTTTGAGAATGGAACCATTTTCACACACAGATATAGGGAGGCTAGACCTATACAATTGATTTATTATGGTTTATAATTTAATGTCAAGACGAAGAAGAAGAAGAAAAAGATGGCTGAACAACTGTTCAGTGTCAATCCTGTGGAGATCTCCAAAATAATGTTCAGCTTAAGTCTCAGCAAAACTCACAACATTTCTGGAGCCTTGTAGATCCAGAAAACTATAAGAACATTCACCAAGCAGCACTGAAAATGTCTGCTTTATTTGGTTCTGTTCTACATACCTTTGTGAAGCAGCTTTTTCTGACATGAATGAAATCTAAATGCAGAACAAGACCGACTGATGAACATTTAAATTACTCTATTAAGTGAACCTAAGTGGGTCCAGCATACACCTCTATGGTGGACTGCATGCAGTGCCATTCATCTCACTAACAAAAGAGTGAAATGCTTGTAAGGTGGTGATTAAGGACACTTATGTGAATGTTCAGTGATGTACTTATTATGTGGGCCATAATAATATGTGAGAAATCTTCGTTTTCTTGGACCTTATTTTTGATAAGCTTTAGGTATTGCAATTTCACACGTGTACAAAAGTATAGCTTAATTCAACTGATGAGGGCTATGTGAATAAATGTAAGCGATGTGATGCAAGTAGCTCTTGGCCACTTTCATTTTTTGAAAGTAGCTCTCAGATGAAGAAAGGTTGGAGACCCCTGCTCTACACTAAGACATTCAAGGTACATTTAGGAATGTTACTCTACACACTAAGACATTCAAGGTACATTTAGGAATGTTACTCTACACTAAGACATTCAAGGTACATTTAGGAATGTTACTCTACACACTAAGACATTCAAGGTACATTTAGGAATGTTACTCTACACACTAAGACATTCAAGGTACATTTAGGAATGTTACTCTACACTAAGACATTCAAGGTACATTTAGGAATGTTACTCTACACACTAAGACATTCAAGGTACATTTAGGAATGTTACTCTACACTAAGACATTCAAGGTACATGTAGGAATGTTACTCTACACTAAGACATTCAAGGTACATTTAGGCAACAAACGTGTTTTCCATATCACATTTCACCCAAAATCGGAATAACATGATCATGATCCATTCTTGGCTCCATGGTGAACCTCTCGCCTAATGTTAATGGATTTAGTATTTCTGAACCTATCTCTGTACTGGATGCAAAGGAAATAGATATCAATATTCTATTCTTAATCCTGCAAGCTAGCAAACAAGTAAATTACCAAGAATGCTGTGTTCCTTTGAAGCGGGCAGAAAATGCAGCTCTGTGCACAGTAGCAGGGATTCTTGTATGCCTGCATGAAGCCACAGCAGCTGTGAGAAGAAAGTGGGATTAACAAAGCTGATTTAAAAGGATTAGAGGGTCCAACAGGAAACAGAGGACCACCAGGACACCCTCTGATCCACACACACACACATAGAAATGTCAAGTGTTCAGTAATCCTTTTCAAGTGCATTTCAAGTCACACATTGTTTGCTTTTATATTCATTGCGATTCCAGAAAGGCCAACACAGTTGACAGATATGACAGAAGAGGAAAAGGACGGCACAGATATCTGAGTGTAGGAGATTACTGTGGAGAACAGAAACACAAATCAATGTGACCTGAAACAGAGCAAGATGATCACAGGCAGAACAAGTGCTGCACATGAAAGTAAAGCAGCTCTAAATGTCACAATACCTTTCTGTCCAAATCAATATGTTGGGCTGTAGGACATACTGTGCACATTTTGTAGGACACTGTTTCTGTTGTTTGCACTTCCAGTTGAGTTACTGTATCTAAACACAATACAAATGAGTTTCGATTACAGTGTGCTTTCAACTTCACAGTTCCCTCTCATTTTTCAAATTGTCAATGTCCGCATGCCCATAGCCAAGTCCATAAATACATATTTTTGTTGAGGAAGAACATTGGTCTGCACAGAGCCCTGACCTCCACCCATCCAACATGTTTGGTTGAACTGGAGCACTAAATGGTAGAAAATCTTTGCAGCAAGTTTTAAAATCTGAGTCTGAAAACAAAAGATGTTAGGATGTTACAACGGCTAATTTACAGCTATGGTTTCTGAATGGCATATTCTACAAGAACACAAGGGTGCATTATTGACACAGAAGCCTCCCAACTACATCCGGAAAACTGGTGAAGTATTATCTTTGTTTTTAGCCAGGTTACACACATTGTGAACCCTTATATACTGAAGGAATGCACATACTGTAGATTAAACAGAATTTACGTTTTGACTCTGTTTAAGGTTAAGACTGAAGGATATTAAAAATGAAAGATAGTTAAATACTAAATCCTCCGAAACATTTTTCCTTTTTACGTGATTATAAAATGACTTGTAGTCATACAGTGCAAAGTAAAGGGATCTGTCATATCTATTTTTTATCTCGACTGTAACTCAGATTTTATCAGCTGCCTGTTATTCAACAGTGATATCTGGTTAAATAAAGGTTTGAATATCTGCTTCAGGACCTTCACAGTAACTGCAGCCTCTTATAAAAGAAAAACACATCAGCTCTGAGCTTAATGGTGCTGAGTGGCACTTAGGGTGTTTACTGTGCACAAACACATGTGTTGATGTTCAAGAAATTCAATGACTGAAGGTTGAGACACCTTCAGTTTCAGGTTTTATGGTGATTATATAAAAACAGAAAGCTGTCAAATTGCCTACATTTAACGCTTCATTTAATATATTTTGTTTTTGTCTACTAGCTTTTTACTCTGGTTTAGATTTTGGCTCTTACAAACCAAAGCCATTGATTTCTCCATTGTCCGAGGTTTGACTTTATTAAACTTTATTTGTATTTTGTTGATTAAGGTTGAATCTGACTTGATACAAGTCACAGGATGAGACTACACTAGACTACACTACTGAAATGTATATTCTAACACACACACACACACACACACACACACACACACACACACACACACACACACACAGACACACACACACACACACACACACACACACACACACACACACACACACTCTCCTCATTGGTTTAACTGCTGCTTGACAACCGGGGGGGATACCCGGGGGGGAAATCTTCTCATCGCCATGGCTACAGGGACCGGGGATGACGGCGACAGCATTAATTATTTTAGCATGGTGAGCGACTGCGGCTGACGCCTGTTGGGACGGCGGTGGAGGGTCAATAGTAATTAACGAGTGCTGCTCTCTCACGTGTCACTTCCTGTGCCCGGGGTGCGTAGCAGGAGGTTCTGATGTTCTCCTGTAATTACTGCATGTTTAATTTCTCCTCTTTGCTCTCATTAGTTTGATTGCTTGACTAAAATGATCAGCAGTGAAATTGATTGAACAGGTTCAAGTGTTAGATTGCCTGGTTTGATCGGGGTTCTTTTAATATTTTCTATATTTCTTTACCTTTTTTGGTGGTTTTGATGAGGTGGCGTTAGCCTTGGGTTTGATTTTACGTAACTCACGGATAATTATATGCTGCTATTCTTGTGCCAACCTGAAATTAGTGAGCTGGCTGAACATTGTGCTTCCATGGTCATTATTGCATTTCTGTGAGTGTGTGTGTGTGTGTGCGTGTGTGTGTGTGCGTGTGTGCGTGTGTGCGTGTGTGTGTGTGTTTGGCACTGGCAAGCAAACAAACAAACAAGGTACAAAGATCCTACAGCCAAAACCACGTAAAAACATGCTTTGAAAAGTCTTGCTATTTCAGTTCACATGGAACAAAATGAATTTAATGAAATTACGCACCAAAAAAAAGATCCCCTTATTTCCTCCCAGCTGTTGATATTGTCAAACCTCAAAGAGAGTTCATGTAGCTTTAGGAGAGGGGAAACAAGCTAATATGTGCTTTAAAGGGATATTTTGGAAACAATTTAGGAAATGTATGTATTTTTCTCTGATCAATATGAAGCTGGAGTCCATTAGCTTAATGTGGCCGTAATGATTGCAAACAGGGGAAAAAGGACATTTAGGTATTTGCTGGAGCTATTCAGCACTAAATAATCTTTGATGATGTGTTATGAGTCACATACAAGTGCACATCTTAAATGAAAGCACAGTTTATTTTCAGATCTGATGTGATATGGTGCGATGACACCATGGCTTTTAAATCTTTTTGAGCTCAGAAGATTCATCCTGTAAAACGATGAGATCATTCCTCCAACAGAGAACTCTTGCTCTACTCCAACATGTTTTATTCAGAGATGACATCATGTTACTGGAAGACTTTGCTTCCCTCTACAATGAAGGTCATGTGAAGCAGAAACCAGCCAGAGTGTGTGTGTTGTGAAAAAAAGCAGCATTTTAGTTTAAAATCCTAGAGACTGCAGTTTTTTTACTTTGTGCTTCTGGTGATTTTCTCCAAATTTCTGTGAACCAGAAACCTTATCGCTCATACTGTTTCCAACCACCCACACACGCACACACACACGCATACACACATTTACACTATTTATGAGCTTTCCACATGGAGATACACAACACGAACACACATGCCCAGTTGCCCCTCTGAAACACTCCGCCGTTAAGGAAGTTCTCAAACTGCTTTCCGCCTCCTCACCTCCTGTCTGTACTCCATCTCCATCTCCATCTCCATCTCCATCTATCCTCCATCTTCCCATCCGTCTGTCAATCCGCCCATCTCTCATGCGTTCTGTTTCTTCATAGTTTCTTATCATAGCTTTGTTTGAAGCTGGCATTTGATTTTCTCCCCGTTGCCTTTTTAGTGTGTCTACATTTTGTTAAGGATTATTGGAAGGGATAAAGTCAAATGCTTTAGTTCAGAGTTAAGGCCCGGACACACCAAGCTGACACCAAAGAACTGACACAGACGGACCCCCGACTGTTGTGTCGCCTCGCGTCTCTGCGTCTTGGCCATGTGTCGCACTGGAACACACCGCAAAGACTTCAGCCGACGGCCAAGTTGCACGTACGAACTGCGCATGCGTGAGTGGCAATAACTCTCCTTACCAGCAGGCGGCGGTAGTGTGTATTCGTCATTCAAAAGAGACAACAACCTGAAGACAGACTGCGTGATAACCGAGAGAAGAAGAACAGACTGCATGATATAAACAAACAACAAATAGCGTGTGCGTTCCATTTTCACTCTCCAGCGAGAAGCTCATGGGGCTTTCCCGAACCTGTGTCGAGAGCTGGAGTTAAATGAAATCTCAGATTTGCCTTCTTAATCGTTTGTTTGGGTCCCTCACTTCCGTTTCGCTTCTCATGCACTGATTCGCTAGCTGAACAGCCAATCAGAGTGATTTATTTGACCGACAGCCTTTGGCCGACTGCCCACCGATTCGACATGTTGAATCGGTGGGTTTTCGGCCGAAAAGGTGTCAGCACGGCTGAAAAGGCACGACGGTGCGGGACACACCAATCTGAGTAGGGCGTGTCGACGCTCATCGTCAGCCTGACGCCCATTGACGGCCAACATCGGCTTGGTGTGTCCGGGCCCAGAGGATGGTAAAGAAAAATGGCGGATTAATACATTGGTTTTCATGCTTTACATGCAGACAATATGTCTTCCTGCTAACATGATAACAATGACAATGCAAACATTCTGATGTACAGTAAAGCAGGCATAATATGTGCCATGTGCACTTTTTATTTGAATAAATGAACATGATAAAATGTGCTTTTCAGTACAAAGGAAAACAAACATTTGAGGCATATGGGTTATCATAATTCATTTTTAACGGTGCCCTGCATGTGTAAACCAAATGACAATACAATCCATGATCATACAATTAGACAGTATCAGTTATTGTATTTACTGTAAATATTAAAGTCCAATGCCTTAAATATATAGTTAGAAAAACCATACATATTTTAGATTTTATGCACTGAAACTTTGTCTGTCATACTTTACCCTAAGCTGACAGTGGTCCTCTGAATGTCCACCAACACACCGAGGTGTTTGGATCAGGACACCAAACCCACTCCACATGGACTTTCCTTATCTCAACTCTCAGCTGCCCCTCTATCTGCCCTGCACCATCTGTCATTCATTTGAATAAATGCCACAGGTAGTTAGTTTGTATTTTTTATATCTCTGCCTGACTATCTCCCATAGGTCTCTTGGATTTTGTCTTCAGGTCTGAACACTGAGGAAGATGCTATCAGGACATGAAACAACCATCTGCTGCTCTTCCTCAGATGCATTTTACAACACATGTAAACCGCATGTACAGTGGGGAAAGCAATGGTTTATTTATTGTTATGTTTCTTTCACAATTTACGACAACAAGGACTTATACCAGTCAGAAAATATTAATCCTCTTGAATTAATTGTGAAATGTATTCAGTATACAATACTGCCTTTGACTTTCAGATTGTCACTCTTTGATGACTGAGAATTTAATTCACATTTAGTGTCTAATGTTGTGAGGCACTTGGTATCTTTAACCGATGTTTTATAAGTATGTTCACCATTATCCTGCTACACTTTACTGTTGTCTTGCTATATTGAAGCTGCTGTGTGTTAATAATTCAAAACATATTTTGTCGCATGTTTACAGTGAATGTAATTATATCTGAGCTATAAACCCAGAAGCCATAAATGTTCATCAGCCCAGCGGTGACATCTGCAGTGCGTCTGTGTGTGTGTGTGTTGTGTGCCTGCTGTGATGGACCACAGGCTAAAAATCTGTTTTCTTGGTAGGATGGCTGGAGGTGATAGAGGAATCTGAAACAGAAGACGGAAAGCTCTTTAATTCCATATGAGCCAAGGCAGGAGTGGTATTATTTTTTGTATTTTTCCTTCACTGTTATCCCTTAGGACTTCACCATTGAAATCTCTGTGTGTGAGTGTGTATGTGTGTGAGTGTGTTGGTGTGTGTGTGCAGCCACCTGCTGGGAAGAGCATAGAAACTAGACTGGGATTTTGGCGTCAATACTTCAGGGTCTGTCTGATAAGCCTGGCCTTAGGGGAGAAACCAAACCAAAATAACAACCCAGAGACGGAGAGAGCTTTACTGTCAAGAAAGAAAAAGCATGTCGAGGGACAAAGATGACAAGACAGCACCAGAGTGCAAGAATAGTATTCAGTCCAGAAGTGCTAAGATTATTTCGTTTTTGTCATGCAGAAAAAGATACAACATTGGCTGACTAGAGAAAATAATTTGGAAAAATAACATTTAACAGGCCAACTGTTTTATTTATAAACTGTTATATTGGGCGTCCACACCTAAAAGCCATCTGTCTGGATAACTCTCACCGGATAGGCTGTGTCGTGTTTTGGTTGTATCAAGGCTCTGTCTCGTCTCCATCATGGTTAAAATGTCCACAACATCTCTTCTAGAAATACAGCATCTTCAAGTTTATTCTTCATTAGCCACATTTCCATTTTGATTGTAATTACTATGCCAACATTTTGGGGTTTTCTTCAGCATATTAAACATCGGAGCTCATTTATGAATTTTCTCCACTGACATGCAAAGTGGACATCGGCAAATCTGATGGTTGAATGAAATACACAGCTTTAGCTTGTAGTGCATTTGAGTGGCTTTTTGTACTAACAGACAAGGATGGAACTGAAACAAAGTCCAGATGCTTAAAACAAATGTGTTTTTTTTATAGTTATAGTCAAACATTTATAAATGAATAAGAAAAAGGACAGTCAAAAGAGGCAAACAAACGTAAACGTGTCAACTGGTGATGTCATTGGTCATTTCTTCCACCTCTTCTTTAATCTATGCAAGATCTGAAGATGGAGCGACAGTTTGTGTGTGTGTGTGTGTGTCTGTGTGTGTGTGTGTGTGTGTGTGTGTGTGTGTGTGCGTGTGTGTGTCAGTGTATTTTTTTGGCGGAAGGGGTAATACTGAATAATTCAACTGTGCTGCCCAAATTCTGTGGTGAAGCGAGGCAGAAAGAGGACAGCATGCAGTGTGTGCGTGTGTGTGTGTGTGTGTGTGTGTGTGTGTGTGTGTGTGTGTGTGTGTGTGTGTGTGTGTGTGTGCGTGCGTGTGTGTGTGTGTGTGTGTGTGTGTGTGTGTGTGTGTGTGTGTGTGTGTGTGTGTGTGTGTGTGTGTGTGTGTGTGTGTGTGAAGGGGCAGCAGAGAAGGTCAGACATGTTGGGGGGGATTTAAATGGGATTTATTTTTCCTTTAGCTTTAAAAAGGTACAGCGGAGACACAACACTGAAATTGGGTCAAGGAAATGGGTGAAGGTGAATGTACCCCCCGTCAAAGGACACACACACGCACACACACACACACACACACACACACACACACACACACACACACACACACACACACACACAAACCAGGTCTGGAGAAAGCCTACACAGCGAGGGAAAGATCACCCACATCACCCTTTCCTTTTGCTTAAAAACAAAAACAAAAACCTAATTTCTTATTCTAAGGCACTTGCACAGAAGAAAAAAACCTAAAACATAAGAAAGTGAACCCTCAACCATTATGAATTATTATAACAATAAAATATGTGACATAAAATAGTCTTGAATACCAAATAAAAGACTGAACCTTCAATTAATGATTTCACTGTTGTATGTCTGTGATGTACAATACAGTAAAGCATTTTTTCCTGTTACCTAGCCGACAGTATCCATGGATGCAGTTAAAAATGTCTGTGAGGCTTTCTCTTTGTCTGTCTGCTCTATGATATAAAAAAGAAGAGACACGCTCATGTTGAGATCACCAGGAAACAAATTACATGTCCCTGTTCTGTACTAAATATACCATTTTGTTTATGGAGAGTGAGATCAGAGCTGAGAGGAAACACAGGAGGCATAGATGTGAAGTGATGGAGCCTGCAGTCAGAGGCCTGAGAAGACCACATCAAACTCTTGTGATGCATGTCTAAGCTGTCAAAGGAATCAATCATAAATATCTGTGATTTGATTGATGTGGTAATGTTGTACTGCAGCGATAAATGTTGGACTAGAAGAATTGATGAGCTGCATTCACGAACAGACAAACAAACAGAAAGCAAGACAGTATGAGAGCAGGAAGGGACACACTTAAACCAGCTGAAGTTAAAGTGAGAGTAACCTCTTTGACTTTCCCACTGCTTAACTCAGTGATCAGTATAAGTTATAGAAATAGAAAACTATCAGTTTTTGTTTCGTTCATGTGTTTCGGTGTGGATGAAGATCATAACGAAAAAACAACAAGGCACCGCATCCTTTTCAAACATGAATGGCTGTTATAGATTTGGTCATCTAAGTGTGGACACCATTGCACTAATGCTACGCACACTGGAAGTTCCTGTTTTTTAAATCAAGTGTCAGGTAAAATAAGAGGCAGCTCATCTAATACTGGGTCCATACAATCTAAATGTACAATCATAGTTATAATAATTAAAATAAACAACTACTTGCCAACATACTGTACAGTAAGGGCAGGTATACACAAAGTCTGATCAAACTGCTGAAACTCTGAGGTCAAAATTACTGGACGCTTCAGTAACAGGATTAGCCAGTGCTAGCCAGTTAGCATGCTAAATTCTTAAGATATCTTTGAAACACAATACTCAGAAGTCTTAGTAATAAAATCCAAATTGTGAGGCCTTCATTTTCTGTTGATAATGTATTTTGTTAATGCTTTAAACTAAAATAGTTTCCATATCTTACATGTGGCTAATTTCGATGTGCAGAGTTAATAAGTTAGCTAGCTTTTTTAGAAGAAGGATGGTGCCACATATTCCCAACTACAGAGCTCTGACTGAGGTTGATTGACATTGACCACAATGCTCGACCTATTTGAAAAGCTGAACAAAGCTAGAGCTGTAAAACTAGGTTACATGAGTATGCGAGAAATGTCAAACTGAGTTCTTGTTCTTGTTTTAGTAGCTGTGCTTATCTAACACTAAGCTTACACAGCTGAATTATATTGTGTGTGTGTGTGTGTGTTTGCACAGTATTTTAGTTTAGGTGTGTGTATTTGTGCATGTTTGTATCTGTGTGTATTCCTATGTATCTCCCTTTGTGTGTGTGTGACAGTGACAAATTGAAGCAGTTTCCAGTCCATCAGTGAAGTGACGGCTGCTTTATGCGGCTGGTGATAGCAAACAATAATTTCTATGAGACTTAAAATGACTTGTAATTACATTGTGCATTTTATAACCAGGTCCTGAGCTTGTTACACAGCGAGATTTGTTTTTAAGTCACGTTAACATCATCACTTCTGTGGCACTGACAAACGACCGAGTCTGCAGAATACTCAGCATATAGGCAGCATCAGCACGAGGTCTAATTCAATTTTGTCCAAATTTGTTCTAGCGAGCTGCTCATTAAGTTGGAGGTTTGTTTGTCTTCAGAAAACATTAGCTGAAAGTAGATCTATACGTGTAATTGAACTCCTGTGTAAACGAGGCGAACACAGACTAATGTATAATGACTTTAATCCATTTCACTGATAGTAATAGATTAGACAAGCAAGAGGGGAGGCTGGCAAAAGAAGATAATTAATGTCCCCCTCAGAAAATAGTGTAGTGGTCAAACTCTTCTGCTGAACTGTACGTGTCATCGCCTCCTTTAAAATCCTGTCTCCTCGCCACACAAAATAAATTAGCGAGTAAGCAAGCTATTAAAAAGTTAATCCAGAAGTTTCTCTCTTTATTTTCACTGAGAGATTAAATGTTTAGCTCTCTAAAAGTTCAGCAGTGATGTAGAGTTTACATGACTGCAAAACTCCCAAGGACAGCAGAAAGCATTTGCACAAACCATCTGCTTTGTCTCCACACTGTGTTGAGCTGCATTGGTTGAAAGGAGCCCATTGCGCTAACAACATTGAAAATATGGTGGTTGTTGTAATTAACCTATGTTAAAAAGCATGCAGGGACACACACATTGAGAACCAATTTTCCTCTTCAATTAGCGACACAACTTAAAATAAAAACTATCACTTCCTCTCTCTCTCTCTCTCTCTCTCTCTCTCAGGCAGCTGTGTGTGTGTCAGGCAGCTGTGTGTGTGTCGGGCAGCTGTGTGTGTGCGTCTGCTTGTATTGATCTTTACTGCTCTCTGTGTCCATTAGTGGCCCAGGAGGCAGACGCTCTGTCTGTCTGAAGTGTGTGTGCGGGTCTATATGAAGGTTTATCAGATACTCATCAAACACTGCAGAATCATCCACAGCAGCGGCCTCATATGGAAAATGTCACAACTTTTTCAAGACACAGCTTGAAGTAACCTGAGTTTTGGTCAATATCATTAAGTGTCATAACTGGGTTAAAATAAATTACTCAAACCCTGACAACTGATGCCACCATGTATAGGGTTTGGTTATCATAAATATTTTAAAAGGGAAATAAGCTGTATTTAAAGCCAATACCCCTTTTTTCTGTAAATTCTTAATTCTTATTATGCTTTTTGGGGTTTTCCATTTCCTGTAGTGTGATATATACGTTTTTGTGCATGTAAATGGTCTACATCTCCCTCCAGAGACCTCCATATAAGTTCAGGCCCATGAAGCAGTGAGGAAAATCCTTTGCTGTTGCCAATCAAAAATCCTGGATCATATACCTTTATGGTCTGAAAGCGATAACCACCACAAAAATATGTTACCTTCCTCCAAGATAACCAAACAACATTCTTTAAAGGACAACCAGAGAGCATGAATGTTACCTCAAGCTCAACATGTGTTGTAAATTAGTCTTGCAGGTATCTGTTCACCAAAAAAAGGCAACCCTTCTTACCTAAATGGGCATGATGTTTTCCCTTTACGTATTATAACTTGTATCAACTAACTTGCCTATTTATCTCAATGCACCATACTGTTTGTTTGAGAGCGTTAGAGTTCGATACAGCACTTAAAACACAGCAAATATTCAGAGCGGCTACAAGAGGCTCATTAAATGTTGATGCTCTCCTCTCTCTGCAGCTCTTATCCGAGGTAATGGAGGCTAATTAGTGCTCACACATACACCGCACCGTTAATGGGGAGTAACAGGTCCGTCCTCTTGATTCAGAGGACTCTCAATGCTTCCTGGACTGGAGGATAAAAATAACTGCAAAACGCCTGAACTGTGTCCACCTAGAAATTCTGTGCTCAGTCACATTGAAACCTGGATGTTTTCTGCAAGTTAACAGCATATTAATGTGTTATTTCAAGGTCTTTTTGCACGTCTTCATGACCAAACATAAAATAAACGTTGTTTGTTGTTACTTTCAGTATTACATTTCTTGTTGCTTCTTAGAATAAACATTCTGATCCACCGCCTCTATAATTGATGGAGACGCCCAAAAACCTGTTTACGTTTAAATGACAAACCTCCTTCCATCGGAGGACTTAAAAAAAAATATCTGGTTACCTTTAGGCAACCAAAACTAGTCCCTAAAGATCAGAGCAGGATAGGCTTCATATACAAAATATATTAAATGTAAACGTTGTAGTAAACAAAACAAAATATGCTTGCTGGCAGAATATCAACAAGAAGATTCTTCCACGTTCTCTACCTTAAATGTGACATTTCTGATGTTTTGATTTCACATGCGATGGGTGAGTGGCATCCCTGACTGCATATTAACTAATAGGATATGGCTTCATTAAAACTATTCCAGATTTAAGGTGGAATTTCTACCTTCTTGTTGTCTTCGTGTTGCTTCTGGGTCTCTCTGTCTTCCAGTGAGAATATCTTGTCATCTGATTTGATAAAAGCGCTTTGACAGCAGTTTCACCATCTTTCATGTCTGCTCAGAGCAGCCAGACCTGAAACGTCCTGGTCAGGAAAATAGAAATAATTTCAGATCTTGTTTGACAACTTATCCGCAGAATTGGACATATCTATTATTTCTTCCTTTGCTTTTCTCTTTCCTGTGTCTCTCCAATTTTCCCCCCTGATTTTGCAACCTGAGTTTTAGGAACAGCTAAGCCTCTGTCTCCCATCCTGCCATGTCACTCTCATAGCCTGAATTACTGTTATTTGCTGTTCCAGCTCGCCACAAAACAACAATTGCATGTAGGGCTGAGAGACAAAGCAGCCGAAGAGCTCATCTCTTTGTTTCCACTGATGGGTACATGCAAGTCTTCTTTACTGTTGTGCCTGTGCTTTGTTTTCATTTGAAATCCATGTTGATTTAAAAACTGCAAGCATGGATATGTGTGTAATATTATATCCATATACAGTATTTGTGTTCCTTAATCTTGAAATCCAAAGAAACATGTTAAGATGTGTCAATATGTAGACATCAGAGGAGTCCTCACGGCTCTAAACTGGAGATCAATGGAGCTGTGACATCTTTTACCTCAACTTAAAGGGGTCATATTATGTTGACTGTGACATGTTTACATGCTTTAATGTTCTCATTCTGTCTGTGCAGCAGCACCTCTTTTAACCCTCTGTCTGAAACCAGAGCCCAGTCTGTTGGCCAATAGAAGCGTGATTGATACATAGTGATGTCATTATGTTAAGGAAGTAAACAAAGGAGTCCGATGGAGGCGTTTCAGGAAGGGGGGGGAGTGTTAGGGAGACAAACTTCCTCTGGTGTGAACTTGGGGATTTAGCCTTTGCAGACTTTATACACCTATATAGACACACTACAGGAAAGGGAAAACCCCAAAAAGCAGAATAGGGCCCCTTTAACTTCTAACCTCTATGTGCCTTTTAACTAAATACTGCACATGTTTACGTCTTTTTCATTGGTATAATATTTTGGTTAAATGACCATTGAAACAATTGTATGTTAGGGCATTTTATTGGTTGGAGGCTAGATGGACTTTGTTGCCCGTAAGTGTCTAAAATCTCTTTTGTTTTTGGTATATTTAGTAAATTGATTTTAATTACCACAGATGATATAAATGTCAAGCCAATTTTTTAAATGTCACAAATGGAAATTAGATTTGTTTCCATCAACTCTGTATATGTATTTGTGACACAAATCCTATTCTTTTTGTCATTCCCTGGAATTTGAAAAGTGAACCCAACATGGGGACTCTTTACACATTTCTACCACGTCTCATTATTATATTATTTAGTTAGTTTATTGGGATACAAGTTGTCGACAACGTGCAGAAATTCAAAGTGAAATCTCTCCATGTTTCCTTGCTCTAATCTTTTCCCACCATCCAAAGACACGCAGGTCAGATTTGTGACTCTTGTTGTTGTGATGTGTTGTGACAGGAGTGTGTGATGTGTTTGAACAGAGTCAAACACTGAATAAAACCATCTCTCTACACAGGAAGAATTCACTGTTCACCTCTCTTTCATAACTACCCCTCGTTCTTCTCTACATTCCTGCCTCTCTTTTGCTGTAACTTCACTAAATTTCACTTCATTTTTTCACTGTGCAGGTGGAATGGGTTCAGCTCTCTCTTCATTAGACTCACTAATCCAGGATTTATAAGCCCCCTCCTCCTCAGTCTCCCTGTGTAGAGATGTTTAATTCGGTGAAGCCTTAAAACATTGTGATGACCTCTACGTGAATCTGAGCGGCACAGTCTACACACCAACTTATCACCATGGAAACAGTAGACAGTAATTGTGTCCTGTCCCAGTACATTTGTTTTCCTCTAATTGGACTAAAGAGGATTCTTTTTTGTGTGTGTCATGGATTTGTGTGAGCTTTAAATTGACTTTTTACTCATTGTGCTTTCAAACGTGCCTCCCATACACAATCAAACACACACATCCAATCACTGCCCCAAATCTCTATCAGTGAATACCAATTATTGGAGGTATTTGAAAAACCTATAGAGGAATACAAAAATGTAATTATTTGGTTACTAAAAGGGCCACAATCTCAAGATGCCTCCTACTTACCGTATGTCTTCTACAAGATAATGTCATCCACATTTTTGAACAGCACCAAGCAAAACAATTAGATAAGGTATGTCAAATATTGTAGGTATTCAATATGTAATTTGTCTAAATATACTGTAGTACATAATATTAGGTTGCTAAGGGGAATACTCAATTAATTTTTTACATTTCAGGAGTTGTTAAGACTCAATAACACATCGTTGCTAAGGATAACATGATCGTTGCTAAGGAGGATCAAGGGTTTATGTGCAGTCATAATGTATCAATTAGTAGGAAGAAGTTGTGTTTGAATATTCACTGTTATGTTTGTGGAGAGCACGAAGATTTGGATTCATGATGGCTAAACTGTCCCCAGAGAAGAAAAGAAAAACAGCACAAAAGAGGGAATGTGGTCAAACGACAGATTGCTCGATGTCAGAGATATCAACAGAAGAAGACAGACAGGAAGTAAACTTAATGACCGCCTCACTGCATTATACCATATCCAGCATTGGAAAGAAATAATTTACTTCAGTACAACACTTATGGTAGCATGGCTCTGTTTGCAGGGTCTTGGACATGTTGGTGTTTCTCTCCTTCCCTCTGCCCACTGAGGACAGCTGCAGTTTGTGAGCTCTCCTGTACATGTCCATTATCCAGTGACCTTAATGTTAATTGATTTACCATGTTCATCGCCAAATGAGAAAAACAAGTCGGCTGTGTCAAGAGACCGAGTGACTTCTGTTACACGCCGCTTACATGAGACATTCCCTCACTGAAAAGTTCAAACATCCCTCAGTGCGCTGATGTTTCGTCATCTCACGCGTCCTCTCTTCATCCCTCCCTCTGTATCCTCGTGCTCCTCAGACATGTGTCCCCGGTGCTGTCAGGGTCTATCAAGGGTTTTAGAGATGTCACTTATGATCTCACATGCTATCATTTTTCCCTCTTGTGTTGTACTTTGACTCCTTCACCAGGGATGTTTCTGGAGTGAGTGAACATTCAAGGAAAGGGTGAGAGAAGGTTAACAGTGTTATGGTAAGAAGAGCAATGTAAAAAGACACATAGCTACTCTAACACTTGCATGAAATAATGCAATAAAAAGTGCATATAATTACAATAATTTGAAGAAAAAGTCTGCTGGATAGCTATTAGGGATATAGACAATGCAGGATTAAATAAAAACAGGTTGGCAAATATTTCATGAGAAATAAGATGCATCAAATGAATTTAATAAGCCTGAAATATGCTGGGGTTTGCTTTGAACTCCAAACGACACCTCCAAATGATGTTTCCCTATTATTAGTTGTGTATAGGTAAACATCAAGCAATAACATACAAACATATGAAATTCTAGCGTTCAATATGGGCATTCTGCAGATGTCCAAGAAAAACATTAAGCCATGTTCAAACTACATGCACACGGGAGACTCGGGAGTGCTTGTTTTGGTTTTTTACTTCTATTCCACCTCCCATGCAATTTCCTTGTTGTTTATCCTCCTCCTCCAGTCTCTCAGTCTCTCCCTCTCTCTCTCTACATGTCCTTTATGGACCTCCCCTATCCTCCCCCCCCCCCTTCCATCCTCCTCTTCCTCTCTATCCGTCTCTTGCTTCAGCAGCCTGTAAAGCAATTCAAGGTGACGAGTTCACAACGTCTTCTAGGGAGCCCTTCTCTCCTGACCTACTTTCCCTGCTACACTGCAGCGCACTTACAACACACACACACACACGGAAGTGAAAAGATCCATGCACGAGGACACACAGACTAAAATATACAAATGAATAATATCCATTACAGTAAAAAATATTTCACAATTAAAGTGTCCTCATATACAAGCATCATCATCTCTGCCTTTTCATTCATGCATTCATTTTATTCTAAAGTCACACAAACTTTTCTTTACTCTCTCACGCACAAAACTTTGACTCGCACTGACGCAATACGTGACAGCTGGGGAGCTCTAATAAAAAACATTATTTCATTATCAGGCTGCTTTAAATTGTTGTGAACAATTTTTTTAATTGCAATCTTGAGAATGCATGCCTATTAACAACCCTGCATGTGTTAAATACTTTACAATAATTAGACATGTAAATCAAGATAATGAAGTTACGAAATGCATATGCATGAATAATTTAGTTTATATATGCACAGTACCTTTTACCCCCCACTGTTGCAGAACAGACAATGTAATGCTACTGAGGTGTGGTAAGGCATGGTATCTATCTATCTATAGGTTAGACTCCTGTTAGAAACACAGGTACAATAAACAGCCAAGTATAAGACTTTCAAAGCTTTGAAAATTAGGGGTCTTTCTTAATCCAAAGCTTTCTGGCAGACAACATTGAAATGTACAAATGAATCCACAACTTCTTTAATGCAATAATACAGATAAATAAAAAGATGAAATGAAAACAGTACAGCATAAAATGATTGCAACACACAGAAGAAGATAGATAGCTAAAAAGACAAAACACTACTAATTTGATGTCAAAAGTAGCATCAGGCAAAATGTCACACTATCCCTACCATGCTACTGCCAGTTCAGATTTGCCCATTAAATTGACCAAGATCAGCCCAAGAGAAATGCCAGGAAAATGTCACATACATGACATCTTTTGTCCTTGCAGAGATGGGCATCAAGCCAAGCTACAGGGTACATGTATGCTTTGCTTTAAATATTCCACCCCCTCAGTATTCCTCTGCTCCAGCAGGGAAGTGCCGGCACACATCGGGGCTCGGTGCCCGAGGGAGGGCCGGGGCAGAAAGAGGGTCTGCTGGTTGGCAACAGCAGAGAGACAGAGCTGCCAGTCTGAAGCAGGCAGGCCCAACCAGGCTCAACCCTGCTGGCAGTGGGACGAGGAGTGAGACGCACTGACCTGGAATCTGGGATGTTAGACTAACACTGCTAAATGATTCATTGGCAACAATGTCGATTAGGGCGACACCTTCATCTTTATTTGATATCAAACCAAGGAGGGTAGAGGGGGGCGGAGCATAAAGAGGGATAGAGAAGAGAGGAAGAAGAAGAAGAAAGAAGAAAGAATACACTGCTCTAGTGTAAACCCCCCAAACGTTGTGGTGAGTGTGGGAGTAGAAAGTGAATGAGTAGATCAGCCTGAGCACCGGACCCAAACTGCTCCGGCTTCTCAGCGGCTCAGAGGCTCATACAGACCACATTACAGGACTGTGGTTTGAGCAGAGAGTCAGCCCTGACTGAGAAGCCTCTGTAGAGAATGTGCACAGGTTTATTACTGCTGGAAAACAGCACTGAGATCAGGTTATGTTTTTATTTCAAATTAAACAAGACTTAAAGTCCTGCTTTAGCGCTTTAATGTGTTTACTTCCTTCAATTTGACAGTGTTACAGTACATAGCTTTTTGATTCTGACTCTCAATTGTCTGTTTTATATTGTTTTTATTCATCGGTTTATCATTTTCTGTATAAAACGAACAGTGACATTTTTACATAGCTAGTTCTTCCGGTCGTAACCTTAACATAATCAAAAATGAATGATGATAACACAAACAACAGCAGTAAATGTGCACATGTATTAAAAGCTGGCACCAATACATGTTTTAATTAATTAGGGGAGGTATGATTAGTTATCAAAATGTCAGTGCAAAAGTCCCAGTACGTTTTATTGAAATCGAGCCATTCATTTTCGGATGCCTTGCCGCAAACCAAAGGGTTGGTCCTGAGGTCAGATGGTCACCGTACACAGTCAGAACTATCCTCTGGGGAACATGAATAAAATAAAAGATTTTAAAAAAACATTGCGCCCTTATTTGACAGTTTGTGCAGCCAAATGCACAGACAGTGTCAGCTTCAGGATGAGCAATAATCTGTCGCTTGAGATTAAAAAAAATGTACACGGACGTGTCTTTGCATGAATTAGTGCTATACCTAATGTGAGTATGCATTTGTTTGTGTCCAAATTTGGAAAATGTATTTTATATGCAATTTTGCCACGGCTAAATGTACTTAATATAAATCTGAGACATGGTTTGACACGCTGATTTTAGACATTTTTTTATACTTATTATTTGCACTTCTGCAGGAGCCTATGCGACCTAAACCAGACTCTGCAGAGATATTTGAGTATATCTTTAAGGCCAATATTTTCAGGTTGAGGGCTGAGCCTAAACCAAACACAAGCAAATAAATAGAAAATACATACAAATCAAGATGTTTTTGATCAAACCATTTTCGTCATTTTCGTATCAAGTGCTCTCCATGTCCTTCTGACGGAGCTCCATCAGTGGAGATGCTGAATGTGGCACGGGGGTAGCGATGGTGTGGGTCGCAGCTGTAAACAAGCATGGGTAGCTGCAAAAAACCTGGCAACCAGCAACACCAGCTGGCAACCCAACAACTGCATCCAAACATCCACAAACAGTTCCTCTCACAAACTGTGTGTGGGCAGCGGATGTGTGCATCTTCATGCTCAGTTTCTATTGTGTGTCTATCATGTATTTACCCAGCATGCTGTAGGCTATGTGTGAACTGCGAGCCAGAGCTGTGTGTAGCACTGTGTGTGTGTGTGTGTGTGTGTGTGTGTGTGTGTGTGTGTGTGTGTGTGTGTGTGTGTGTGTGTGTGTGTGTGTGTGTGTGTGTGTGTGTGTGTGTGTGTGTGTGTGTGTGTGTGCAGTACAGAAACACAGACACAGAGAGAGAGGGGGAGGGGGGGGATAGAGAGGGAGACGAGAGGGTGAAGGAAGGGTCAGACTAAAGGGAACAAGTGGAAATGGTCTCCTTTTCTCTCTATCAGTCTCCAGGGTTTTAAGTACTTCACTGTCTGATTTCCTCCTTTTTGTCATTCTGTCTCTAAAGCCTTGTCTGCACTTATGTGGATGAATTTTAAATTGCATAGTTTTCTCTCCCCATTGTGGCCTTTTATCCTCACTAATGGGAACTAAAAATGCTCCACTCTCTGAGTGGAAGTAAATGTAAAAAAAAAAAACTATCCACTCTCCTGTTGCTTTAAGAAATAGGAAAAACTGAGATTCTTTTCAAACTCTTGTGTCTTATCAGCACAAACAGACATGGTTAAAACTTCTGTGTGGCAGCAGGATTACTTTTCCTGTTCATTTTATTACATAGTAAAAGGAGCAAACATTTGAGTCTTATTTTTAAGTGTATGGCTCTGAACACGTATCTTTCCCCTGACAGGTTAACCATGTAATCATAATTGTTGTTGGTTCCTGGTGCTTTCCATCAGCATAATGTGCATGTGGGTGCAGCTAATGCAAATGTGCACTTGTTAACTTCTGTACTTTGTGACGTGGATGTAGAATAAGCACAGGTACATCTCTGCTTGAAGCCACTCATAATCAGCATCACCCGTATTCCCACATAATAACACTCAGACAGGCACTGCACTCTGAGCTGAACCGCGATAAGCACCACACACACTGTACGTACACCACACACACACACACTCTGTACGTACACCACACACACTGTACGTACACCACACACACTCTGTACGTACACCACACACACACACACACACACTGTACGTACACCACACACACACACACACTGTACGTACACCACACACACTCTGTACGTACACCACACACACACACACACACACTGTACGTACACCACACACACACACACACTGTACGTACACCACACACACACACTCTGTACGTACACCACACACACACACTGTACGTACACCACACACACACTCTGTACGTACACCACACACACACACACTGTACGTACACCACACACACTGTACGTACACCACACACACACTCTGTACGTACACCACACACACACACACTGTACGTACACCACACACACTGTACGTACACCACACACACACACACACACACACACACACACACACACACACACACACACACACACACACACACACACACACACACACACACACACACACACACACACACACACACACACACACACACACACACACACACACACACACACACACACACACACACACACACACACACACACACACACACACACACACACACACACACACACACACACACACACACACACACACACACACACACACACACACACACACACACACACACACACACACACACACAACACCCTGAACTTGAACACATGACAGAGCTAATTACATGAGATTTGATTTGAAGCGCAGGAGCCACAGATTGAACAAACAAGCAGGACTGCCTCGCTCATATCTGCTGATATAACAGCAGCATCCACTGAGCCACTCATAATACCTCAGCGGACACACACACACACACACACACACACACTCACACACTTGGAAATATGGTCACACATACTGGCTTATTCCCAATGGTTTTATCAGCTTAAAGAGAGAAAAACAGAGAGTTTTTGGTTTATTTAACTTTTTATTGTTTAACAGATGGTATAGAATACGGTGAAAACAATGAATTTGCTTTGCCGCAATGTATTGCCAGAGACATTCCCCCTCCTGTGCTTCTCCTCTGACCCTCACATGAGTCACTAAAAACGAGTTTAGGAAAGTCTGCCTTGGGAAAATATCACTTTGCCAGTGCTAAGACTAGCTGAAGCCTTTTTATATTGTCTTTTAAATATACATTAGACATTATATAGCATAAAGTTTGAGCGGTACAATTGATTTTCTACAGCCATATCAGAGTTACTTCACATGCTGACAAAGATTTCTTAAGGAGGCCCTATTATGCTGGTTTTGTGTTTTCCCTCTCCTGTAGTGTGATATAGAGGCGAAGTCCCGCCCATCTACTTCCGCCCCATGAGACCTTATTTCGGACAAATTATGTATTGAAGTCAATGAATTGTGCCATGAATTACACATATGATGTTTGTCAATCTTAAAAAAATCATTTCCATGTCAAAAAATCACAGTTTGTCGTAAAACTGTTGAAATATAAGACTATGAAAAATACGCAACTAGAAAGACTACAAATCCCAGAGTCGCGTAAGTCATGTCATAACTGTTTTTCTCCACTAAATAAGAGATAGCTAAGATAAGATAACTTTAACAAGATGCCTGTGTGCTTAGTACCAGGTTGTTATCATACCAGCAATGGGTCTTGCTCGTTCTTTCGCTTCCCGTCTGATGAAAGGACCAGGAGTGGCTGGATCAAGTTAGCTACCTAGCTAGTAGCAAGCACGTTAGTTAGCATTACAGCCTTAGCTTTGTCATTTTTATTAGCCTTAACATGAAGTAACATTAAGTAACCCAAAATGGTAAACAGTAAGAGTAGTAGTCATATTTCGTGAACCCTTTGAAGAGAACGGTCACACCGGTGTGATCATTCTATAATACACCTTTAAGCCTGGATGCCCCCGGGGGAGAAATGCTAACGCTAACGCTACATTAGCATCGGCGATCTTTTCTACTTCATGCTATCTGCACAAATAGTTAACATTGAACATTAAAAATATCAGGCAGTTCAGGGAGAATCGAAGGCAGGCAGCTTTGCATGATATTCTTCTGGACGTGTTTCATTGTGGTGATAGTGAGTGTAGTCAATCCCTTTTTTGGCAAAACATAGTGACGGCCATCTTGGTGACGTGTGTTGTCGTGCGAGACCAGAGATGTAGTTCATTGAGCGGTTTCACACAAAAAAGTCTTACTTCACAGTTTTACAGCAAAACATTTTTTTTTTTACTTGCAAAATTATCTTTTAAATTGACAAACATCATATGTGTAAGTCGTGGCACAATTCAAACGGGATCGAAAGATAACTTTTCTCTCGCCACTGACTTCAATACATCATTTTTCCGAAATAAGGTCCCATGGAGGTCCACCGGAAAGAGGAGGGACTTCGCCTCTCTATATAGGTTTTTGTGCATGTAAATGGTCTGCAAAAGCTAAAATCACGAAGTTCCCACTAGAGTGAGTTTCTTCTCCCTGCCTGAAATGCCTTGTTTGGACTCTATTGTTTATTTTGGAACAAAGGGACATCACTGTGTAACAAACAAGCTTCTATTGGCTAGCGCTCCAACACATTGTATGTGATAAGGGTTGATTGAAAAGTATGGCACATAGAGGTTGAACCCCTTAGCAAGCTTACCAACTATTTTCCTGCTGTTGTGATAAAACCTCCCACATTGTGCATAATGAAACAAGATAGCATTTGCTTGATGGAAATGGCCGATGGAATATTTATTGACTTCTTTACTAAAACAACATGAGTTTGTTTGGCTGCACTGTAAACAGATACACCAGCTGCTCTTCTGTTGTATTTCTGACAAAGCAGCTGCTCAAAGTGTTTGCTGTAGAACTAAACCACACTTGCTGTTACCACGGCAACCATGTCTGTCGCCACATCAAGCAGGACTTCAATCTTATAACTTTGAAACGGGGAAATCACACGCTATGATAAATACAGGATGATAATTGGAAGATTAGATCCTTAAACTCACTCCTAAAAACCGTGTTTATGAGCCATTTTTGCTCAAAAAGTTTGTTTCCCTAGTTTCACTGAAGTTAAACTTAAATGATTTAAGGGTTTGGCTGCAGGTGACATTCAACATGTTATCAAGATAAAATATTCGTGTCACTTTAAATAATCTCAATCTCACACACACACACACACACACACACACACACACACACACACACACACACACACACCCTGTTCCACTCTTTGTTTTCCAAATGTCAGGAAGTATTCTTGACTCGCTTCTGAAGCAAGATGCTCGGCAGACATGTGCTACCAAGCAAGCGTACTCGCGATTGAGAAACACCTAGTGACTCTGACTCCTGGCGCCCACCTCTTTTTCACTTCCTCCCACACTTTACCCTTCTCTTTTCTCTCACTCACTTCTCATCCTTCTGCCTCACCTCCTTCTTTGCTTACAGTTCCTACACCACCCTATTTTCCTCTTTCTTCACCCCTTTTTCTTGCACGTGTTCTCCTCCTCCAGCCTCAACTCTTAATCACATATGTTTCACTTATCAACACCCTCCCTCACACCCTCCTCCTAATCCCATTCACTGAACGGCTTTTGAAAGTTTTATATTTTTCTCCTCTCCCTCACGTACTCCAATCTTTTCCTTATCTTTTCCCTGCTGCCCCACCTCCTCTTCCTCCTCTTCCTCCTCCTTGTTTCCCTCTTAAGCCTCCTAGTCCTCATTACTTCTTCCCATCTGTGTCCACTCATCTCCTCCCCTTCATTACCGTGTCATATTTTGTGTCCTCTTTTTCCTCCTCCACCTATACTCTTCACCCCATCATTTTCTCTGCATTCTTCCCTCTTTCTGTAAAGCGTTCTCACACACTTGCTTCCTCCTCCCACTCTTCGCGTCCACCTGCCCTCTTTCTTTCCTCCCCTCCTCACTTAAATCTCTCCTCCTTCTCAACCGTAACCCTGTATGTCTTCCTCCATCTTATCATCACCTCACCCCCCTCCACCTCCTCACTTCCTTCCCCCTTCCTGAAACTTGTGCCCTGTCTGCAGCTAAATAAAGTTACATAATGTGTGTCTTCCTCTTCCTCCACCTTCCTCTCACCTAATCAAACATAGAGCGGAAACTGTCGAACAAGCAGCATTGTTAGTTTTAGAAGCTGTACACTGGTTTGGTTACATATTACATGAAAGCGCCTCCTCCCAAAATGTTTGAATATGGAAACAACTGCTTTGTGTTGTCTTCTGTGTAATGAGCTCCCCGTGTGCCACCGCCACATCTGGGCCATTAATAAAGAATGGGTAAGTAGGGGGGAGAAAGGGGGAGGGTGCTGTAGAAAAATAGAGGACACATGAAACACAAAGCAATACAGCCGACAGCGACGCCACGCTTTGTAGCATCTCCCACTGGGTGTGTGCATGTCATTGTGTGTGTGTGTGTATGTGTATGTGTATGTGTATGTGTATGTGTATGTGTATGTGTGTTTCAATAAGCTAAGGTAGAGTGAACTCACACGCACAGAGCACCCACAAATGCAGAATAAACAACAGTTTGTCACTGTCACCTGCTAAATTCACAGAGGCAACTGGCTCCCTGCAAGTAAGAGTTCCCAAAAAAGACTATTCCCCCCCCCACACACACACACACACACAGACACACAGGTATACATACATACACACACATACCAGTATTGCCATTTTGAAGGATGATTAGACTGGTTTGTACTGGAACTGCTACCTCCACGACCCAACTAGGATAAGCGGTAGAAGATGGATGGATAAGACTGGTTTGAACTTTATTTTCCCTTATCCTCGAAGGAATACTTCAACATTTTGGGAAATGTGCAGCATTGGCATCCTACCCACGCAGGCAAAAATGTCTTGTCCAAACAGTGGTCTAAATCCGGTGCCAGCCTTGTAATGAATGCCATGTCAGAATCAGCCAAAGAATGCTGGCTCCAGATTTAGTTGCTAACTGGAGCTGATTCTTATCCTAAATCAGCTTGTACCTCCGAAGCCATCATGGCCGTCGCATCACATCAACATTTTGACGTCCAGTGCTTTTCACAGTGCTTTTCACACTTCACCCAATCACTGTCTTCTCTGGTTACTCACTGGGTATATTCTGGGTATAGATGGTAAATGTACGTTAATAGATACAGTAACTTATAATTACTTTTAACAAATATTCTTCGATTTGCATTTGTTAAAAGTATTTATTGTATTTTATTTGAAATAACTATGTAAGCTAGCTAACTTACAGCAGATCTGCAATAATATTGGAAATAATTATACACTCACATTGTTAAAATAATGCAACAAAACTTACATTTTAGGTACATTTCCAGTGACTGTTGGCAAACTTTATAACAAATGTATAAGTGCTCTGTTCCCAGCTGTGTGCATCACTTTTTTAATGTCCCCTGGTTTCCGTTGTGTTTTGCTTTTTGCAGCGCTTTTAGTAAACGCTGCGCATGTGTTGTCAAGTTGGTGAAGATGTTTCTTCATTTCCATGTGTTTTGGCACATTTGTGTTATCGTTTTTGAATCTGCAGTACGTCTCTCCCAATGGAAATGTGTTGGGCCATTGTAACACGTTTGCACCTGTGGGCCACCATACTTTTGTACTCAAAAAAGTATAGGTACAGAAGTGCATGGAGTGTCCACATGGTTGCCTGGAAACTGTTAATTAGTCCGGGGTTTTTTTAAGTGCTTGTAGATACAAAGGCAGCTGACAAATGAATAGCATTGGATTAGTTGGGTTCAATAATGACGCATGGAGTCATTTCTGACGTTTTCTTTGGTTTCTGTTGTACAGTCAGTTATTTAACTACTGTATTTCTATTAACAGATATCCATAAACTGCTGACCCTTATTTTCAAGCATGTCCAAACTGCATACTGTCTCCATTAAGGAGGTAAAACAAATCAAGGTACACTGGAGCATCACAGACAATTTGCTTGGCTTTTCCGAGCTTCCCTTGTCCAGCGATCTTCTGTCAGTATCCTCCAGTTCAACCTTTCAATATGAGACAGCAGGTCTGTGTGAGTGTGTGTGTAGATCCTTCCCAGCATGTACAGTATCCAATTAAAGCCCAAAACCCAATTTACATTCTGCTGCTGCCTCGGCCAGGTGGCTGAGGGGAACAGAGCGAGGGAGAGAAGGGCTGAGAGGGAGATAAAGTTCTTCCCTCTAATTAAAACTGAAACATGGCTTCAGTCTGAAGGTGCAGGCCACTTTTCCTCCCCGAGGCTTTATCTAGGTCAGCCTGGCTGTAAAGTGACATTCAGCAATACAACCAATGCGTGTGTGAGGTGGTATTTCAACCCAATTTTAAATTAGAAGCAGAATAAATCTCTTGATGAGAGCAGTATAGTTTATCTGAGTAGCCGAAACTCCAGTTTATACACAAGCATCAATGTCAGGTTCATATAGTCACTACTCCTGCAGTTTATTATTAACAACAACCTCACACTGATACTCGTTAAGGTACAAAGAAGCGATGGAGATGGAGGTGCATTGTTATGTACTTATCAGGCCAACAGCAGAGTCAATATATTGGCTATTTACCATTATATTTACGTTTTTTATCTCCTGCAATCAGTATGTTATTATTTTCATCTCATCTAAATGATAATGTCAGAATTTTCAACCAACTCTCTATCGCCACAGAGTGGTTTTACATCTTGTAGTTTTGATTCAGTCCTTACAGTACGTAGCTACCTGCCCAGCACCAAATGACAAAGTAAGCAAGATTTGTTCTCTATCGATACATTTATGTTCATTTTGTGTATAACTCACCCATTTAAATTATGTTAAGACTTAGTTAAAATATTAAGGGAGGGGCTGCTTTGAGTGACGGTTCAGGATGCATCCCTATTGTCTATTCTCATACAATGGATTTGATCAACATTTGAAAGCAAATTTGTTTTACCTTTCCTGATTTGATAACTTCCCCTTTCCCTTTAACATTTGAAGTCATCAGGATAACACCCTTTGAGATGGAGAGAAAGTCTTCACATATTCTATTACAAAAGGGTATTATCCAACTTGGAGGGTATCACAGATAACTAATGTGAATATTTTTCACTATTATTTGTATTTCATTGCATAACTGTTTATAAACCATGTCACATTGAAATAATCTCTTCAGCACCATGGACAGCAGCATTTCTAAGCTCCTAACATGCCCCTTTCACACCGGCGCTTTTCCAGCTCCTGCTCGGAGCTGGAGCTGGAAAAGCGCCGTTTTTTCCTGTTCACACCGCAGCGGCGGCGCGTCATAGCTCCGGAATGCGGTTCACTTCCAGCTCCAAAAAATTGTCGGTCCAGAGGCAAGAGCTTCGGAGCTATGACGCGGCGTCTCTTACGTCGAGGCGTGCAGGAAACCTTACTTTGACCATCCGTTCGCTGTTATTGATCATTGTGGAGATACATGGGCTGTACACAGTGGCGTTTTTATATGTACAAAAGTGGTGGGGCACAAAAAACTTAGATGTCTATATATAAGCTTCTGCAGTGACGTGCAGTGAGGTTCATGGCTGGTGACTGGCACTGACTCTTCAGGTTTACAAATATTATATTTTGACCTAAACCAAAATATAATATTATTTTCAAAAGCTTTTTTTGTCTGATGCTTCGATTCATTTTAAACGGACAGTTCAACAAAAGGATACCCAAAAAATGTCATTTTATCATTTAAATATTGAATTGTTCTCTCTTAGTAAGATCCCATTGACTTGAAGATGAAGTCCATTTGCCTATCCTTCTGGACAAACATTTCTATTACTTTTTTGTAAAAGTCCTCCTTATGTTCTTGTAGTTTCAAAAGTCTATCATAAATCTAATCCATAGATTTATGATAAAAAAATTATATAAGTAGGGTAGACATGTGGATGTTATCCGGCTAATCAAAACGTGCATTTATCTAACAGGTACGTTTCCCACAGATCTTATTTCGAGCTATTTTCTAAAATCCTCTGGAGAAATCTCATTGCTTTTTTGTGCTTACTTCCTGGTTTTAGGACGCGCCACTGCAGCTCTCGTCTCCTCTTCACACAGCACACTTTTCGCGGCACACGTACTTACAGCCAATCAGCTCTGAATGATTTGAGATGACGTATGGTGGGGATGGTAGCTCCATGCCCCTCTGGTCATTATTTTTTTGCCACACACATTTCATTACAAAATACTCTGAGCATGCGCAGTGAAGTTTTTACAGTCACCGTTGACTTCACAGCGAGAGGAAGGGGCATAATCAGGTTTTATCCCACATGGCTCTAAACAGCTCAATAGGCACACACTGTGACTGTAGACACACTAATTAGAAGAACACAGACTAAAACAGCAATGTACAGACGAATCAGATGATTAAACATGATCTTAAAATATATTTTATATATTTTTTTATTTATTTTTTTGCATTTTTGTAATCATTATTTGTAATACTTTCTGCTGACACTAGGTGGGGCTGTGCCCCACCTGCCCCTAATGACCAGTCGCCACTGGCTGTACAGGTTGTCATGTCCGACTATCACAAGTAGAATCATAATGAAAAATACGCCGGTAAAATGTGCCTGTAGAAAACGGCTTAGCAAGTAGTCAGTTTAGCTTCGGTTGCTATGCTAACATCACCCATGTTATACCAGAGAAACTTTCATAACAGCGTTGTGATGCCAAACAACATCAATTCAGACTGACACACATTCACTTAAGGGGAACTGGGGATATGTATCAGCTGCTTGTGTGACAGTCAGACAGTGAATACTTTAGAGCCGTGTGAGCTAACCCGGAGCTAACGGGAGAATAAACTCCCGTGGAAGAGCAGCCAGCACTGCAGCGGTCGGTAAATGCCGCTGAAACACATTAATAAACAATGAACCACGGCACTCTGGAGAAAAGTATAAGGTTGGAGAAGTCGTTATTTAATTTAATCTGGCTTTGTATGATTAAAAGCAACACGATCATCGACCCGACGCAGTCCCCGGCCCGTTGTTGTTGTGGGAGAAAATCAGCGACGTAAACTGTGACGTCATGACGCAGCAGCGGCAGCTCTGGGCAGTGTGAACAGAGCGGGAGCTGAAAAGGGAAACCTTATACTTTTCTCCAGAGTGCCGTGGTTCATTGTTTATTAATGTGTTTCAGCGGCATTTACCGACCGCTGCAGTGCCGGCTGCTCTTCCACCGGAGTGTAGTCTCCCGTTAGCTCCGGGTTAGCTCACACGGCTCTAAAGTATTCACTGTCTGACTGTCACACAAGCAGCTGATACATATCCCCAGTTCCCCTTAAGTGAATGTGTGTCAGTCTGAATTGACGCTGTTTGGTGTCAGTCTGAATTGACGCTGTTTGGCATCACAACGCTGCTATGAAAGTTTCTCTGGTATAACATGGGTGATGTTAGCATAGCAACCGAAGCTAAACTGACTACTTGCTAAGCCGTTTTCTACAGGCACATTTTACCGGCGTATTTTTCATTATGATTCTACTTGTGATAGTCGGACATGACAACCTGTACAGCCCATATATTAATTCCATCCGATAGCTGCTATAATAACAAACAAAACGTCTGCCTGCTCTCCACAATGATCAATAACAGCGAACGGATGGTCAAAGTAAGGTTTCCTGCACGCCTCGACGTAAGAGACGCCGCGTCATAGCTCCAAAGCTCTTGCCTCTGGACCGACAATTTTTTGGAGCTGGAAGTGAACCGCATTCCGGAGCTATGACGCGCCGCCGCTGCGGTGTGAACAGGAAAAAGCGCCGGTTTTTGAAAGGTATTTGAAAGGTATGGTTTTTGAAAGGGGCATATGAGTGCTCATACAAAGATTAATTGGATTCAGTTCACTTTCACTTCAAACCATCAAATAGTGGTGGTGAAACTTCTCCAGAGAGTATTTATCTAGTCAAGTTGTATCATGTATCAACAAGTGGCGTGGTCTCCCATCAGGAAACCTGCTGTGATTGAATGTTTTGTTTTGTTGCCGGCTTCCTGTGTTATAAAATAATCAACACATATCTGTCAGGATGTCAGCTGGTTTTCACCCTGTGATCAAGTCTGTTTTCTGCTCCGTGTAAGTGTAACAAAACGGCTGTGTACTCTTTAAAAAACGAAATGCTGTGTTATTCATCAGCCTGGGGATAGATGCTATTCACATCTCATCTCTCACTCTGCATGTGTTCTGATTGTCTCTGCTAATCCCGGCTTGTTCAGGCAGGTGGGATGCAAATTCAGTTGCTCTGATTTGAATTTTCACGAGACGACGATAGTCACTCATTATGTGTAGGCTGTAGGTTGCATTTGTATTCAAGTACTTTATTTAAATATATATTATATTTTTATAAGCTGCAATAAATTAATGATTGCTGTATCAACCATTCCTTATCACAGGAATATTTAAATCTCCTGTGTTATCAAATGTCTGGTTAAGAAAGCACCGTCACTTTTTGCTTTCCACAATATGAGCTGACTTGGAATCTTTTCAAACTATTTGTTATGATGTTTAGCATGTCTCAAGACAATTTTCTGAAATACCCCCTTAAGTCTCAGTTATTCACAGGAGATAAATCACTACAATTAATATCAAAATACAAAAAAAAAGATTTCTATTTAAAAATGTATGCATTGTATTTTGTGTTGAGTGAGATCATTTACAAAAAAATAGGATTAACAATAAGTTTGAGGCTGATCCAATGTGTATTCAATGTCTCCCGACCACGCTGCACACCACACGCTGGGAGCAAGTGTGCAAAGACTATAGTTCAAAAGCATTCAGATTAAAGTAAAAAAATAAATAAAGGTGTAATATATAATGTATGAAACTTCAAGCTTTTGTAACTCCAACCAGAGGCTGTATGAAAGCACACTGGGCCAGACCATACTGAAAATAGAACATCCAGGATCATTATATCTTTTTAAATGTGTATATATTAATTGTGGTAAATAACATCCATGCTCAACATATCAACAAACACATCAGAAATGTAAGGTGTACTTGAGTGCATCCGAATGTGTCGTGGGGGGATTTTTGACAAAAAAGGTTTGGGAACCCGTGCCATTCAGAGGGATCGGCTATGACGTGTTTGTGAGGGCTTACAGCCTTTTCATCCGGAATGAGCTCAGCAGGTGATTTGACTCGCACACAATAACCCAAACACATGTTCCTCCTTCTACATGAAGAAGTGCTAATCTGTGAAATCAACCTCACCAGCCTGTACCGGTCTAATCAGACATACACAATACACCTGTAGCCATGTTTCCATCTAAACGTAACAATACACTGAACCTCATTTATAGAAAATCAGTTAAATAAATATCTGATAAATGGGCATTTCTATTCACAACCATTATGTGAACAATTCAAGTTGAGAGTATTGAAATAATCCGCCAGGTGCCATTTCATCATTGCAGAAGCGTATCCAGTGACCTTAGAAACAAAGACAATGATAATGTCTACTGTACCTACCTGCTAAAGGATAACATGAAACTGCATTATTTAGGTTGATCGTCCCATTAGATGGTGATTGGATGTGTTGCTTCATTTACACTATTTAAAACATTATTTTTGTATGATTTTTGTACCAGTGTACAATTTTCTCAAAGTTTGAAAGTTGTTGATTTCTGCATTGAGTACAGGTTTGTACGATTTTGCAGGGACCACACAGCAGGGTGTGTGTGTGTGTGTGTGTGTGTATGTATGTATGTGTGTATGTGTGTGTTGACAGGTAAAAAATCTTGGATTTTACAAGACACATTGGTCACCATGTTAAAATCTATTCAGGCGCTGAAACACATTGATGGGTTTTTACCAGGTTCTCTTCTCACTTTTTCTCTCGTCGGAGTGAGTTATGATCACAGCCTTATGAACACAAAATACGCTGGCGCCCATATGCACACAAACACACCTCAGCCTTGGTCAAAGCCCCAGATGGTCGTAAATCGTCTTTTATGAGCAGGACTTGATGAAAGCGTTTCCCTGGACACTGGGTTTTTTTGCCCTCTGGCAGGCTGTTGGTTTATTTCTCCACACACCAGCGCCTTTATGTGCCATCTCTATCATTCTGCACTGACAAGGACCAGATACAAGCAGCAGTCCGCGTCAAATGTGCATGAATTATTCAGATAAACCCAAAAGCAGGTGCACAGCTCAAAGTTTGAACATTTTAAAATGTGCAGAAATATTAGCTATCACTGTATTAGTTTTGTCACTGTTGTCAATTGGACTGATAAGGGTAAAACATATCACAAAATATTGATCTAAAATCCCTTAGCATGTTAAGGAAAAGTGTGCTGCCTTTTTTTGTAGCACGAACAGTGAACGAGAAAAGTCTGAACCATAATATATCGCTGCAAAGGATCCTATAATGTCTCCTATCTGGTGGCTCTAAGTCTCCGCCATTTTTCATTGCCGTGACACATTTTTGGTCACCTTGTACTGCAGTGAGCGTGTCACTTGGAAAACCAAGCTTCCCCCTATACTCTCTCTGCTGATTTGACAACTCTGAGAAGAAAGACAGGAAGGAGGAGAATGCAGGAGGGAAGAGGTTGATGGAGACGGAGAGGTCTGCAGTCCCCCGAGTCTTCGCTGTGCTTCAGATGAGCTTTCAGAGAGCAGACAGAGATAAATAGAGGAGAGACAGATCGAGATGGAGGCTGATAAACGGGGGGTTTGGGGGTATGAGGGAAGGAGTTGATTAAAAGAAGAAAAGGAAGCAGTGTGGAAGAGATACATTTGAAGAAGAAGAAATAAAAGTGCCCCTAAAACATTTTTAGGGTGCTGCTCTTTCTTCGTCTTCTTTAATTTGCCAGCAGCTCTCTCTGACACGGTGTGAAATAATGTTGCTTTGTCTCTTTCATTCTTTTTCCTATCGCTTCTCTGCTGCTCTAATAGACCTCTGAACAGACCTCCAAACAGACTGTGCTCTAGATAGCACACCTTAACAATGCTGTTAATGACAGGGAAAGAGATTGGAGAAATAAATTCCTAATAAAACAATACACCTAACCGTTCGATTTAGCCATAAGAAAGGTTTGCAAGAGCTTAATTTAAAAGCACATTCATTTACTTTATAGACAATGAAACTACAGTCAGTCAACTACATTAAAATCACAAATCATCAAAGTCATTCTTTACCTTTAGACTAGCCTGGTTCCAGACCTGAATCACCATTCATATTTCTCATTTGTTTTTAGACACACACAGGTCTGTTGTTGCACTCATTGGATGGACGGTTGTCCAATGAATGCTTTAGGTAGGATTATCAATCAAGATGTCATTTCCATAGAAATAGAGAAATGCCCTAAAATAGTTGAAAAGATGGACGCCGATGGACAGGATGTTTCATGAAAAACGTTAACTGCTTGTGGTAACCATTACTACAGTTTCTGATGAAAGAAATAATGTTTTAGGGTACAAAAAAACAACAACACCTATCCAACAGAAATAGGCTATCATGAAAATAATGTCAGACGTCAAAATAATAACATCAAGTGCTCATCAAGCTGGCCCTCGAAGGGTAAAGTTTGCTTCATCCGTCCAAGCACAAAGTCTACAGACATGGGCAGAGGACGGATCAGCCTCCTCACAGAGACCCAAATGGTGCATTAAGGTGGTCCTTTTCGGCCTCTAAAGTTTAAAATGTCCATGGCTGACTACAAGAGCTTGCATTGAAACCAACCAGTGGCATTCCAAGACAAATCAGGATCAACAGGGCAGTGTGAGACTCAGTGTGCCTGTGAACTCTGCTTCTGTTGGGTGTCTGCATGTGCCACTATATGCCAGTGTTAGCACCTGTGTGTGTGTGTGTCTAAGGAGGCATCCACATTGGAGCAGGGCAATTTGTTTTCTGTGATGCGTGACCTGTCACAACATGAGGCAAGCAGAAAAAGCCTTGGGCTGAAGTTGCAATCCAAACCTTTTTTATCCCATTCTCACAGTGCCTGTAGTCTCTAATTTCACCCAAAATTATTCCATGATGCCTATAAATCATGAATGTAATAGCTTTGTGGTGAAGGCAGGGTGTATTCTGCGCTGGCTGGAGGCACAGCGGGGACACTGGGACCCCACGGAGCCCTCTAGCTCTTATTATTTACATCCTGCTGGGGATCTTTCATTGGTTCAGTTGATGTGAGTGATGACCACCTGAACACAAACACCTGAGAAGTGCAAAATGGCTACATCCTGATAGTACAAGTCTATAAGAGATGTTTTAAATGAGATTTTCCACCTGTTTGTACACTTGCCATTGGTGCAAAAGCTAGCACCTCAACTCAAGGTTCAACTCTTTCTATCCTCGTCCCTCTTCCTGATGTTTATTTTTCTCAGTTGCCCTTATCTTTTGTTGTGTGCAAACTTGGCCAAGGGTCAACACATTTTATACAGGAGGGAAACTATTCCTCCGAGTCTCTCCCTCTGGCTCTCTTTGTTTTAGCAAAGGCTAATTGGATCTCTCATTAACAGTGTAGCAACCTTCAGCTGTTAATGATGTGGAACTTTTTGATTTGGCTACAGGCTGAACAGAGGAGTAGGGAAGTTTGTCCGCTACGTCGAGATCAAATTAGGGAGGTGTGGACGCAGTGCTGAGGAGGAAGTGGTGTTTCCCTCTTCATTTTGTTGTGTTAGCTGCCATTAAACCGGCCCCAGGGGGATTTAACTGAGATGCATTATGCAGTTTGCCCTTTGACAAAGACACTTTTTAATTCTGTGCAACCTATGTCAGTCAAATAAAGGTTAAGCAAGTTAAATAGACTTTCTTTTAATATCAGTGCAAGCTTAACGAAAAGGGGCAAACACTCTTACTGATTGGTTATGTCTGTAGTTCCTTATATTCTTCAAATAAAACCTACAGTAGAGGGTTTTGTGTCACACAGACAGACATCACTCTGTTTGTAGAGCTGGACGGATGGTGATGTGAAATCTGTTAACAGCCATCACACACTTCACTGTGAGCACCCTTCACTAAATGACTGGCTGCCCTTCTGCGCACTCACACTGTCAGCTGTAATGGCATTTAACCAACCAGCTATGGTATGGGCCCGAGTGTGTGTGCGTGTGTGTGTGTGTAGCATCACTTTGTGGATACAGTGGCAGTTTCGTTAAATATTTATTTCATGTAGGTCTATTCTGACATCTGGGAACATATATTAAGTGGGTTTTGACCTTTCAGGCCGATGGAAAAGAAACCAGAGGGCTATTCATGTCCTTTTTTATTATTTGAGGCATAGTGTATCTCCTATTGTATTCTCCTTTTATTGTAACTTGACATTTGGCTCTTTCACTCCTAAGAGGTTAGGTCAAGAGTGTGTTCACTGTGAATGTCGGAGCCACTGACAAAAAAGTGTTTTTCTTATTTAAACTTCTAAGCTACTTCACATTTCAAGTGCTACAATATTTTTTGTGTCAAAGAAAAATTACAAAATAATTTTATTTATTTATTTTATTAATTTGCCCAACAAAAATAAAATAGACGAATATAAGTTAAACATGGCCTTGACTGATAGCACTATTGTATTTGTATCCCAAATGTCCTATATCACAATAATAGTTATCATTTATTATTTTGACCACCATAATCTTGCAATGAAAACCTGATATTATGAAAGCCCTGTACTGGACACATTAACCTAATATTTGTGTACTCAATTTAAACTTTATGTTCCAGGACCAGGTTGTGGTGACTCACACTTTAAACAAATACATGTTATCTATAGTTTCACACCTTCATTCATTAACTGTTGACTCCTCACTATTCATAACCAGTCGGTAGGGTGGCAATTTATCAACTGCATCAACTTGAGGTAAGACCACTATGGTTTGTATTCATTAAATCAAACCTTAGCGTTATCGTCGTTTGAATCGAAGCTCGACACTAATGTAGCCCCGTCTGCACAGGAACGAAAATGTATTCAGGTCTATTGCTTAGCCAATGACACACTGTACAGAGTGCTGACTACAGCAGATCATGTTCTCTCAACAGCATGAGGGGAGCTACTGAGCTGTTAGCTGTTAGCAGCCAGTGGACAGCTGCACTGTGTTTGGATATGCAAGTGCAGACAACTGCGTATGATCAAATTAGAATGTATCTGTAGAGTGAGACTTACAAGTGGAAAATAGTTCGATACGCTTGCAGTCCAGACGGGCTGCAATTTGTATTCATTAAAAATAACAACAATAGTCGTTGCAATGGCATCTGATTTGTGCACTATTTTTAGTTTCCTCCAGTACATATTTATATAAAAACCTGATTTTCAGGAGAAAGGGCTTATAGTTTGCGAAACAGGTCTAATGTTTGTCCGCTCTTTGATGATCACTTTTCGTGAGCTCCTTGCCCAAGGAGTCATCCTCATGATGTTGAAAGGTTTTGAAGTTGCTTTGGAGATACACCTGCAGTGCAGAGCAGTCTCTTATGACTCCATTAACCTAATTCTGGTCATTAATATGGAAGACTCCAAGACGCATGCAACAAGCAATAAATCAAAACCGACCTTGAGAGGTCGAGCGGTTGAGACTCTTTTCTTCGATGCACTTCAAAGCGCTCCACAGGGTCTGAGCTGGCTACCTGGAGCTCCTTTACCTCCAGGATTGTAAGCACACCTTGTTGCACAACATCAAAATCAAACCTCCCCGCTTACTTACATACATATTTTCTCTGAGGCTTTATCATTTGGTTCACTGTCTACGTCACTGATCTTTAATTTAAACTGAGTTTAAATGAGTTTGTAGTTTAAACTTAGTAGTTGAAATTGATACCTTTTTGTCAAACATGCAGTAAACACATTTGTTTTCTGTTGCTTATTGATCTGAAATCTCCATCCTTAGATTCACTCCATCATTCACTTCCAATCTGTTCAATGTCACAGGGGCAGGATGCATGAGTTACCCTTTATAAGAACTTTCAAAAAATCTGATTATTAGGTTCATGCTGTTCTTTAGTGATTTGATCTCGGAAAATAGCTTAAATACCCAGAAAACTCAGACCACAGTGGAAGTTAGAGCTTGGGCATAACAACACATCTCTGAATTCAGGGTATTTTTTCTACCACTGCAAATTGCAGTTTTTAATTCCCTGCAGATCTTTTACATTTCCCCCTGACCTTTTTAAAATGACCAGGAAATGGGAGGTGTATTCATTTCCCCCCTCTCATTGTTGCTTCTTCCTCCAAATTATCATTTGACCTTCACTGCTGGCCGAATTCCTCTCCGCAGCTCAGTAAGGATGCTTGGGTGCAGTCGACACACGTAAAGTCAAAAAGACTAGTTTCAAAGTGTTTGCTCCAAAAAGAAAATACAAAAATTATTTGAAAATATATAGTAGAATAGTTGCTGTATTACTAAAATGACTCGTTCAAATACTACAGAAAGACGGATAAAAACAGAAAGATATATTTATATTTATTTTTTGGTTGAGCAAGACTTGAGCTGGTCTTGTTTTAAAGTGGATCTTCTCTGTTGGGTGTGGTCTCTAATTCTTGTAACCACACTCAAATGGCATGTATGATCACAGTATGGTGCACTGGTTAGTACTTGCACAATGGGTGTGGAGGTAGAAAAAGCTAACCATGAAACAGCAGAACAAGGATTAGGTGCCTAGGTGTGGTTTCTCTTGAAATCCTGAATGATTTCTGAACAAACACTATTGACAACGCCTATATTACACATTGGAAATACATGAAAGGGTTCGTTGTACAAGCTGAATGTGCTTTGTTGCATCACTGCAAAAGCTGCAATGAAGGACATGAAAAAGCAAAAGGAATTCACAATGTACATTTTGATATCTGCTACATTTCTAGACATCAAAACTGCAACCGCAATCTGGGAAAGGAAGAAGCCTTCTTCAAAATGTAATTGAGAATGTATTTAAGCTGTATGGCAGACATTTCACAAAGATAGGCGCTCGTGTTGGTGATCAACTCAGGTCAAGTTTACCGAAAGTCATACACACAGTTTCTAATTTTTACAAACTTAAGATACACCTCTAAAAGCTCATTTACATAATTTGTATATGATTTTTAGACACTTTTTAAGGGAGATTAAAGTCATTGTGCTAAACAGTTTTCTTGCAAAAAGTCTCCTTTAAAAAGGTACCCACCAATGTGATGAAAAACCATGCTTTAATATAAGACTGTTTATACTGATTGATTTTACCAGTCAATATCTTTGAGGCATATGCATTTTTCTTAAAGATGGTATTCACTGTAATATAAGGGAAATATTTGAAGAGTTATGATAATTGGCTTATTACAGATTTGCCGTTGAGATTGAGTGGCTATTGTTTTAGATTGATTTGAAATAGGGTTTCTTTCTTTATTGTCATTATGTAAGTCCTTTAATTGTTATCTTTTAAGTACGGTTAGAATATTTTATTTATAGAAATGGCCATTGTTGTTCAGGCAGAGTTTTCTGAAGACTTGCTTTGTACCCGAGTCACCGCTGCCTGATGTGCAGTTGTGATCAGAATTCATTTCCATGAATGTTTTGATGCCCTCTGTGACCAACCCCTTCATAACCAGTATGACCCAGCACATCTCATATTCTATTGAGTAGCAAAGAAACACCACTGGCATTATTACATCTCTCTGTGAATCCACACACACACTAACACACACACACACAAGCACCCACAAATGTATGCATTCAAGCAACGTGCACACATCTCCCCGGCAACTGTCTGGGGCTACTCTCCTCTCTTGTTCTGCTTTCCATTATATATTTTCAGGCTGTTGTGTCTGCACCCACAGGAATCATGTAATAACAGCTTGTCAAGGCTTTTTGTGCTGGGAAACATTTGCATATTCAAATGTGTTGTGGAGTGAAGCTTGCCATGGCTGATTTGCTAATGTGCATATTCACACAGTGGGTTTGTGTTCATGTTCTGCACAGCTAATGGACGATCAGACTCATTGTTTTCAGCCTTTTTTTCTTCAGATTTCCACAAAAAATAAAACGGAGAGCTTGCCTGAATGTGTGTTCCTCACCTGCATATTTATTCTTGTGTTTGTGCACGTCTGAATTCCCTCATACCCATGCACAAACACATTTCTGATTTACAGCCCGTTTATGCCTTGCCAAGAGATGCTATCAGCCTACAAATAAAAGATAATGGAGGCCAAGTACACACTGAGTGCACTGAGACCATTCCAACTCTGCAGCTTTATCACATCCACACACACACACAGATGTGGAGATTTCCTTTTAGGGCTTCTAAAATCACGCCAAAAACATAATTTCACTCGTAGCCTCAGCCGTTTCCAGTCATGCAGACATTTTATTTGCAGTTTAAGGTTTTTGAGATAACCGTCTCTGAGACTTCTGCCGCTTTCCCAACAATGGAGTCACATGGAATTTCATATTTAGCATTCAGTACATTCAAAATGACATTTAAAACTCAACAGCAATGTCTTTTTCAGAAAAAAATCATTCAGAACAACTCACAGACCTTCCAAAATAACTATCAAAATAAATGGTAAAAAAAGTATCATCTCATCTCGATTCAGAGTTCCTCAAATAAAACTTACTTAAGAACAACTTACAACATTCTCATAATCCTTTTGAGTTGTGCTAGAATGCGAAAGTGCAGCAGTACATATGAAAAAACCTTGTCAAAAAAATTATCATGGAACATTGGTCTTATATAAATATTGTGGACTTTTCAGGCAAGTAAATGCAAGGTAATAAGGAAGAAAGGAACCAAATGCAGATAGCCGAGGCAGACGAAGGAAGAGTTCTGGGATTTACTGAAGAGGTGAAGATAAATATACTTGCAGCCATGAAGGCAGGTACTCACGTCCAGGATGAGGAAGAGGTTGGCAACAGGATGGCAATCTGGACAAATCAATCCTGGAGGGGCATGACAGGTGAGTTAAAAATAAACTTATGTTGACTGCTGTTGAGGACAGGAAACCTCATGCTGTCTCCTGTGCTGAAGGAGTGCAGATGGACACTCAGGATATCACGTTATATCCATAGACTGTGATACAGGGGAAAGGGAAGGACCCAAATGTAGATAATTGACATATTAAAGGTTAATATAGGCTAACAGGAAGGTACAGGTTGGCAGGTTTCGGGTCAGATTCAGGTGGCATAAAACAACATGGCTGTCTTTGCCTGGCAGGGAGTGAGTGGAAATGGGCCTCCTATATACTGCAGGGCTGATGAGGGGAAGTGGAAACAGGTGAGCTGGCAGATGAGGAAGTCAGGTGACTTCATGGAGCTGGGGGAAGGTCTGAGGGCATCTGGTGGACAGGTAGAGAATAAGCTCGCCTGAAGTCGGACAGCTCGGAGTCAGCTTGACTCGGTTTGCAATGGCGGAAATTGCGTTGGCGTGCCATTTAAAATGATTTATTCAATAAATAAGGTTAAAGCGGTTAAAACAAATCAATACAAGTGGGGTTGAATCCTATGTAAAAGACAGAACCACTTATTACTTTTCAAAACTACTTCCGTCAGTGGTCTTCACCAGTTTGCATTTATAAAGAATGCACAAATGTGTTTAATCGTTAATGTCAGATATGTACAGTACTAAGTAAATACATTTGTTCCTGCTCAAGATTAGATTCAACTTTGTTATTGCACAGATTACAGGTACTGAGACAACGAAATGCAGTTTGGCTTCTAACCAGGAGTGCAAAAAGCAGTAAAGTGAAAAGTAATGTACACAATCTACAGAATAAAATATAGAATTAATTGAATGATGAATAAACAGTGAGGGGTATGAATACACTAGATATACACAGCCGCCTGTGAGCAGTATGGACAGTGTGTATGAATATGCTAATATATAAGTATGAAAATGGTAAGCAGTGCAAGTATAGTATAAAATATATAGATATTCATTTCATGATGATAAACATTGTGGAACAATTATGAAAAATGTGAATGGAAGTGGCGACGTAAAACTGACACAAAACAACAGAAAACTTTTGCGGAGCCAATAGGAGAGTTTCATCACAGCACGGGGTAAACACCACCAATGAGCGCTCAGCTCAATATACCAGCGAGTTGTTTCCCATCAAGCATTTCGCTTCCGCAGCTCGTGGAGAGAAACGTCTCCGCCTCGCTCTCAAGGCTGCCGGCGTCTTTGTCCCGCGAGATTTCAACGTCTCATGAAGTCGAGCCTCCAGAGCAAGTCGGACAAAATTACTAACGCACTAGCAAGACGGCGGTCGCAATTGCGCAGGTCTGCGTCGGTCTCGCTCATCTCAAACGAGCCTCTTCACAATGAAAATGTTTGGGGAAATGGGAAAGAGGCTGGAAAGAGGAACAGGGAGGATGAATTTGCCATAGATGAGTGTTTTTACAAACTCAAAACATTTCCTGCATCCAATATGTATGTAGCAGCATGTTAGGGAGTTCATATTCTGCTCATTTTCAGGTTCTTATTTGTGTTTTGTGCCTGTTCTGTGACATGTTTACATGCTTTAATGTTCCAAAACTCTTTATTTTTCTCATACTGCCTGTGCTGCAGCACCTCTTTTCACCCTCTGTCTGAAACCAGAGCCCAGTCTGCTCTGATTGGTTAGCTTGCCGGCTCTGTTGTGATTGTTCAACCGCTTAGAGATGACCCACCCCTTCTATCACGTAGAACCTTAGCATTTTTCTCTATATATCGTTAGTGTTACATATTGATTTCAATATCTTAGTCCAATTGGAGTTTCAGGCAGTGGGGCAGTAGTTGGGATGTTAGCCTTGCAAACCATTTACATGCACAAAAGCCTATAAAATACACAACAGGAAAGGGAAAATCCCCAAAAGCATAATAGGGCCCATTCAATGTAATGTCCACGGTTTCAGAATGAGGCTTTGTAGTGCATCAAGGGTGGATACAACAAACTGCACTGTATCTTTTTAAGACAAAAGGAGATCCAGCACCATTAAATGAGGAGACCAGTGTGTCAGTGTATCGCTGGCCGACCAGCTGCTTCAGAGAATTAGTTATGGCCTGTCAAGTCTTTGGAAGCTGCTTTAAATGGACTCGTCAATGAGAAAACACATAAACATTTATATTGCTTAAGGCTGAAATATGGAAAGCAATGAGCCTTTCATAAACCCAATTGCTCTCCTAGTGTTGAGTCATCACACACATTAATGACAATTTCAATACAGTCATTAGCACAAACACACACACATAGACATAGACACACACTTACACACACACATAATGACAATGTGTGCACTAGCAGCAGTTCTAATATTTCTACCCTAATTGTAATGGGTGATGTGACTCGTGGCTGTTTAGAGCTATTGACTGGAGCTAAAGACACACTGTTTGTTTAAGTCATCATTAACAGAGCCTTCAATAAGGGTCACTGGCAGCCAGTGTAACACCGATTAGTGTGTGTGTGTAGCAGTGTGTTGAGTACAAAAGTGAAAAGGCATCTGTAGCGTCGATATATTTGAACAAACTTTTTACAAAAGTGTTTTCAGATTGCTTTCTAAAATTCCCTTTGCACACTGGGACACAACATTGCGGACCATCTTTTAAATGTTCTTTGTGCAAAAGTGTGCATTACCTACTGTTTGATAAAAGGAGGATTTCATGGAAACATTTTGATAGACATGACCGGATACTTTGTTGGCATCATCAGTTCAAAACCTCAAATCCATCATCCCCGACTCTCTAGATGTGACATTTGGTGTGACAATGGAAACATCTCTTTATGTTGGGAGGGTTTTGAGAGCCATGTTTGTTTTGGTTTGAAATCAAAAGCCGGCCATGAATGGTGGAACTGTCAATCAGTGTTTGATGGGTTAATGTTGATGTCCGAGTGAAAGAGAGAAAAGTCAATACTGATGTTAAGGTTAAAACATGACATGCATGGGACGTATGTATCCTTTATTAAAATGGGATGAAGTCCAGATGGATATGATGGATTGCAGCGTTTTGGATTACATACTATATATAGGGTACTGTAAGACAGATCAATAATTGAGTGGTTTTACATGGAAGACCTTGACCTGAATTGATCCAGTGGCATTTTTATCATGTTCCACTCCCAAAGCATTAATGTTTTATCATTATAAAAGTCTGGAGGCTACTCTCAGTACAATGCAGAATAGTATTGTTTAAAAAACACAAACATACCTTAAAAAAGGGGTAAAAAGACCCCTAAAGCAAGAAAATAGATATAATGTCTATATTTTGCGTTTTTGTAGCAGCTTGCATAATTACCAGATCACAACAATGTCAACAGACATAATCAATTAAAAGGTTCTTGAAAAGCAGCCTTTGATGGCAGCCTAGACTACTTTCAACCCGCTATCTAATGATGTCAACAATCTTAAAAAGTCTGCTGTTATCCTTATCTCAGCTGTATCAGGAAGGCATCACCTTTCTAAAGGTATTGGCACACCTCCAGTACATCCAAAAAAAGCAACTAAATCTGGACATTTCTTAAATATTTCTGAAAAATCTAACTGCACCCATACCACTTCTGAGTCAGCTCTATACACGGTAACATTAGCCCTAGCAACAGTTGTTATGCTGAAGACACCACCATTTACTGTGGCATATTTAGAAAAAGCTTCTTCATTTTGTAATTGGGAACAAAGCGTAGTGCTGATCTGAAAATGAACTCATAAGTTTAAGTTTAACTGAGTTTTATCAGCTTTGTACAAAGGTTAATGTTTACTCTAGCTTTACAATGTCATTTTGGTGCACGCAAGATGTTTTCTTTAAATACGCCATCAAATAAGTCATTGTTGACTTCTCTTTAAGTCTCATTGCCTTTTTACTCATGAAACACATTTGTTATAACACAGTGGTTCATATTTTGTACTATTATTCAACCAAGAGAGTAACATGGCTTCTCAAACCTTGGAAGTGCTCCAACTCTCAGTTACCTAACATTGCCTGTAGAAAACGAATGGGACTTGTACTTCTTGACACCTGAAACGACTCCCCCTTCCTCCCCTCCTCTGCCACCACACAGTACGTTACATCATCTGAAGGCTTCCTGATCTCCTCCGTGTCCTCACCCTGGCTGTGCTGCTTTCTGCCCCATGAACTCCAGCACCAGGATCTTTCTCTCAGCCTCTTTGCTTCCTCCATCATTATTCTTCTCCCTCTCTATGCCCCAGTTCTCTCTCCATTGCTCTGCTCCCCTTTACCTCCCTCCCTCCCTCTCCTCTGTCGCCTCAGGAAGAATTCAGCACCAACTGACAGTCTGATTTAGTTCCAATACCAACCTCCCATCTCTCTTTCTCTCTCTCTGTCTCCCCCTCTCTATTTCTCTCTAGAGAGAGGGTGTCGCACATAAATCTCTGCTGTAGCCATCTATTACCTTCCACATTCCAGTCCTGACCTAATTCCTCCGCGTCTCCAATGTGTCAGTAGGTCCAGGATATAGTGGCCTCAATGTAGTCCGTCTCCCCCTCTCCAATCCGGACTAAGTCTTTGTTTTATGGTTAATAATGTTAAAACACACTATCTCATAATATCTCACACCAATGATGAAATGAGACAAATTGCCCTTATATTATATAGTCCACTTTATTTCCCTAATCGTCCTTTTTTTCCAGAAGCAGTGTGAGTGTCTGAAATGATGACAACATACAATAAATCTCTTTCACTCTTATATTGAACATTATTGCACCAGTGCTGTAGTTTAGCTGCATGATAAAAGAGAAGAGCCATTTTGAAGAGGTCATTAGCATTCCTCACGAGATCAAGATTTATTTTCAGCCTCGTTCCTAAACTTTACCGACCTCCTTAAGCCAAATTTACCCCCTGTGTTAGTCACTGATAAAAATCTATTTCCATCACACTCATAAACCAATTTATCGAGGCAGAGGCATTGTGAGAACCTGTGGTCCCAAACAAACAGCTCACTCGGGGCCTAAAAACATTAAATATTGCCCGCCCTGGAGGCTCAGCGCTGCATGAGGGTCTTTCCTCACCTATTCGGCTCAACCTGCATGATGAAGCTGAGCTGATAATAGTTGTGTTCTCATGTGATGACTTTAATTGCACTTCTGAGGGTCCATGCAAATCTAATTAATTAGAACATTTATTTTAATTAACAAGTAATCATCAGATGAGCATAGTAGCTCAGTAGTCAACATTGTCCAGACCCAGAATAAAGACATGCAGGTCAGGCACAACACTCAAATATAACTGAATATAATAACAATGATGTGTTACACAAACACAGGAAACTCATCACAAAAATATATATATAAAAGGTAATACAGTAAAATAACATAATCGTATACCCAAACATGCAAAATCCAAAGAGAGAGGAGAGGACTAGACGATAATGAAAACAGCATAAACAAGCAGTTGTAAGACATTTGTGTAGTTCTTATGGGTTAAAGAGTGCAATACAATTTGTATTTCTCAAAGGAAAGGCAGAAAATGTGGGGATTTACAGAAGTGTCAATGGATTTAATAGTTATGTTTGTTTTTGCAAAATCTTAGGCAGTGGGAGTGATCGAACAATATGGAAATCTTGTAGGCTACAATATAAGGCCGTCTGTTTAAACCATCCATCATGATGCAGACAAAATGACAACTCACAACAAAACATTATTTGAAATGTTCACAAGTGTAGACTTTAACGCAACAGTTCATGTTACCATCTCTCTGCTGCACAAAGGCAGAGCTATATTTGTGGAAAGACTGGTCTGTGGGCCTTCAGAGGTAGAAGCACTCGATTTATCCTCTCAAATGTTCTCCTTTCAGACGGTTAATTATTTCCAAAGTGCCCTTCAAAAGGATTCCATCAGAAGCAGAAGCCAGAAGGGACTAAAAAGAAATGAAATGATCAGTCTCAGGCTGCAGTGGCACTGTGTTGGTGGTGTGCTGTGGATGGAAAACGGTGTGGTCAGCAATAAAAGGTTGGCCCAAAGGTGCTTTGAAACATGTCGGCCAATAAACGTGATTGAAGGCATCAAGGCAAATGAACACACTAATGTTTATTGTTTTCAGTCAGGGAGCAACAGTCGTATGGCACTGCAGTGAGGTCTTTCAGATGCATCACACCCACAGAGATGGAGGTTTTACAACAACCGTCTGAAAATGTAGAGCTCACAACAAAGCAGATGTTGATATATGACACGTGTTTCCAGAGGTGGGAAGTAACTAAGTACATTTATTCAAGTACTGTACTTAAGTACACTTTTGAGATACTTGTACCTTACTTGAGTATTTCCATTTACTGCTACTTTGTACTTCTACTCCACTACAATTCAGAGGTGAATCGTGTACTTTTACTTCACTCCATTAAATAATATCTTTAGGTACTTTGCAGATTTGGATTAATAATCTGACGTTTAAACTACACAGAAATAAGACTTTAGTTACAACTGGAGTAAATTCACAAGCTACCCTGCAGTACATTACGTGATTCAAAGCTGCACCTTTACCAGCTTTGATAACACTTTAATGATCAATAATGATAATCAAAATATATACAGTAGTATAGGTATATTATTCTGAAATGGTCCAATTTACATGATAAGTACTTTACGTTTATATTGATGCTAATACTTTCCTACTTTTACTTGAGTAATATTTTGAATGCAGGGCTTTTACTTGTAACAGAGTACTTCTACACTCTGGTATTTATAAGTTTACTCAAGTACAACATCTGAGTACTTCTCCAACCTCTGCATGTTCCGATGTCGATGTGTTGTACTTCATGAGATGGTTATACATTAACATCATTACAAATATTTTTCTGCAGCTGTCATAAAAAAGTAGTGTAGTTACTGTAATTTTACTTAAAGGGGACCTATCATGCAAAATGCACTTTTGTACATCTTTTATACATGAATATATGTCCCCGGTGTTCCAGGGAACTCACCAAGTGTCAGAAAACACAACCCTCTCTCTTTTCCTCCATACCCAAATCTCTAAAAACGGGGCTGCAACGGATCTGATACAGACTGATCCAGATTTGAACATTTCTCTAACGTCAGGACGGAGGAGCTGACCTATCAGGGGAATGAGAGGTTGCCGTGGCATGGTAACAGCATGGTAACAGCATGGTAACAGCATGGTAACATGACGCTCGTAACTCGCCCCCCTCCTTTGCAGGGGGGCGTGGTCAGCTGCAGCGCATGCAAAGACAGGGTGGAGGAGAGCAAAATAGAGCGAAATGAGGCATGGCTAAAATGCATGATCTGTTTGGTATTTTGAAAAAGAAAACGTATAAATATACCTTATATATATATGTGAGGTCGGCCCAGACCCTAGGGGTTTTTAAATCTACACTAAAAACACACTTCTTCTCTCTGGCCTTCTAGTTAGAGCGGAGTACGACTCCTGACTTTTCCTTGTGTTTTATTTTTATTTTTTATATATATCTGTTGTAATTTATTGTCTTTTATTGTGATTGTAGTAATGTGTTTTTATTACATGTACAGCACTTTGGCTCGACCAAAAATCGCTTTTAAATGTGCTTTATAAATAAAACTTGATTTGATTTGATTTGATTTATATAGGTATGGCCCTACAATATATTATTCAAATATAGCATGATAGGTCCACTTTAAGTAAGGTATATGAGTAAATGTAGATGCATTGTACCTACACTTAGAAAGGTTACAGTACAATACAGTCACGCAATGCTTTCCCATGAACCAAAAGAAAAACTTTCCATAATACATGATTGGATTACCTCATTAAGAACAAGAGGTACAAGCAACAATATCATGGTAAAAATGTATTCCCAAAATCGTTATTACATCTCGTTTAAATATCTTTTTTTATCCCACCCATGCAAAAAGAACTCTCACCTTTACCTAAATGTCTGTTTTTTGCGCTTGAAATGAAATTGCTCTTTAAAGTAGTTGGAAACATGGGGGTGAGGCACGGGGAGATATTGCCGCTGACATGACTCTCTGCTGTGAATGTCAGGCATCA
>NW_022987588.1:3095998-3238498 GCF_902827165.1 Trematomus bernacchii | reverse complement strand
CACCGCTCAGAACCCGACTGGTGCTGCGTCATTGCGTCATCGTTTGCGTCATGACGTAACCGTTTGCGTGCCAAACCGCGCGGAAACCCCTCACATCGACAACAACAACAATGACCGATTGTATTGAAGCGCTACTCGTTTTGGTTTTGCTCTGTCGAAACGAAATGGAAGAAATGGGACGACTTTACGACCAACTTTACAGTCGTTACATGCTACATTCAAAAGTTCTTTACAATCATCATCATCAACTTCAACGACGATTCCGTAGGAGAAAGAAGGTAAATATACGTCCTATTCGATGGCGTTAGAGATAGCTGTTGTTAGCCTCTGCATGCGCCAAGCTCAAAATACCCAGCTTTGCAGCATTAATTACTATGGTATAACATTAAAACTGATGCCCCTGCCCCTGCCCCCGTCTCCGACGTAAGCGTGGCGTATGCGGTGCTTGCTTTCTAGACCGACAACTTTTTGGTGCTTGAAACAAACCGGATTTCTTAGCTGAGAGGCGGCTCCGCTGCGGTGTGAACAGGAAAAACCGGTGCTTTTCAAGCTCCAGCTCCGAACCGGCCCTGGAACCGCGTTGGTGTGAAAGGGGCATGAGAGGCAGCTGACTGCAGATGGGAAAGCCGGACTAAGTCAAACTTTGTGACACCTCACCAGGAAGGAACAGAATAAAAACAGTATTGATTCTTGCTCTTCTGAATTTATGGCTCTTTTCAAGATTTCTTATCAAGACTTTTTAAGAAAACTATTTCAGAATGTCACGGGGCCCTGTTACATCAAAAAGTGGCAGAAAGCAGAGTGTTTTTGCGATTATAGGCAGTAACTAGCTATATTTACAGAAGTTTTATCTGCTCAAAAACAGCACAGGTAAAAGTTTGAGTTCTGCTGGGGGAATAACTTTATAATACTGAATACTCTGAACTCTAAAGTATAGAGGCAGTTTAATATTCGTTAGTCATAACAAAAATACTGCAGAGTTTTTAAATTCTTATCGCCAGTTAGTTTTGTTAAGTCCTTTGAGCTTATTAAAACATATGTATTGTGTGTCTCAAAGCCAGCATGAAAAGCAGGGCTCAAATGATTATGGTTTTTCATTAAAACTCCAACAAGAAATGAATCTAACAAAACATCCTAAAGGTTTAATACAAAACCAAAAGAAAGATGAATGCAGCCTTCGTCATATGGAAAGTATTTTAATAGTATATCAAAGTCCACAAGGTTGCATATATTATCCAGAGACTTTAGCCGACAGGATTAGCTTTGCTGTGTTTCGTGCTCATTACTGGTTTCTGCTCTTTGTTCTTGTTTGAATGGAGTCTCCGCATTTGATAAGCATGAGTCACTTCCTGCCTCTGGCCTTTTAGTTCAATTCATTTGAAAAGGTTGGATATTGCAGCTAGTGAGTAATGCTCTGCTTTGTTTAAATAATGCTCCTCCATAAAGAGACTTTTTGGAAATACAAAGCGGCTGAGCTGATGTTTATGTAAGCTTTCTCATCTAGCATTCACACTGTTTCTCACACTTGAATTTGACTTTTCATACTTTAGGCTTCTAGAGACGTTCATCTGCTTTAAGGCCCTGACACACCAAGCAGTCACCAGAGAACTCGCCGACGCCGACGCCGACTGTTGCGTCGCCGTATTCTCCTGCGTCTTGGCCATGTGTCGCACTGGATCACACCGCAAAGACTTCAGCCGAGCACGTACGAACTGCACATGCGTGAGTGGCAATAACTCTCCTTACCAGCAGGCGGCGGTAGTGTGTATTCGTCATTCAAAAGAGGCAACAACCGGAAGACAGAGAAGAAGAACAGACTGCGTGATCTAAACAAACAACAAATAGCGTGTGCGTTCCATTTCCACTCTCGTCCATCGAAAACATGTTTCGTGCGGTACTGGAGCTATCAGCCATTGGAGTGTTGCTTGTGGAAGACATTCTCAAGCAACCGTTTAGCTTCTCATGCACTGATTCGCTAGCTGAACAGCCAATCAGAGATATTGCTTTGTCCGACTGCCTGTGGCCGAAGCACGGCCGATTCAACATGTTGAATCGGCCGTGCGTCGGCCATGAAAGGCCAAATAAGGCGTGTCACGGCCGACGGTGCGGGACACACCAAATTGAGTTTGGGCGACAGGGCACGCTTCGTCGTCCGACTAACGAAAACAGCCGATTTCGGCCTGGTGTGTCAGGGCCTTAAAGAGACAGAGAGACGCTTGACATTGTCCAGACAGAGTCCGTCTCTGCCTGATCTCCATGGTGATAACTGCATTATCTCACATCCTACAAGAGAGCTGTGGATGGAGGAGAACGAGACAGAGTATCACCCCAACATGCACATGAGAAACAATGTAAAAAGGCACATACAGTATGTTGAATATGTCAGGGCACTTATAGTTACATGTATACTATTTGGTGTTACAGCGATATTTAGCCTTTAGGGTTTATGGGAAATGGGGTTCTTCAAAGAACGCAAAAAAATAAAGACTTGATAGACAGACTAGCATCCTTATCTACACACATTAAGTGATCCACACAACATACTCTTGATAAAGGCAATCTTCAAAGGCCGGATTCTCAGTTTGTACCATTGCTTCAAAAGTCATTTATAACACTCTTCTGTTGAACACGGCTACTAGCTTGTTTATTGCACGTTTTCACACACCCAAACATTACTGATTACTGACTTTCGTGTTTGTTAGGTTAGTTTAGTTGTTACGTTTTGTTATTTTGTAAATAAATATGCTTTTTGTCACATGTAAACTCGTCTGGTCTCCCATCTTTGCAGCCTATGAGTCGGGCTGTAACAATGAGGTTTGCAGGTTGAAATACAGTATGTTCCAGTCATGTGGATGCATCTTCACCGCAATTTGTCCCAACTTGAGCAAATCTGTGTCTGTTCACATCTTACACCTTACTCTGTATCCAGTTGCCCCACATCTAAAATGTACTTAATATTCAGTCGGAACACACATTGACTTTTACTTTGGCCATGAGTTAAAACCTGTGTCTTACCTTACTCCATTCCATGCCGCTGAGCTGTTGCACTCCTTGGTAAACAGTCAATTGTAGAAACTAGATTTCAATATGAGTATAACAAGATAGGTGATTTTGTTGAACCATTTGAATTTCACTCGAGGTAAACCGTCTGATTAAATCCGCCCTCTCTCGTAGAAGCTCTGCTGTTCTCTGAAATCATCCTGTTCTCCGTGGCATATGGCTTCACAGGTTTCCCAAACAATCATGTTCAGTTTGATTGTTTGCTTTAAAGCTGCCATGAAAAGCAGATGGGCAGGGATAACTGATTTCATGATAGACTGCTTGAACTTTCATGATGTCTTGGGAAATTTAAAGCAAGCCCAGAAAAGTAGGCGAGAAAATGTTTTCCACACGCTGTGCATGTGGATAAAATGAGAGTCTCAGTAGTGTTAGTCCCACCAGTGCAGGTGGTGAGGTTAAATCATCAGTTCACGTTCAACAGGGGTGCAGAGACACTGTGGGATATAATTCACAGTGAAGGGTTGCATCCTGTTATCCTCGTAGAGGGAAGGAACAACAGGGGAAGCAAATAATATCTTAGTTTAACAAAAGAAGGAACTGAGTTTTACTTTCAAGATGAAATGTGTGAAAATGCCTGCTGTCTGTCTCATGTCACTGTGTGCCATGCGCACCTCTCCTAGTCTTTGTCTGCTGCCGGTTTGCTCAGTATTGCCTGTATACGATAAAAAAGGTTTCAGCAATAATAATGTGTTAAAAGGCCATGCAGATATAGGACAGGTTCCTTCTTGGGGTCTTGCCACCAGTGGAGGAACCTCTTTTGCTTACGGTGGAGGGAGAAAGGAGAAGGGATGTGGCATTAAAAGACAAAATGTGCAATGCTATTTAAATGCAGTGATCAAACCAACTCTAAATCTCACTCTACAGAAAATGTTAAAGTCTTTCAGTTTATTGTTTTGGTTGTTCAGCACCTAATGGTTCAGTCTCAGCACTCTCATTAATCTAATTTCAAGCAGCAGGCAGACTTTATCAGCAGACAAGCTCTGATAAGCCAATCTAAGTGAAACAAGAGACAGATACAAAAAAATAAGGAGATGGTGGAGACCAAACCTGAGTTAAAAAGACAGTAAATATTGGACAGAAAAACAACTCTAAATGAATGCTAATGTTGTTCAGTAAGGACGTGTTAATAGGCAACTGTTTGCTGACACATCAGCCTTCATAACTTTATACGATGGCTATATATCAATGTGTTTACAGCTTGTTAGTCGCAAAAAGAAAAGACAATGCTGCTTTGAAGATCAGTAGCCACTAAATGGTAGGCATCAAGACGAGAATTGATTGGCTACTCGTTAGAAAAGGAGCTGGCAGATTTGTAGAATTATTGTTAAAAATGACAAGCTAATTTTGGATGGAAACCATAAATGACAGATACAGGACATTTATGATTGAAAATAAAGCATAAACAAAAAAGGGAACAAAGACAGTGGAATCAAGAAACTTTTGCAAATGATCCTGAAAGCCTCATTAGAGCACATCATTAGTTCCCTGCTCGGCGGATGTATAAAGGTATTTCATGAATGTTAATGAGATGTTTCAGTTTCAGCAACATGACTACAAGGGTTTCACAGTGTATATGAGTGTAGTAAATACATATATTTTAAGTATTGTAAAGTTTGGCATTATATACAACATATGTTAATATTGATAAAAGTCTGTATATCAGTTTTAAATTATATAATGATAGGTGGTATAAGGGGGGGATGAATATCGTTGAACTGCAAAGCACACAATATCAGCAAAAATATGGTCCTAAGCTGCTTTAATAACTAAAAATCAATATCAACTTTAAAAAAAAATAAATGGTGATAAGCCAGTATTTTCAGGCTCAATATGGTAAAAGAAATATTTCTACAAAATACTTTTGTGTGTTAAATTTTAGGCATGTAGTTTGTTATTTGCCTTAACTTTAGGGCACCATGACAGCTTCTCCTGCCTTCCTATCTGGACCTCATATATTTTCTGACATTCCTTATCAATTATTTATTCAACTCTGTCAGAGTCAGACTTATTATATGTAACACGCGCACATAAAACTATCTTATAGGGGGGAAGGAATCATTTATATTGATGTGAGCATTTCTCACTCTGAAGCTTATTGAGTACAGAAAAGAGGAAATAAAGGACCAGAGAACAGGTCGGTAGTTCCTTGTTTCTCTGCCTAATTGGTTGTGTTTCTACAACAAATTAATTGAACGTTTCGTAATTGCTCTTGCACAAACAAAGGAGAGGCAGGTAACTGGGCTGTAGTCTGACTGTGTGAATACTTTTGGCAATAGTAAGTGTAGATATATATTTGTGTTTGCGTGTAAGAAGACCGGACATCCCCCTGCATAAATGTGCTGCAGTGTGTTTCTGTAAATCAGCTTTGTCAATATTCCCCGGAGAAATAAAAAGCTGAAAATAATCCTCCTTGTTTTCTCCCTCGGGTAGTGGACAGGTGATCATCGCCTTCTGCCATTTTTCATTTTTTTTAAAACCAGACGCACCTCAAGCCTCGTGATAGACGTTTTTTTCTGTAGAGTCAATTTTCTTTTTCTGAGGAGAAATTAATCACTTCTTTCTTGGTGTGCACGCCTACCGGTGTGTGTGTGTGTGTGTGTGTGTGTGTGTGTGTGTGTGTGTGTGTGTGTGTGTGTGTGTGTGTGTGTGTGTGTGTGTGTGTGTGTGTGTGTGTGGATGGGTGTGTGTGTGTGTGTGTATGGGTGTGTGTGTGTGTGTGTGTGTGTGTGTGTGTGTGTGTGTGTGTGTGTGTGTGTGTGTGTGTGTGTGTGTTGGAGGAGTTAATATTCAGGTTGTGGAACGAATGCTAATTTAATCAATATGCTGTAAATCCGACTGGGTGCTTACTCATGCTGGTCTGAGAGTCCCACAGGGGGAAAAAACATTGAAGCAGTGTGTTCAGACACACACACACACACACACACACACACACACACACACACACACACACATACACACACTCACACACACCTTTACAAAGTTCAACCCCTACCAGATCTATATATAGGTCTTCCTGTCTTCGATATCTGTTGTCTCTGGTTCAGGTATTGGTGTGTGTGTGTGTGTGTGTGTGTGTGTGTGTGTGTGTGTGTGTGTGTGTGTGTGTGTGTGTGTGTGTGTGTGTGTGTGTGTGTGTGTGTGTGTGTGTGTGTTTCCTGGCAGCAACTCCCCTCCATCACCTCAGACTCAGACAGACTAAAGCCTCATTCAGACAAGATTTATATATCTCTAGGGGAGGTTGTGATTTAATATTGAATGTGCTGATCACTGTTTTTAATCCTGTCCGGAGCATATGTGTGATTGTTCGTGCCTTTTGTGAGTGATACGAGTCTAAAATATGTAAAATATATTTGTTTTGCTGGAACCCCCAAATGTTAAGTACCAGCTGTGATATCTGCATGTTTTAGCCCATTTACTAAAATCTCCTGAAGCTTATTCACATGAAACTAAATATTCCCAATTTCGTAAACCATGACGCTGTGTTTTGGATTGTTCTATGGCGGCCATTGCTTTTTATTGATTTCAGGATAGGAAAAAAACATAAATACTTATTGTGTTGTGTAATCGGCATTTGTTTTATAAAGTTTGTTTTTGTTATCATAGAATTGAAAAGTCTGTATATTAGACAAAAATGTTATATCGACTTGATGATCACTCCGATGAACAACACAGATTTTAAGAGCGTCTTGATGGACTTTAAGGTGATATGGGAAGGATTGGAAATCTATGGATACAGCTGTGACAAAATCATCCACATTTAAAACTATTTGCAGCAATAAATGTCTGGAAAATGTCATTTGTGAGGCAGTAAAACATGCACAATGAGTTAAATCACCCAACAATATTTCTGAAAAGTCTCAGTATCACAAAACGTTTTCCAACTTGGCTAAGACATTTCAATGGTAACATCAATAAAAAACAAAATTTGACACACAGAAATGGAAACAGATTAAGCAAATAGTAGCTAAATGAAACATGACTTACTGAACTGTGGCTACAAATTGATGTAATGTAAACGTTTATTTCCTTGGTTGTAGACAAGCAAACCCCCCCATCATGGGTAAATCATGGACTGGGACATAGTATCTAACAAGGTGATATTATAGTTCAGGGTTGTGTGTTTGTTTGCACCAGACCAGAGAATCATCGCCCCAACAGCTGTTTACTTCAAGGCTACAGTAGATTAATTGATCCAATTCATCCCCCAGCAATTATATAAATGGAGGTCAAGACGTACATTACACTTCCTGTCGGGAAGTTGTCTCGCTGAAGAGAAAACATTCTTCATAAATATGGCCAGAGGAGGCATTAACCTGAAGAGGGTCAGTGACCTGTGTCTGACTCGCTGACACTGTTATTAGATACTCATTAAAATCATATTTGTGTACGAATTGATGTGAATGTGTTGAACTGTATCAGCGAGAAGCAGCAGCTCAGCCGTATGGTTTGTAATTATATACTCCAACTGCCCATACCACTGCAAACACATTCACACACACACACACCCACACACACACACACAGATGCAGGCTCTAGGGTCAGGGGTAATGGTGTCACCTCTGTCTGTGTGTGTGTGTGCAGGTAAGGAGTTAGAGTGTGTGTTGGCGGAACCTGCTGTCACCTCATTACAGCTCACCGCCAGCCACATCTCACGCTGACATCCAGGGGCCATATTCACAGAGTATTTTATTTCACCACCAGGAGTTCTTCTTAATGGCACCAAAAACTTCTGAGCTAAGAGTTTTTCCTCCTAAGACCCATTCAGAAAGCTGCTGGGAGCTACTTTTACTGAGGAATGGAGACAACTATTAATGACAATGCAATAAAAAAACGTTTTTCTCCCTCTGTTCCCTTAAATGCGCCAAAGAGGCATTTTAAATTATTTAAATTAAAGTCCCTTTCCTGCATGTAGTAAATACATAAAAAATAACCAATCCACAAATTGGATTATGATCTCTTTCCGTGTCAAAAATCACACCTGCTATTCTAATACTTTTCTATGCCTAGGAGCTTGTAGAGCCATTGTGTTTGGATTAGAGGCCTTTAAGCCTAGACCCTACACAGACCTCATTAGTATTGTGTGAAATATAATAGAAATCACTAATCTTGATATGTGAATTGATGCTGTAAATAAAGAATGTTGACTGCAAAAAACTAGAAAAACAAAGCAAATCAAAGCACGCCAACCAACAACCAATTAAACGAACAAACCACATGTGGATGCGAAGAGGGAGAGGGACTGATCGTTACTTTATTCAAACTAATAAGGTCGGTGTGATTAGTTACTTGCAAGTAAAATGATATGTTTTGCTGCTCTTTTCAACGGCAGCTGTGCATCTATTGATCTTAATGCTGCTGCCAGATCACTGTCGAATCAAGTTTCTTTCTTTCTTTTGTTTTATTCAATGTATGTATGCTAGGTTTGGGTGGCTTTTCAATGGGCCCCATTCTCTTCAGGTCTATGATTTGGAATCCAAGAAGCCCTTAATGCATTTCCAAAAGTGTAGTCGATGCACAGCAGATTGCAGTCACAACAGAAAGCGGCAAAGATACTTTTAATCAACCGTAGAGACATACTGTTGAACCACTGAGGTAATATAATACAGCTGTCTGCCAGCAGTTCTCTCACTGCCATCAAAGGTCAGTAATCTCAAGACAGTTTCACGCAACATTTGTTTACCAAAGTTGAATCTGAATGCTTCTTTGCCATCTTCACAAAATCCATTCATAATGTGATTAAGTGAAAACTCACTCATTTTTGGCACAAATTGTTGCCATTGTGACAGAGCCGTAAAAATGAATGTCTTTGCTCTTAAACATGATGTAATCCAACAAATATGGGAAGTGTGGCTTCAGACAAATACCAAAACAGTTGTGTTTTTTTCTAAAGACCAGATATGTCGTTGCAACGTCTGAACTAAATCAATGACCTGAACAATATGATAAAATACTTCCCAAGTCAATATGCTTAACGACCATTTCAAATCTGAACTCCTAACTCCAAATCAAATCTATCAATAGTTATTATCTTAACTTGTTAGCAAACAAATGCCTATTACACATTCAGCAGACAGGAAGCAACATCAGCATTCATTTTAGGTCGTGTTTTTGTGCACCTGATGAATAGAAGTACAACTTTCACACTCCTTTTATCTCTGTTTTGGTCTCCACCCACTCCAGCGACAAATCTCTTTAGCTGTTTAATGTTCCACTTTCTTCAACAGCTAGTTGCTAACTTTATCAGCCTTCTATGCTGAATTAAACTGCCTGATGTTGACAGATTAAAGGTTAATGAGAGGGATGAGACTCAACCAAACAGTAATTGTATTCATCAACACGAATTACACCTCTTACATTACTAATACTAATTTGATTTATTTTTTATATAAAAACATAAATTAATGGATCTTAAGACGTTACAATTTGTCATCCAACCCTTTTGAGATTTTGGCAGCACACTGATCTTCTGTATAACATCTGGTTGTGTGCTGTCGATTATACATACAGACATGCAAACATGTGTATGTGTGTGACCGAAAGTGTAGGTTAGCATGTTAATGACTACCAGGCTCGTGTTACTAGGCAGGATGCACAGTGATTCCATTATCATTGATTAGGTGACAGAATGTGTGCCAAAAGCATGTCGGTGTGACACACACTGTAAAGGGATTAGAAATATGGGAGCCAAGAAGTGTGTCTGTGTGTGTGTGTGTGTGTGTGTGTGTGTGTGTGTGTGTGTGTGTGTGTGCGTGTGCGTGTGTGTGTGTGAGGACATTAGTCAGAGTGCTTGTCCTATCAGACGGGATATTACTGTACTCACTATGGAGGTCAGTGGAACGATGAGTCTGTGTGTTTGAGAGAGAATAAGTGCCTCGATGTCATCTTTGCCACTCATATGATCATCTACTCACATTAATGGTGCTGTTAAATGTGAACACATCTATTTGCAGCGGTAAGCAGCAGTGACACACAATGTTTTACAGTGTATCTTTAGGGCTCTAATGGTTGTATCCTATAGCCAAACGGCCAAAGAACAAACACAGCAACATCAAGAAAATGCCTGTGGCGATGCGGATAGTTGGACCCAAACACTGGACTAGAGGTAGGTGAAGGTATGAATGTTTAAAGTATGGTCAAAAGGCAGAGTAACAATGGTGGAGGCTTAAAAACACAAAAAAATACTTCCAAAGAGGATGAACTGAATGACCTTTACTGTAGCTGAGAAAATGATGTGGTAAAGAGCCGGAGAATAGCCGAGGTTGATTTGAAGGAGAGGTGATGAGCGGGTTGCAGGCAGGTGTGATGTCAGGCCGGGTCCAGGTGGGTGATGGAATAGGAATGAGACTCACAGAAACACATGTGTTCGACCAGAGAGGCAAACTGGGAACATGGAAGACACAAGAGTAGTTTAGCTGAAAACAATTAGCAACAAGATGCTCTGCAGAGATAAGGGGACTGCAGAGTTTGGTGATAATTATTTGATTCTACCAGTGACGCTTATCAAATTCAAGATGTCATTGTATCAATTGTTAAAATAAAGATATTGATTAAAGCTGCTTTCCTTCTTAACTTAATGAATCGTTTTTTTACCAAGACCAACTGATCCTCCCCAAGATTCACACCTAATGGGCTCCGCAGTGGTCAGCGCAGCAGCTACCCACTGCTAACCAGCAACCTCGTGTTGGCAGTACACACACACACAACACACACTACAACCAGTGAATACACAACTACAGGGAGTCAGCTCTGAAGCCACATTGCCCCCTACTGGTTGAAAAAAGAGAATTGCCCTTCATTTTCAGAGGTATTTAGATCTTTTACTAGTCACTCACTTAGAATAATGTAGTTCAATAGAAAGTGCAATATGTTCCTCCAAAATGCTGCAAAGGTGAACTTATATGTTACATTTAATGGAAGTATTAAGAGTAGAAGAACAAGCTTCCTATGATGCAATTTAAGTACAATGCTTGAGTACAGGCTGGATACTTACCAACGTTATTCATTGTTTCCTCTTCTCCTTTTTAGTATGACTGCTTTATTCAATATCATGCCTCCACCATCGACTTTTACTCATAATCTCTTAAAAATAAAGGAAGTCATTACCATAATGCTTGTTTCCTGGTTTCATGGAGAGTTAGAGCAGCAGCAGAGTGGCTCCAACCATCACATCCTGTTCTGTGGGAATCAGCAAAGTGGATTAAGAAGCAAGCACTTGCAAAGCTTTTGTATCCGACATTATGATTTGATTAAATTCAAGCAAAGAAAAATAATAAGCAGAAGTTAAACATTCAAACTCTCGAAATATCAATGGCAAACAGACAAGTAAGAAGCTGCACAATATAGTGAAAAGTATGCAAACTATTACACATTAGTTCATTAACTCACAGTCAATGTTCCTGTGTATCCGAAAGGTGTTTGAGGTCAGGGCCAATTCAGAACGAGCCTTTGCCACAAACTGGAAGCATACTATTGTCTAAATTAAAATGTAGTATCATCAAGGCTTCCTCCCTTAAAAACAGACATGGACAGAGGTACATGGAGACTGGAGACAGACGGAGGGAGAAGCCACATCCAGTCAGGGGTGGCTGAGTTTTACTGCTTCCTCGGGCTCCTCCCGGACTAGTATTGATTATTCATTTCTCATTGACTGTGCAGATGTGGGAGAGCTAAACTGCAGAGGAAGGAAGAGAGAAGAAAGCCATTATCCTCTGAGTCCGATAACATCTTAACTATGGTCGTAACACCAGTCAATGAAAGCAAGGATGTATTCATCTATCCATTTTTATTTATTACACTTGTATTACATGCTTTTCACCAAGGGAAATGCTACATTTAGTTGGTCTTTCTTATCACCTAATCCCTAAACCAACCTTGTGTTGTCACTAGTCTGCTTGTTAGACCGCTATTAAATCATATCTAAATCACTGCAATTACTTTGTTAGAGCCACTATTTTAAAATGTGTTTTAAATGACTGCGACGGCACACTTTGTTTGTAGAAAGATGACACAACAGCGGAAATGTTGTTCATTCTGTGAGATGTTTATCACATGGTCGGCAGGCCAGATAGAACCATAACTTTAAGATTACCATCATGCAATGCCAAAGACCTAAAATGAACTTAAATACTAAATAGGTATTAGGTTGATGGCTCAGAAGTGCTTTAAGCTTTATATGCTTATGTCTACGTGACAACATGTTTAATGCTCAACATCTTACATTTTCTAATAAGCACTAAACACAATGTAGAGGGGAGGCTAATTTAATTTAGTTTGCTGGCATTTGGTCATGCACCAAAGTAGGCTTTTAGAAAAATCGGATAAGTAAGATAAAAGTTTTAAGGAAGCCATTACAATTCATCCTGCGTGTGGGAAGATCAAATTTCATGACAGTGCATCCAGAAGTTTCGGGACCACAGACCCACGCTGCTAGCATATTAACAGACGTGTATTTCTCCCGGACCCAGCCACCAAAGGTTGAACTCTCTTGTGTTTTCTGAGAGTGCTGAAGGAGCTCAGGGTGTCCCCAGGCTTCAGCACTGACGCCACACAGCTTCAAGATAATTTGACTCTGTGACTCGTTTGTAACTGAGGGAATATTCATTTGGGAGGAAGGGAGAGAGCAAGTGTTTTAGTTTTCAAGACAGGAAGAAAAAACACTTCTGTGAGTCTGACTGTTGGAGATGGAGTGTGTATTGTGGGCCCCAGAGGGTAAAGTGGAAATTACTTTGTCTTTGACAGCAAAATACTGTTGAAGAGCCTCGGGCTTCTTCCTTTCCCCGTCTATCTCTGCTGCTCCACTCTCTCTCCCTCTCTTTCTCATCTCCTGTTTCAGAACAATTGTTACATATAAGAACAGTATGATTAAAAAACACTGGCAGAGCAATAAACATGAATGTCTAAACAAAGGGTTGGAAAAAAGAAAAATGAAAGTCTTTACTGCTTTAAGATCCAACAGCTTATAAGAATTGGAGATGTTTGAATTGATTTCAGTGGCCAATGTAATAGAACCAGATGTACTGGGAAGCTCATGGGTTAAAACAATGTCCTTTAGATATTTATAGTTCAGTTTATTGTTCAAATGACAGAACATTAATTTGAGCTTTGTGTCAAGATAATAAAGATTGCTGTAATAAAATGCATACATCCACACAACCATTTGACATTTGAATGTTTTAGCAATTCAACATGTGGTGTAACAAGCGGAATATGATTAAGTATTGACAGTGTGTAAAATATTTTTTTCAAAGTAACAGATTAAGGGGAACATTTCGCAACGTTAATGATGTTGTTTTACAGTGTCTGAACAATGATCAATAACAGAAATGGTCAATAATGGTATAAAAACATGTGGAAGAAACAGTCTGGTGATTGTTAAAGACCATATTTCTAAAAGTCCCATTCTACTTGCAACATTAGGGAGCCAAGATTATGTTAAAATGGGTCTTTTCTCTCATCCTTTACACCCCAAACTCTCTCTCTGTCTCGCTCACTAATTACAACAACCCGTCAGCCTCCCCCTGGTTGCTGCAGCGATCGGTCGTCGTCATGGCAACCCCAGTGGTCTGTCTGGCTGGCTGGCTGTGGGGGTGTTATCAGGCACGAAGGTGAGTGTGAGCCTCTCCACTCACACACAGTTTAAAAAGGGCCGGAAGGAGAAAAACAGAGGTTTATTGTCCTAAAGATCAAAAACACAAATATACACGTTGTCGGTGCGGGGTCTTTACATGTCCTTTTTCCGGCCGACAACGTCCTCCCAGGATCCAGCCTACTGCAAGACAGACCAGAACCAGGTTTCAGTGACTGATTACCAAATTCTGATCAGCTGTCTGGTCCTCGGCCGAGCCACTGCCATCACTCCAGCAGCCGGCGCCCTAACCACACCCCGCTGCCAGTGAGATAAGAGTTAATTTCTTCTTTAGTAGGCCTAGATAAAACAGTTGCTGGTCTCTGTCAGTGAGACATTAGAACCACAGGATAGCGGCGGTGACACGTAGAGGCAAAGAAATACACAGTTTGAATATTTCTATCAATATAGATTTTTAATTTTCCATTAAAAAAAATAAATAAAAAAAATCCATAATATGCGTTAAATATCATATTCCAAAACCTACCAAATCTGCAAAGGAAAAACTGGTTGCATGAGGACTGTATTGAGAATTTGATAGTCTTATAGCGCAAATACTGTTTAACAGTTTTTTGGAATGAGCAGTTGCTTTCGAAAAAGATGCACGTTTTTAATCGTTATTTGCGCAGTATTATTAAGTAGATATTCTCTAATCACCTCATCAAGAAAAAAAAATACCAAACATTCAAGTTTTCAGCTTCTCAAATGTGACTCATGTCGTTTAGTCTATTATTTCCTTAATCTTTTGTTCTGATGCAACAGAACATTTGTGCAACATTTGTGCAACATTATTGCACAAAACAAGCCGAGCAGGATGCTAGGGACAAGTGAGATGAGAAGGAAAGAATAGTTGCTCAGTTTTAGATTAGCCCTGAAACTATTGTAATTAACAGTATGATAGACCATCAACTTTTTAGTTTCATGTGAGAAATTCGATAGGGGAAGAAGGCTGAAAATACAAAAGGGACTGGATGATTGGCAATCTTCCCAGAGATAAAAACACAAAACATGGCCTCTTTCATTAAAGTCAGCACACACCATGTACAGAAGGCACAGGATCACTTCCTCACTCAACTGCTGTTCAAAAGCAGACAGGATTTCAAGGTCAAAATCCTTGAATGAAAAAACTGGATTATTTTCACAGACACCTTTGAGGGTTCCCACAGGAGAGAAGCACCTGGACAGTGGCCCCCAGGTCATTTGACTTTCTGACCCTGATTTAAAGTATGGATAAGTACAAAAACCTCTAATGAGTGATTAAAAATAACTTGTCTTTCAAAGTAAATCCTCCACTTTGGCTTTATTGCAATTTTTATTAACTTCATATTAAGAGACGTGTCAACATTTCTTGGATAACAAGTATAAATGTTAAAAAAAAAAATCTATAAAATCCTTGAGTGCAAAGAACATTTTACAATGAAACTCAGAAACAATCAAAACAGCATGAGGTGTAATTAGGAAATTGAGACACCTAACCACCAAGAAGATACAAAAATAACGGTTGGATATTTGATATTTAGAAAAGTCCACAGACCTCATCTACACCCGCACTCATCCACCACCATGTCCTGGTAGTGCCGAAGCACCACGTTGTCGTTGTTGTCGTAGTACAGCATGGAGATGGGGGCGAGGCGGATGGGGACACAGCAGGGCTGGGGGGTGCCGCTGGGGTCCAGGGAGTGCACCAGGGTCTGCAGGATGGCGTGGTTGGTCCCGTTCAGACTCTCACTGAGCGGGAACGGGCACTCGCCGTGGCAGTAGTTGGCCATGTAGCCCTGCGGGGCGATGATCCAGTCCTGCCAGCCCACGTCCTTGAAGTCTATGTAGAGGCGGCGGGCCTTGCACACGTTGCTGGGGGTCACTGGGAGGTGGATGGCGTTCCTTCTTTGTCTGGTGCGACACTGGTGGGGGTTCAGGGAGACCGCCACCAGCATGGCCTGAATCAGTGGCAGGGCGAAGGCTGTTTCCAGAGGAAGGGAGTTCCCAGGATGAAAAGGAAGAAGCTCTTTCGCATCTACGCTGAAAGGTAGGAGCTCCAAAACCAAACCGTAGTTGCGTCCCGGTTTGCGCCAGCTCTCTGCCAGGGAGGTGAGGTCCAAGGTGATGGAGGAGGGCTCAGGCTGCAGCTGGACCGACTGGGACAGCAGGAGTCTGCGGTTGGCCTGGGGATTGGCGCCCCTTAGCGTGGCTCGAATCACTGTATACAGAGACACACTGAGGGTCCGTGGCCCCTGCAGGAGCTCCGCAGAACTGAAGGGCTTCCAGTGGAACTTGATTTCCAGCTGAGCCAGAGACAGCAGCTCCACAGGCTGCAGCATGGACATGTTGAAATAAAGCTGCTTCTCCAGACAGGCCTGACAGCTGCTGCTCCAGCCAGACACCAGCCTGCCTGCAACACATCAGCGGGGAGAGGAGCATTTTAACAGCAGGGGTTTATAAGTGGAGATGGCTGCATGATAACCTAAATTATAGAGAAGAATAATTTGTCATGACCAATGACTTCTCATTCAAACAAACACTGCGGTTGTACTCACTTTGCATTTTTAGCAGTTTTTACTAAAGCACATTTGCAGTATAATTCAAAACAAACGTTTATTGTCTTATTTAAAATAAACGTTGACAAAAAAATGAAGACTGTTTGCACTCCTGAAAAACATTTTGATAAGCAATACATTTACTCAAACTCAGGTCCAGAATAAATAAGTAATTCAAAAACTGCATCTTTTAATTAAATGCAAAAACATATTTAGTGAGCTGTTCCTAAAGTTGGGGCTGGTGAATGCACATATAATTTAGTAAATGTTCTCCTACATTTATTGATATGTGTATTGTACTGGCTGTAGAACAAACTGGTCATTTTAAAAAGACAAACATTTGTATTATATGAAGATGTGGTGTAAACATTTTTAGAACTGGATATTTAAAGCAATGCAGGTTTTCTGCATATGATTTAGGAGTCCTGGTTATGTGTAAGCAACTACAGTACACTTCAAACTTCTAGATTATGGTTTTATGAGCACAATTGTCCTCTACATATAATTCACATTACACATCATTTTACCTTGGTCCTGAACGTATCGGATGATGTTGCCGCGGACTCCGTACTCTGACACCGTGCAGGGGTCGCTCTCCCGGGCCTTCATGTTCTCTGACCTCCGGAACATCCTCCAGACCGCGGAGGGGACATGGCGCCGGGCCTGGTGGCTCCCCGCCGGCTGAGGCAGCCCGGAGAGCCCCAGAGAGCCGAGGAAGAGCCGCTCCTGGGTCTTCATCTCCTCCACATGTGAGAGCGTATACACACCGAGGAAACACACCGCTAGCAGTAGCAGCACCACGAGAGTCATGTTTGGCCTCATGTTGGACTGCACTTCCTCTGCTGCTTCCTCACCTGAAACGCTGCTCCCAGTGAGAGGGACGTTTGATTTAACCTGTGAAACCTCCCGGTGTGCAGCTGCATAATTAGCCGATATGTTAATGAGAAGCGGGCAGATAAGCAAGTGATTAGGTGAGGGTGGGTGGTGGGAAGATAGAGACTGATCTCAGGTCAGGTAGGGAATCAACAAATGGTGATTTCTGACACCAACAATAAAGTTTGCAAAACCGAACATGGAGTTAGTTTGTTTAAACATTGTTGAATAATGTTTTGGTGAATAGTAATAATTATACCAACGTCTCTCCTCCATTAATGGCATAGTTGTAGGCTATTCACCTGCCCTGCCCTTGGACCATTAAAGGCTGAATCTGTATGTCCCCATGACATTTTAGTTTACCACCACACACAACATATATGGAAAACGAAAGCTCTTAAAACTAATTTATTGATCAAATAATACATTAAATAAATAAATCATATTAAGAGTAGGGTTGCTTTGTCGGTTGAGTTAATATATTTAATCAAAACTTTCAAAACATTCAACAATTATTTAGCTGCCCCCGGGGAGCAAAGCCCCCCTGCAGTAGATTTGACCCATTTTACAAATATTACAAAATAATGACTTAATATCTCAAGAATGACTTAATTTCTCGAAATAAAGACTAAATATTAGCTGGTCGGGATAGCTGGTTTAGCTGGTAAAAGCTGGTGGTCACAGTGGTCTAGCTGGTCAGGATAGCTAGTTTGGTCACAGTGGTCTAGCTGGTCACCATTAGCTGGTCGGGATAGCTGGTTTAGCTGGTAAAAGCTGGTGGTCACAGTGGTCTAGTAGCTGGTCACCATTAGCTGGTCAGGATAGCTGGTAAAAGCTGGTGGTCACAGTGTTCTAGCTGGTCACCATTAGCTGGTCAGACTTGTATGATCTTGAGTAGAACTTTAGCTGGGATTACTTGATGGTTAAGCTGGTCATATATGATGATGAAACACTCTCACCCAATTGCAGTAGCTCAATCTATCATTTCAGATCAGAGCACCTACCTTAGCAGAAAGGTACCAGAATGTATAGAATGTATTGTCTGTAAATAAATACTCATACATCAAATGATTAGAAGCAGGAAAATAATTTATAACACACAATGAACATTAACACAAATTTGAAAACATTTTCAAAACACCCATTACTTCATATTGTTAAGCAATTTCCTTCAACTGTTTCTTTCCGCTTTTCACAAGGTCCTGTATTTTTTGTGAAATGTAGTAATCGGCCAACTTTTCCCTCTCTGTCTTCTCCACGTTTTGTGAATTCAGCCATCCTCTGAAGCACTCTTGAAAAGAGAAAGGAAAAACAGATTAACTTTTAGCTTTGTGTTATTATTACTTAAATATGTGCACTGTGAGATGAAAAAGAAAAATGTAACAAATTTAGTTTTGAACATTCACTGTGATTGGGTCTATTATCCACGCAATACACCATATTACATTTTGTTCTTAATTTACATTATTTAATTTCATATTCTGTTCTTGTAAATATCATATTCTATTATATTAAATGTATATAAACTTTTTGAACTACTTTTTATTTTGTATTTTTGTATTTTATTGTATATGTTGCATTGTTGGAGGAGCTCAGGTCAGAAGAATTGCATTGACATGTCTACACTGTAGCTGCTGAGCATATGAGAATAAAACCTTTGAATCTTGAATCCAACACTTTTTTCAGTGGAAAATCCTAAATTGTAGGATAGTTTGGCCATAATAATGCTTTTATGATTACATTTCTAGTGAGAAGTGTATATTTTACTTTCAGAATCTACCTCCAGTGGATGTGTAGGATCTACACAGGGTATATACAGGAATCCTGAAGTCAAATGTAATACCCTTTAAGACCTTTTTTAAGACCCTTTCCATACATTTTAAGACCTCATCGCTACTTCGAGTTTTAACCGGTTACATTGGCGACACACTTTACCTCACATTTACTATATACAGTATTGATTGTCCTTCCTCCTTATCTTCCAACCATTTGGATGCAAACTTGCATTTCCCCATAACGATGTTGTTTAACAACCGGCGTAAACGGACCTTCGCGCGCTATCAAGCAGTGAGCGTGCGATGTCCTGTTCAGATGACATCAAATCCAACGGGATGCCATAAATAAACTACACAGAATCACACTACACACCTACGCAATGATTACATTCAGGCAAACTGTAGAATACAACCTCTTTGGACAATTTATATACTTATTGAAAACAAGCTACAAAATGTAATACTTGGAAAATGCCGTTTAATACTTTGAAATAGCCTTAATTTTCGCTAAATTGATTTATCAACTTTTAATACTTTTTAAGACCCCGCGGACACCCTGCTACAGTATGATAGATATATTACTTTACACCCGGAAGTATGTATTGTCATTCTTATTGTCGATAAATTGAGGGATATACGCTATATTTTATTAACACCAGTATGTACTTTATACATCCACCTCGAGTGTTTGTCTCTGCACCGGAAATAATTTAATTTTAAAGTTCAACCGCATATTATATAGACTATATCAGCGCCACACCTGCGTAACACATGGTGCCTCTTGTCTGAACAATTTTTTAAGCGATTTGTAATCTATTCTTGTCGACTTGCAGCCTAAATACAAAGATAACTCCACTCTCCTACCACTGCTTACCTCTAATGAGTCTTGCTAAAACTAGTGTCCGAGTCATGGGGTCCAGAACTGACTGAAGACATGTGGAACAGAGTACATGCATGGTTCGATGTACAGGAAACTGGAACTTTGAACAGGTGTTTTCATCTTTTCTGCCTGAAGATTCACAAGTTCTTGATCAGGTGTTTGATGTGGGCTGGCATGATCCTTTCTGCAGCGATGAATAAAGAAAACAAAGAAAACATTTTTAATAATAGTAATGATGGTAACAACAATTATATTAGTATAACTATTTATATAGCACTTACACAATTGCAAAGTGATTCTCCCAACAAAAATAAAGAACAAAACAATATCAACAATAAAAAAACAAATGATTATAGGAATATTAAGAGACAAAAAAATTATAAACATTCTGAGAGGCCGACTACAAAAGGTAGACTCAATGGCTCTTGATGACATCAATGCGCAGTCCCAATAGATGCTGTTGTATAAAAATAAATAGATTTCTTCTATTTTGTGTTGGATGATTTGTTTTATTGATTGCTGATGGATGTATATATATAGGGTTTATTGAACAGCAGTAAAGCATTAAGTTGCTAAATTAACGTACACTGAACTGTAAAACAACTTACCACTATTTAGGAAAGGCTCTGATCAGGAGGGTTGACTAGTAGGACAGCAAAGAGGTGGAGGAGGTCTATGTACAACCATTGGTAGATGTTACACCTGAAAGAAATATAAGGAAATAAAAGAAGACAGGAGTACAAACATCCTCTTAAAGGTGGGGTAGGTACGTTTGAGAAACCGGCTCGAGATACACTTTTTGTTATATTCCATGGAATGCTCTCAACATCCCGATAGCAATGAAAATCTTAAGTGCTTTGACAAAAAATCCATTAAAAAATGTCATCTGTGGAAGCCGTAGTACTGTAAAAAGCATGACCAATCATTTTAGCCGGCCCGGCTAAAGTAACTGGATGGCCTACCTGCCTGTCAGCCTTCCATCTGTGCACAAACTTATCTCGTGCCCTCATTGGTCATGTGCGCATTCGTGTGTGTTGGAGGAGGGGCTCTGTAAGGAAGTGGCAGATTTTTTCCGGTTGTGTATTTTCAAATTCTAGCGCACTCGAGCTGGTTTCTCCAAAATGACCTACCCCACCTTTAAGTAAAAGACCAAATCATGTCAAGCTTTAACCTGAGCCTGTTTTTTCAGTCTTTACAATGCACTGTTGGAAAATACCTTCCAAAGGCTAAATTCAAACTCAATACCATAAATAACTGGGTACCAAAGTGCTTTACCTGATAGAACACGTTCCACATGGAGCAGCAACCATCCGGCTCGGCCTTTTGCTGCATATCATCTCCTCCCTCTCCACTGTTTCCATTAGATCTCTACTGTCCAATAAAACTGAAATTCCCCAAAAAATCATATTAAAAAAGTTAAAAACAATAACTTGCTTTTGGCATTGAAATGGATTAGAATCTCACCTTTTTCCTGGATGTTAGGAAGGCCAGGAAGTTATTCCCTTCAAGTCCGCAACCAGTCATAGGAGTTCAAATGCAAAGCCTGAACGATGACAAGAGCAGGAGACTTACATTTTACAATTATATTTTTAATTAATAACAGAGCAGTGTGTACATAGGCCCTGTACGACATGCAGAGAACAGATCAAATCCCCTGACAGAATCACACACTTTGGTGATATCCTCTTCTGATAATGTTTCATTTTTTAGCAGCAAAGTAATTACTCAAAGTATATGTCAGACCCAACTCATTTACAGTATGTTTTGCATCTCCTCAACAATGGTCTGTATCATTGAGTAGAACAAAACTGTCCCTTGTAGTGCAGAGAGATAGGAGTCGGAGGCGGTGCATCGAAGGTGAAAAGTGGTGCTTTAATGAGCAGCAGACGGACATGTTGTCGGGTCGCAGCCCGGGAAGAAGAGAAAGCGAAAGGGAGGAGGACACAGTATATACCCCGGAGGTACAGTAATCATTAGTGTCCGTGCGGAACAATACCCCCAACCTGTAGTTCCTTGATTGAATTATGTAACCCCAGTGTATGAATCAGTGATCACTACACAAGCCCCCCCAGAATTCAACCATGGACACAATCCTCGCGTCCGGGAGGAAGCACCACAGGGGTCGAGGAGGGTGGGGCCGCAGGCGAGGGCCGGGCCATGGAAAGGGCCGCTGGAAGGGGGCCGCAGGAGAGGGTAGGGGCCCCAACAAGGGCGAGGGCATCCCCACCGGGGGGTGGGGGGCAGGCCGGAACGGGCCGTCGTCAGGGGGCCGCAGAAAGCAGGGTCGCTGTGTCGCGACACGGGGGCGGGCGTGAATATCCCGGTGGTCCCCAGCAGGGAGGAGCGCTGCCCGGCCGCAGGCAAAGGCACAGCGGCGGCGGGCACGAAGTCCCCGGAAAGAAGGAGCGGTATCCCCGGGGGGCAGGAGCAGCATCCCCGGGAGGAAGGAACCGTGGACAGGGGAGAGGCCAGACGGGGTCAGACGGGGCGACGTCCGAAGCCGCCGTCGAGGCGAACCGTGAGCCGCGGTTAGAGGAGAGGCCAGGCAGGGTCCGGGAGTGCGCCACCCACAGGCCGATGAAGGCGTGAGCGACGTCCAAAGCCGCTGCCGAGGCGAAGGAAGAGGCCAGACAGGGTCCCGAAGCGCTCCACCCATGGGCCGATGAAGGCATGGGCGACGTCCGAAACCGTAGAGTCGAGGCGAGACGGGGTCCAGAAGCGCGCCACCCACGGGCCGAAGAAGGCATGGGCGACGTCCGAAGCCGCCGTCGAGGTGGTGAAAAAGCGAGAGGGTCCACACGAGGCCGACCAGAGATGGTCGAACCTCCTCTCAGGCACCAGAAAAAAACTCAAAAGGGTCGTCCTGTTCACGATCAAAAACAGGTGGGCGAAATTGTGAGAGGATCCACACGAGGCCGACCAGACTTGATCGAACCCCCTCTCCGGCACCACAAAAAAACCAAAAAAAAAACAGTCGGATGTCGATAGCCAAGGGATGTCGTTAGCCGCTAGCTGCTAGCCGTTAGCTGTCGTGGCTAGCCGTTATCGACGGCCGTTAGTCGCAGTCGTCATCGTCGGCCCCAGAGCCTCTGCTAGGCGGCGTGCCCCCACCAGGGAAGGCGCCGCAGCGTGTAGTGGCCAGCACCTCAGGGGTAAATCGCCGGGCGGCCAGGAAGAACCGGCTAGCTCCTTCGGCTAAAGCGCGGGGCTCAAAACTAGCCATGTTAGCTAGCGCAGCCTGGACATGCAGCCGCATGTCCCGAAGAAACAGCTCCACGAGGTAGAAGTCGGGTTCTTCCACACCTAGCAGATCGTGCATCGTCTCCTCGTAGTCGGAAGGCTTGCTGTCTTCCAGTGCCGAGACGATGCGGGAATGGCGGGCGACGTCCTCAGCCATTCCGTGGGGCGCACCGAGCCTCAGTCCGTGTGCACGTGGCAGCCACGGACGTCTCCAAGAATCCCCGGCATTTCGAGAAAAGCTGCGCTTTTTGCCGTGTTCGGTTCAGTCTCGGATCCTTCGGGAGACTTATGTCGGGGTCACCAATGTAGTGCCGAGAGATAGGAGTCGGAGGCGGTGCATCGAAGGTGAAAAGTGGTGCTTTAATGAGCAGCAGAGACGGACATGTTGTCGGGTCGCAGCCCGGGAAGAAGAGAAAGCGAAAGGGAGGAGGACACAGTATATACCCCGGAGGTACAGTAAGCATTAGTGTCCGTGCGGAACAATACCCCCAACCTGTAGTTCCTTGATTGAATTATGTAACCGCAGTGTATGAATCAGTGATCACTACACCCTACAATTTCAGGTAGATTAACACACATTTGTAAGAAAAGTTTACAATGAAGCACAAAAACCCTCTTTGTATTAAGCGAGCTGCCACACAAAGTACAGCTTAACATGCCTTAACCTTTGGTAGAGAGCTACAGTTAGCTAACTTCATGTTCAACACAAAACCTCTAATGGCATTACATTGACGATTTTAAACAAAACGTAACTCTCTCAACTTGTAAGATAACGTTAAGTTAACTTACCCTTAAATAACTACATCACGTTTTTCAGGGGAAACACAAACTGCAGAAAACGTTAGCTGCTAACTGTTGTTAGCTAAGACAGCTAGCCTCCTAGCAAACATAAGGTTAAAGTGGACCTATCATGCTATATTTGAATAATATAGTGTAGGACCATACCTATATAAGGCATATTTATACTTTCTTTTTTTCAAAATACCAAACAGATCATGCATTTTAGCCATGCCTCATTTTGCTCAATTTGACCATTTCTAGCTCTGTTTTTGCAAGGGCTGATTCTGTGAGAACAGCGCCACTTACAGGCCTGGCATATGTACTACAGCGTACAGCCACGGCCATTGCCGTTCGAAAGCGCTGGAGACGCTGTAGTACATATGCCAGGCCTGTAAGTGGCGCTGTAGTCTGCCACAAAAGCAGCGAAGAAGACTTGGTTACCATGGTTACCCTTCTGTTTATTCTCCGCTGTGGCTTTCTTTCTCCCTCCCCGAGGCAAGCGTTTGCTCCTTCTGCTGCTTTAATTCAATGCAATCCCTCCCCGTCGAGGCAAGCACTGTAACTCTCTCCGGTTAGTCCACCAGCAGATGACAAACACCCACCTCTCCGCCTCTTCCAAGGAACGAGGGGACCGTGCGGCAGAGTTTCAGTTTCAGTTTCTTTCGCCGGTCAAGATGTCCGTTAAAGTTTAAATCTTCCGGACAAAATGAGAAAAGTGCCGGTCAAAGGTCTTCTTTGTCAGTGGCGTTTTTATATGTACAAAAGTGGTGGGGCACAAAAAACTTAGATGTCTATATATAAGCTTCTGCAGTGACGTGCAGTGAGATTCATGGCTGGTGAGGCACTGGCACTGACTCTTCAGGTTTACAAATATTCTATTTTGACCTAAACCAAAATATAATATTATTTTCAAAAGCTTTTTTTGTCAGATGCTTCGATTAATTTTAAACACAGTTCAACAAAAGGATACCCAAAAAATTTAATTTTATCATTTAAATATTGAATTGTTCTCTCTTAGTAAGATCCCATTTTCAATAAAATTGCGGTCTTATCCTTCTGGACAAAAAATTCTATTACTTTTTTGTAAAAGTCCTCCTTATCTTCTTGTAGTTTCAAAAGTCTATCATAAATCTAATCGATAGATTTATGATTAAAAAATTATAAAAGTAGGGTAGACATGTGGACATTATCCGGCTGAACAAAACGTGCATTTATCTAACAGGTAAGTTTCCCACAGATCTTATTTTTAGCTATTTTCTAAAATCCTATGGAGAAATCTCATTGCTTTTTTGTCGAGGGAAGCCGTTCTTATTATACATCCATGGGGAAGCCATGCGCAGCTTACTTCCGGGTTTTAGGACGCGTCACTGCCGCTCTCTCGTCTCCTCTTCACACACCACACTTTTCGCGGCACACGTACTTACAGCCAATCAGCTCTGAATTATGTGAGATGACGTATGGTGGGGATGGCAGCTCAGTGCCCCTATGGTCATTATTTTTTTGCCACACACATTAAATAGGAAAATACTCTGAGCATGCGCAGTGTCGTTTTACAGTCACCGTTCACTTAGACAGTGAGAGGGAGGGGCATGATCAGGTTTTGTCCCACATGGCTCTAAACAGCTCAATAGGCACACACTGTAGACACTAATTAGAAGAACACAGACTAAAACAGCAATGTACAGACGAATCAGATGATTAACCATGATCTTAAAATATATTTTATATACTTTTTTTTTTTTTTGTAATCATTATTTGTAATACTTTTTGCTGACACTAGGTGGGGCTGTGCCTGCCCCTAATGACCAGTCGCCACTGTTCTTTGTTATTTATTGAGCTTTAAAACAAATGAATAACGACTCTATAGGCCTATAATAACACGGAGGACGGAGATCTCTTTTTCTCCCCCTCTTCTGACAGCCCAGCAGCTGATCAGAGCACGTCTCCCCTCTCCTGCAGGGGGGCGTGGTCAGCTGCAGCTCACAAAATCAGACCCGTAGACAGCAAACAACACATAGAGCGAAATGAGGCATGGCTAAAATGCATGATCTGTTTGGTATTTCGAAAACAGAAACGTATAAATATACCTTATATAGGTATGGCCCTACAATATATAATTTAAACATAGCATGATAGGTTTCCTTTAACATTAACGTATGTTGTAAGAAAGCAAAACGAACCTTCGAGAAAGCTTTTACTCTCAGACTTGGTGAAATTGTGTAGTGTTGCTTACCTCCAGAAGGACTTTTAGCGCGTTTCCCAGTAGACAGAGCTGTCAGAGCGGTGCCTCTCAGAAGAGCAGCCGCTGGGCGGAGTCACAGAAACGCTCAACTGATCTACTTCACTCCTCAACCGTTGTGCCGTTACCCGTTAGTGCCGTTAGTGCCAGTCAAAACATACCGCTTTGTTTCAACCACTGCCGTTTCGCCGTCCCCCCGTGTCCCGCCCTCTCTGTCTGTCTGTGTCTGTTTCAGTTTAGCCAGCAAAACTGCTGGTAGACCAGCATAAATACCAGCTTCACCAGCATCCAGCTTAATTTAAAATATGACATCCATGCTGGTCTATGCTGTTTTTTTCAGCAGACACGGTGGAGAGAATGCAGAGACTGGGAGCTGCTGTGATGTGAGGAAAGTGAAACTTAAGGGAGGGAGGAGGTGCAGCAGCTCCTATAAGAGCGGAGACCCCCCCACCGGCTCCTCCGTAACTCTCTGCCCAGGATGGGAGTCCAAGGCCTGACCACTCTGCTGGAGAAACACCGGAGGATCTACCGGGATCTCCACCTCTCTCACAGGCGGCTGCTGATCGACGGCAGCAACCTCTACCACCGGCTGTACTTCAACTCAGGTGAGTACTGCAGTACACAGAACAGTAGCCTACTCAGATCTTGCACTTGAGTAAAAGTAAAAGTACTCAGATCTTGTACTTGAGTAAAAGTAGAAGTCGGCTACTCGGATATTGTACTTGAGCAAAAGTAGAAGTACCAGAGTGTAGGAATACTTTATTACAGTAAAAGTCCTGCATTCAAAATGTTACTCAAGTAAAAGTAGAAAAGTATTATCATCAAAATATAGTTAAAGTACCAAAAGTAAAAGTCGTCATTGTGCAGATTGGTCCATTTCAGAATAATATATGTTTTATAATTATTGATCATTAAAGTGTTATCAAAGCTGGTAAAGGTGCAGCTAGTTTGAATGACTTTGTATACTGCAAGGTAGCTTGTGAATTTACTCCAGGTGTAACTAAAGTCTGATTTAAGACTATATTATATTTCACATCATAAATCCAAATCTGTCAAGTAACTAAAGGTATTCAATAAATGTAGTGGAGTAAAAGTACACCATTCACCTATGAACTGCAGTGGAGTAGAGTACAACGTACCTTAAAAATGGACTTTTAACTGAAGGTAGATAGTGTAGAAATACTGTAAGACAAGCAAAAGTCCTGCATTCAAACTCTTACTTCAGTACCAAAAGTAAAATAACTCGTTTGCTATTTAGGAATCGTATATAATAATAATTTTATTTATAGAGTTAAAAAGTTATGTTGTTAATAAATTAAAGCAGACTCGTACTTCCCCCGCTGGTAATGTCTCTATACAGTACGAGTATATATACTGACAGATCATCATATTGGATTGTAGTCCTAGAGACACAGCTCTGATGACGTCAGTGTACTAAAAATACATTTATGAGTTTTTATGAACTGTTAAGGGTTTATTTGAGTAGAAGAAGGAATCAAAGTCAAAGGTTAACTTTATTGTCAATATTTCAGTTTTGTGTACAGACAGAGATCGAAATACTGTTTCCCACAATACAGAGGAGTACAAATATATAGGCTATATAAAAAAAGAAATACATATATGTATATATACATACATACCTGTACCCACACTTATATATATACACACATACATAATCAACATAGCATACCTGCAAATGTATATACAACTAACTGTTTTCTGTGTACTGTAACTTACCTCTGCTCTGTCTCTGTTTCAGTGTAATAAAATACACGGAGCCTGGCCTCTTTTTTTCCTCCCTCTCTTCTGACAGCGTCAGTGTCTGTCTCATGCAGCAGCTGATCCAGTAATGAGTGACCCGGCCGACAGTAAAAATAAACATTTATAACTAGTTTAGGTAGTTTGAGAGGTAATTAAAATAGCTAAGGGTGATGATCTGACTTGAAGTGTGTGTTTTGCTCCTCCCGCTGCATTACAGCATACACTGTGTATATCACCATTCTTTAATTAAATGTTTGATAAGTGCATGCAGATCACAGTACAGTAAAACACGTACACAGATACATTATTTTGTATTTTTATTAAATTTGACAATGTCAATTTCACTTTCCACTATGTCCACCTTTATTTTGCACAACCAATGGCAGAACTTTATTGAGGCCTGTAATTAGTCGACTACAGGTATCTTGGGTCAGTCTTTTTTCTTCCAAAAATCAGGAAGTAAAGTCCCCTGGTTTGTGACAAGATGTGAAGTCAACAGATAGTCACTCAGAAAGGGGTACTATTTCTTTTCAAATGCATATGGGCTATGCCACCCATTTACATGTAGGCTACACCGCTCTTCCAGTCAAGAATTTGAATTTGAATGGGATGGGGAGACGTGTGTGATTAAAAATGAGTGGCCAAACTAAGACTTCGTTTTTCAAAAGAGAAAATGCAGATATTACACTCATAAAAGAAATGGTAGACATATCAGTACTCTTAGTGCCAAGTTGTCTCAGACAATCTGCATTTCCTAATGTGGGACAGTTCTGTGCAAAATGTGGGACACTGAAAAGTCTATGTTAAAAAGCCTCAGTCACCTTAATTCATGTAATAAAAACATCTCAGGTCAGTAACACTCAAAGCTATATGTGCAATACCATGTTCAGCTATGTTACTATTTATAATGTTATTGTTGTTACAACAGAAGATGTTTTTCTTTAAATTGAAGTTAAATGCATCAATCTGGTGCACTTTGAGGGCAAAATTAAGAGATTTATGGATACCGCTGGAAAAAGCTGCAGTACATATGCCGAGCCTGTACGTAGCGCTGTAACTTCCTCCACAAAAGCAGCAAAGAAGCATGGTTGTCATGGTTGGCCTTCTGTTTATTCACCGTGGTGGGGGCCGAGGGAACCGGGCAGAGTTTTTCGCCGGTCAACGTGTGTTAAAGTTGAAATCTTCCGGACAAAATTATAAAAGTGCCGGTCAAAGGTCTTTGTTATTTATTGAGCTTTAAAACAAATGAATAACGACTATATAATAATAAAATACACGAGCCTGGCGTCTCTTTTTCCTCCCTCTTTTCTGACAGCGTCAGTGTCTGTCTCATGCAGCAGCTGATCCAGTAATGAGTGACCCGGCCGACAGTAAAAATAAACATTTATAACTAGTTTAGGTAGTTTGAGAGGTAATTAAAATAGCTAAGGGTGATGATCTGACTTGAAGTGTGTGTTTTGCTCCTCCCGCTGCATCACAGCATATACTGTGTATATCACCATTCTTTAATTAAATGTTTGATAAGTGCATGCAGATCACAGTACAGCAAAACACGTACACAGATACTGATACTGATATGTCTACCATTTCTTTTATGAGTGTAATATCTGCATTTTCTCTTTTGGTTTGATTAGGACACATCCTGGGGATTTCAGAATGGTACTGGGTGTTGATTTATTCTATTGGCTTCATATCGCAATATATTCCAGAAGTCTGAAATGCAAAAAATGTCCCACATTAGGGCAATTCACCCTACTTAACCCCAAATAAAAGAACCCAATAAAAAGAGTTGTTAAATAATAGTGAAGTCACGTTGTAATAACAATAACTCATCTCTCGGTTTGAGTGTTCTTTTTCTGCTTTGCCAAAAGCCACTGTGTCAAGTGTCTAGTGACTATTTCTCTTAGCGGATGCATGTCAATTTAAATCAATACATACAACTATTTTTGAAATCAATAAAATCATTTTCTAAATCCATAAAAGCATTTCAATTAATATTGGGAGTCATGTCGTTACTTTGTTGAGAATGTGGCCATGTAATAAGCGGGATAATTTGCAGCTACTTGGTCATCATGGGGAAAATAACACCCGTCGGGATCCTGATCTGCCTGACGAGTCTCCATTCAAATATAAATATTTTTAGTGAATTACTGAGTTTAGGCACGTTAATAACGTTTTAATGAAGTTGAATGCAGTATATTCATATATGTCAGTGATTTCATGTCAATTCGGCGAACATAAACATAAATGATCGTGGTGAAGATGATGATTAAATTAGGATTAAAAATCGAGAGCCGGGCTGCATTTCCTGTCGTTCGTTTTCTTCGACTAAACAACATTATTTTGTTAAATAACAACATGGTGATGTTTTGTAAATGATTACATGTCTCTTGTTTAGCACAGAGTATGATCCTATCCGTGACATATGGATCTTAACAAAGATCCACTATACAGTAGTACCAGACATACTGTACATCCAGCGTACTGTATCAGAGTTGATTTCACATGAGCTCCAGTGTGGAACCCCACTGCACCCCCTGGTGGATCAATGATCCATTGCAGCTGGCTTCATTATAATTACATTTATTTATCACGGGGGCGGTCTCAAGTCAAGCTGGAGGTTGTGTCTTGATCGAGGGCAGACCCCGTGCCGACCACAGCCCTCGCGTTTCAAACTGTCCTAAATTAGGTGCTACTGTACATCTGTAGATCTCTTAATTTTGCTCTCAAAGTGCACCAGATTGATGCATTTAACTTCAATATTTAAAGAAAAATCTTCCCGGGGGAGCATGCCCCCAGACCCCCCTAGAGGAGGTGAGGACCCCCCTAGAGGAGGTTAGGTCCACTCCCCACTTGTAAAAATAGCACTTTACCACTGTAGCGCCCGGTACCTTAATGGGAAACCCTACATGTTTGAGCACCCTCTATGAAACGTCAAGCTACCCCACAGCACCCCCAAAAGAAAATCTCTGGCGCCACCACTGTGGGCTAAGCCCCAAATGTTTCCAGGTCCAGGAAACGCCCCTGGTCTAAGTTATCTCAGTGGGTCTCAAACGGTTTGGTCACAATTTATGTAAACAAATATTTCCAAGGCACACCTTTATAATTATTAGGATAAATAACAACAGGTTTGAAATCATTCCAATGTATACTATAGGACAGTAACCAATAATATCGTTTAAAACTGGAGATATTAAAAAAAATGCATGAATAGATAAATGTTAACTAAAAATAAGATATAAATGAACAACAAAAATAAAATACGTTACATTTATTTGTTATTGGCTATGGTAGGTTATTGGTTATGTACACATACTTATTTGATTATTAAAATGTAAACCGATCCTTTTCATATGGGTGTTTAAAGTTGTACCTCCTAGATCTAGTCTCTAGTAATTCTGCTCAAAGTGCACCAGATTGAAGCATTTTACTTTAAAATGTTTAAAAATATCTTTCCGGGGGGCATACCCCCGGACCCCCCTAGAGGATGTGACGTCCACCCCCCAATTAAAACATGTTCATACAATAATGAATACATTTGCACCCACTAGCACCCCGTCGGCGGCGGCGTTCGCGACACAGGGCTTCATCACATAACTTTACATGGGGCCAGAAGTTGGAGTACCAAACACTGACTCCTGGTACTCATCTGAGTACCTCACTGAGAAGGTTATGTGCACCCCTCTTAATAAGCACCGTAACTTTCATGATATAATTTCTTGGTTATAATCGGTTGTTTCCGTGAACGGCCGAATGTTGTGTGATGGCAAATGCTGCGGCCGCAAGTCATTTTCAAACCTCCTTTCCTATCATCTAGACCAGGGGTTCCCAACCTTTATTGTGCCAAGGACCGGCAGATACATTAAAAAAAAATCGCGGACCGGTTGTCAATTTTAACTGATTTTAATATTTACTCACCACCAGCAGGTAGCAACAGAGGCTAATTGTATGTAACAGCCTGAACAAATACTAGAACAATATGCATCCAAAACATATTAACAAAGTTTAAAAAAGAACCGGTGTTGTTTTTTGGTTTTTCGGAAAACCAAAAAACCGACGTTATTCAGTTTTTAAACCAAAACGGGAAAACAGATAAATCAACGTTTTGGTTTTGTTTGTATGATTTACGGATAATCCAGTGAATGCTGGGAAAACGAGGAGAAGGCGCATTATGAAGGAGATGTCCGGTCGCCAGTGTGTGTGTGTGTGTGTGTGTGTGTGTGTGTGTGTGTGTGTGTGTGTGTGTGTGTGTGTGTGTGTGTGTGTGTGTGTGTGTGTGTGTGTGTGTGTGTGTGTGTGTGTGTGTGTGTGTGTGTGTGTGTGTCACTGGCATTTGTTTTCAGAAGATATTATGATAGTGTCGTTCGTTCCGGTGCACTCCCGACAGCATAGCACTACATCGAGATTAAGATTAAACTAATTTATTTTGGGAACAGCCGCATATGCCGGTGTCGGACAGACACAAACACACCGAACACACAGAGCTGAGCTGAGCAGAGCACATACACACACACATCATGCGCCTTGGTGACTGACTGGACATATCCTTCATAAAACTAATAAAAGGGGGAGTAATCGGGCAGTTCGATGTGTGTAGATGTGTGTGTGGTTAACACGTAGCAGCCTGCAGTCACTCTTAAACTGTTCTGATTAAGTTAAACACAACGAAGGCGGTGCGTAAAAAGGCACAGCTCTTTACCGAGTATACGTCCCGCTGCCTCCTGATGCTTCAGCCATTTCATGAAGTGAAGGAGGGTTTCCTTCTATAAAACAGCTGCGGGCAGCAGATACCGTGAGAGTCCCGGACATTAATTCATAGATCAAGGCAGACTGGTTTACTCTCCTGTTTTGCCAATCCGGTGCTTAAACAAATAGCTCTACACTCCTGGCCGACATGTCCTTAAAATGAAGTCCGAGTTTGAAATATATCTCAAATAATGTATGCACCACCATTTCCCCACATAAACATAACAGTCTGCAATCAAACGGTTGTCTCCTGTGCGCTCCTCTTCCTACTTGGCGCACTGGTAACATGCTCGTGCGCACAAGAGGCTGAGACCTTAGGCTGAGCCGCCGAATCCCTCGGAACATCATAAAAGCCATTTTCAACGGTTTTCTGGTGAAAGATTAACTAGCTACTGGATGAAATAATATGACTGGTGGCATAGGTGCGAAAATTAAACACTTTTTGAAAAAATTATTATGATAAAATATTTTTATATATTTATAATTCTGCAAATATTACGATAAACTCACAGCTATTTCGCGGCCCGGCAGTAACACCTCCGCGGCCCGGTACCGGTCCGCGGACCGGGGGTTGGGAACCCCTGATCTAGACTAGAGAATTCAAACGGCTCTTATAATGGCGGCCACTGAGGTACTTCCGGGTCATTTCACTCCGTTAGGAAGGTTCCTAAGCAAAACTGACAATTCGACTGCAGCCCAAGAATAGAGTTTGGGTTGCATATTTAAACACAGAGAGAGGAGAAAGGGAGGGGTTGAGCTTGGTGATAATGAAAGAAGCATTCTGGAAGTTTAGGGAGGCCATATCAGGATGTTCTCAGTTCAACTGAGTTGAAGGTCATACTGTTGGTGCACATAGAGTGTAACTAACAACATTGCAACACATTTTCTTAATACGGAATTTTCCCATAGCTAAAATGTGTGAGAAGTAGTAAATATAGATAAATATTAGCAAATAACAATCACACAATGATTCTATTTAAGTAAGTAAATGAGCAGAATATTTTTCTATGACAGTCCACTGGTCTCCGTTGTGTTTTGAGCTTCTTGCAGCGTTTTGTATTTGCAGCGTTTGGTTTCTGCGGCTTTTAGTAAACGCTGCGCATGTTTCCTCAAGTTGCTGAATGTTTTCTAAATGCTGCATGTGTTGTCAAGTTGCTGAAGATGTTTCTGCATGTGTCCAGGAACATTTGTGTTTTTATATTTGCACTGTTATAAAACCGCAGGATGTTCCTCCTAATGGAAATGTTTTATGCCGTTGTAGAGCGTTTACACCTGTCAGCCACCGTAAAAAAGTATCTTAAAAAACCCAACTCAGTAAACACTGTAACTTTATTTGATCATTTTGCAAAAATCAGCGTAATGCTCATATTTCTCCTTTTGGTTTAACATATTGTTGAATGTTTATAACATATAAACACTTTAGTTAGTAAGATGTGGTTCAATAAGCAGCGTAACTTACACAATCTGCGTTTGGTTGTTTCTGTGAATGGTTATGTTTGGTTAGTGCATGGAATTGTGGGACAGCATCATCTCCTCTCCTTTCCTAAAGGATGGTGTATCCTAAAGGAGATAATAAAGGAAGCATTGAGGCTCCTTTCCTATGATCTAAAGAACTCTCTTATCATAGCTGCAGCTTAAAGACTTCCGGGCCAATTCCTCAGCTAGAAACTTCCTGAGAGGAAAAGAAGGTTTGCAGAGCATGTGTGAAAAGAGCTTTCGTATTGCTGTGTTCAATGTGTTCCTTGTGTTTCCTGTTATTGACTGCTCAGGTCTGGACCAGAATCACGGCGGGGAGTATGCTGCGTTCGCGGCCCTTATTGAGAGGTTTGTTAAAGCGCTCAGAGACTGTCAGATCACGCCCTACATAGTGCTGGACGGAGGATCGGACATCTTAGAAAAGAAGAATGAAACCGTGATGCAGAGAGCAGTGGATCGGATCAAACAAGCGCATCGAGCGGCGCAGGGCGGCCAGCGCAAGAACATCATGCCGACGCTGGTGAAGCTGGTGTTCCGACAGACGCTGAGGCGGCTGGACGTCCAGGTGGCTCAGTGCTATGGAGAGGCTGACCCGGAGATCGCCGCCCTGGCCCGGGAGTGGCAGTGCCCGGTGCTTTCCGGAGACAGCGACTTCTACATCTACGACCTTCCGGAGGGGCTACTGCCCCTCTCAGACTTCCAGTGGGAGGCGGTTGAGCGGAGGGGCTCCAACAGCTACATCCCCTGCAAGAGCTACAACACCTCCAGCTTCTGCATCTTCTTTCAAATCCAGCGCCAGCTCCTGCCCGCCTTCGCCGCCCTGGCCGGGAACGACTACGTGAAGCCACACCGGCTGCAGGCGGGCGTCAGCTGGAATCAGTTCGCCCCGGCAGGCGGCGGGAACACGGGCCACCTGGACGGGCTGCTGTGCTGGCTGCAGAACTTCCAGAAGCCTCAGGAGGCCTTCGAGGCGGCGCTGGGGCTGATGGGAGAACTGAGCGGCAACAAAAAGGCGGAGGTGATGAAGGGCTTGAATCTGGGGATGGAGGAGTACCAACTTCCTCCCAGCGCCCTCAAAAAGTTCTTCATCCATGGGATAGCACCTCCATTCTCCACAGAAGTAATGATAATATATAACATTTAACTTTCATCCAAAGAGACTCAATATTCACCTCCATTCTTCACCTGATATAGGTCGCTTCCACATTTTGTGTGCCTTATTTTGTGTTCCAACTTCCGTTCAGAGCTATTACTTTGATATCAGCTTTATAGACCGTTTCTTGCCAAATAAAGTTTTTCCAAATAATGCATATCTGGGGATTACTGCGCTGTTTGGACCTGGGAAGAGCTGTTGGGCAGTATACAAAGTCATTAAAACTAGCTGCACCTTTACCAGCTTTGACAACACTTTAATGCATCAAAGATTATAAAACATATATATATTATTCTGAAATGGACCAATCTGCACAATGACTACTTTAAATGTTGCTACTTTAAAGGGGACCTATCATGCAAAATGCACTTTTGTACGTCTTTTATACATGAATATGTGTCCCCGGTGTTCCAGGGAACTCACCAAGTGTCAGAAAACACAACCCTCTCTATTTTCCTCCATACCCAAATCTCTAAAAAAGGGGCTGCAACGGATCTGATAAAAACTGATCCAGATTTGAACTGAAGTGGCGCTACGGCTATTGGGCCAACTCCACCAATCAGGAGGAGACAGCCACGGACATTGCCGTTTGAAAGCACTGGATACGCTATAGTACATATGCCAGGCCTGTAGATGGTGCTGTTCTCACATAATCTGCCCTTGCAAAAACAGAGCAATTTTTTTTCAAATTGAGCAAAATGAGGCATGGCTAAAATGCATGATCTGTTTGGTATTTTGAAAAAAAAAAAGTATAAATATGCCTTACTGTATATAGGTATGGTCCGATACTATATTATTCAAATATAGCATGATAGGTCCACTTTAACTATATTTTGATGATAATACTTGTTCTACTTTTACTTCAGTAACATTTTGAATGCAGGACTTTTACTGTAACAGAGTATTCCTACACTCTGGTACTTCTACTTTTACTCAAGTACAAGATCTGAGTACTTCTACTTTTACTCAAGTACAAGATCTGAGTTCTTCTACTTTTACCCAAGTACAGGATCTGAGTACTTCTACTTTTACCCAAGTACAAGATCTGAGTTCTTCTACTTTAACTCCAGTACAGGATGCGAGTCCTTCTCCTCTAACAAGTATCCTCACGTTGTCCCCCTGGAGGTGGCTGGTGTCCCGGACTGGTTCCGGCTGCCTCTGATTCAGGCCTGGCTGCCGGCGGAATTCCTGGACGTGCTGCTGCTGCAGAGGATGAGATTCAGCGTCTTCGTGGATCTCGCCGCCGCACCAAGCGCTCACCTTACCGCCAGGCCGCTGCGGCAGGTGATGTACGGGCTGCTGCTGGGCGAGGGCAGGGAGGTGATAGAGCGAGATAGGGAGGGGCTGCAGCTGAGGCTCATCCCCGTGAAGACCGCCTCCACAGCAAGCTCCCTGCAGCTCTCACTGCAAACACTGGATAAGGTGGGTTCGTGCATCTTTACATTTGGTATTTATGTCTTTATACTGTGGTGGAGTGATGTCGTGTTATTTCTGTGTTGGACCCTGAAGGAATCATCTCCCTGGTCCAATGGGATACCTCCATGTGATTGTGGATTCTTTTATGATAAAAGAATGTCTGTAACAAACGTATATGAGACTTACATGTTTAGTTCAGTAGGATAATCTCCACATGCTAACACCACTTTAAGATTTCTGAAGTAAAATGCTAATGTTGGGCTATAAAGGAACTACAGCACGGTCACATGACTTCACGTCACCACCGCTAAGCTAAAGGCGGCTAATGTTGGGCTATAAAGGAAGTAATGCACGGTCACATGACTTCACGTCACCACCGCTAAGTTAAAGGCGGCTAATGTTGGGCTATAAAGGAACTACAGCATGGTCACATGACTTCACGTCACCACCTCTAAGCTAAAGGCGGCTAATGTTGGGCTATAAAGGAACTACAGCACGGTCACATGACTTCACGTCACCATCGCTAAGCTAAAGGTGGCTAATGTTGGGCTATAAAGGAACTACAGCACGGCCACATGACTTCACGTCACCACCTCTAAGCTAAAGGCAGCTAATGTTGGGCTATAAAGGAACTACAGCACGGCCACATGACTTCTCGTCACCACCGCTAAGCTAAAGGCGGCTAATGTTGGGCGTGATGACGTTGAGTCGTGTCATTTAGACACTTGTTAGCCAGTTTTAATGTTTTTTAAATGGGGACATCTCCTCCTCCTCTCCCAGGCGGAGGCCTCTCTACGTCTGCAGGTTCTCCTTGAGGCCCTGGGGGTCCCTGAGGCCTCCTTGGCCCCTGTGCCTCCCGCCCTGCGCCTCCCTGTGTGCGTCACCTGCTTCTGGCTGCAGAGAGCCCAGCCTCCTGCAGACGAGGAGGTGCTGAAGGCTCTGCTGCTCGGGCTGAGCTCCGGAGACGCCTTCAGGGCAGGTAAAAAAACACACTCATTAAAAGATGAGAGCAGCGCTGCGTCACTTCCTGTCATTAATACCGCCACGCCCAATTTCCAGTGAAACCGTTCTCTTGATAATTGAAATGTAATTCTGTAAATTAAATAAAGCTGTGAATTGATTATGAGGGAAAAAATAATACAATGTTTCCCTCAGAGATGTAGTGGAGTGGAATCAACAAATAAAGCATCAAAAGTACCTCAAAATTGTACCTGAATAAATGTACTCAGGTATATCAAATGTCAGACAATGAAAACAAATAGGAATACAGCCTGTGACTCAGAGGTGTGTGTGTGTGTGTGTGTGTGTGTGTGTGTGTGTGTGTGTTTCAGCCCTGCCCCCCCCCAGACAGAAGCTGGACATGCAGGTGTCTCACTCTCTGAACCAGTGGCAGTCCTGCCTGAAGTCCAGCCTGCAGCTCAACCAACTGCTGGGCCGACCGCTACCTGAGCCCCCCCTCTCCAGGTGAGTCCTACCTGAATCCCTCCTCTCCAGGTTAGTCCTACCTGAGACCCCCCTCTCCAGGTGAGTACTACCTGAGCCCTCCCTCTCCAGGTGAGACTTTCCTATGTTCCAGTAGTAAACAAAGGAGTCCAATGGAGGCGTTTAGCCTTTGTAGACCATTTACATCTCCTCTCTTGGCACACCTAATGTTCTAGTTGTATCCAAACTATTTTTGCAATGAAATAAAATATTAAGTTGACCTCCACCCATCCCTCAGGTTGTTTGAGGGGACGTTGGTTCACCAGCTGGTGCACAGGATGAGGTACGGGGGAAAGAAGAGGCCTTTCCTGAAGGAGGACCCCTGCAGTGTGATGCTGTTCGAAGCCATTCAGGCCGTGGTGCACCAGATCCCCCCTCAAGAGAGCCACAGGACGGGGGAGGATCGGCAGAGGCAGCCTCTGGACGACCTGACCTCCACCCTGCAGCAGCTCTTCCCCCTGGAGGAGGAGGAGGAGGAGGAGGAGGAGGAGGCCAGCAGCTCGGGGTGGGTGCAGGAGGATCTGCGCCTCAGCGAGCTGCTGTCAGTGAAAACTCGTTTCAGAGCGAAACACAGGAAGAACCGGAGCAAGAACCCGGAGCTGGCCCGCAAAGAGGAGCGCCGCGACCGGGACCTGCTCTGAGCTCAAGGGAGGAAAACAAGCCGGGTTCATCAGACTCTCGTTAACGTCCCTCACATCAGTCTGATACATAATATTTACGTTATTCTGAAACAAGAAGCACTTCCTTTTTTAAATCTGCACACATTTTAATGCCAACACCTTTTTGCACATTTCTTTCTTCGTCTCTTTATGCCCTCAAGATTGTATATTTTTAATTAAGGGTGACCAGCACTTGTTTTTTCTTATTTGCCCTTAAAATGTGATGCACTGTTCGATTGTTATTGAAAACACAAAAGAGTTTTAATAAGTGGAATTCACTGTAAACATGTTATTTACAAAAACGTGATAATTGTGTTTCTTTAGTCTCATGAATGTTAACGCTTTGTTCCTCACGTACGTTCTTAGTGACTGTTTGTTGGAGACATTTTTGTGCATTCGTTTACTTTTATTACATTACATGTTACTTGTTAGACGCTTTTATCCAAAGCGACTTACATACTCAATACTGTGGGCAATCCCCACAGGAGCAATTTGGGGTGAAGCGTCTTGCCCAGGGACACAACGACATGCTGACTGCAGTGGGGTTTGAACCTGTGCTCCCCTGATCCGAACACCAACGCACTAACCCACTGCGCCACATGCCTCCCTTGTACTTGTATTTATAACTAAAATTCTTCTTTTATTCTTTCTCTTCTACTTATTTTTTATTGTTATCAATTGACTGTTTATTTGGTTTACTTTTACCAATTGTTTGATCTACTTTTGTATTATTAATGTTATTGTCGATTTGCCTTTGTTTAAATGTGTGGCATATATAGGTTAATTTAAAGGCTTTTTGAGTTGCTCCATGAATAGGTTTATTATTTTAATTGTTAATAAGACATCCATCAGTCAACAGTTAAGTCACAGACTGTTTTTGTGCGTATTTCTTTTTGTTTGTTTAATTATAGCAGCATGTTTTATTTACTATTTCAAATGTTGTAATCTTTCGTAAGACTCAGACATTTTAACTGCAAAGAAACTATTGTCACATCAAAAGGAAAATGTATGTAAATCTCTATTTTTCCAAACAATTCGCTTGTCTTATGTTTTTATGTTCACTCAATGAGGTAATAAAGGAGGATATAAATAAGGAAATGTTAAATACTTTGTTTTATGTTTTTAAATTGTGTTTTTATGTGACTAAACGTTCATCCTCCAGAAGACCCTGCAGGATCAACATATACCGACTCCCAAATTCTAATGGTAGACTAAATAAATAAATAAATAAAAGAACCCTCAACCCTATCCCTCACATAAAGTGTGATTAAAACAACCATAAACCCCCTTGAGAAACAAACATAAGAACCCTTAATAACCCTAACTTGTGATTTTGTTGGACCCTGCATGTTTTCCTCCATTCCTCCCCTAAAATCAACCTCAAGTGTCCCTAAAATACCTTAATAAAGTACACCTGGAACCACATCGAAAGAACAAGTGGAATCCAGCTGGGACCCCTAAAAGTCCTCTGGTTTCCTTTAGCATCCCCCTGAAACACCTTCTTATACCCCTCATAGTGCCGCAAGACCCCTTAAAACAACTGACTTGCCGTGGACTCCTACTCTGACACCGTGCAGGGGTCGCTCTCCCGGGCCTTCATGTTCTCTGACCTCCAGAACATCCTCCAGACCGCGGAGGGGACATGGCGCCGGGATTGGTGGCTCCCCGCCGGCTGAGGCAGCCCGGAGAGCCCCAGAGAGCCGAGGAAGATCCGCTCCTGGGTCTTCATCTCCTCCACATGTGAGAGCGTACACACACAGAGGAAACACACCGCTAGCAGTAGCAGCACTACGAGAGTCATGTTTGGCCTCATGTTGGACTGCACTTTCTCTGCTGCTTCCTCACCTGAAACGCTGCTCCCAGAGAGAGGGACGTTTGATTTAACCTGTGAAACCTCCCGGTGTGCAGCTGCATAATTAGCCGATATGTTAATGAGAAGCGGGCAGATACGCAAGTGATTAGGTGAGGGTGGGTGGCGGGAAGATACAGACTGATCTCAGGTCAGGTAGGGAATCAACAAATGGTGATTTCTGACACCAACAATAAAGTTTGCAAAACCGGACATGGAATTAGTTTGTTTAAACATTGTTGAATAATGTTTTGGTGAATAGTAATAATTATACCAACGTCTCTCCTCCATTCATGGCATAGTTGTATTCACCTGCCCTGCCCTTGGACCATTAAAGGCCGAATCTGTATGTCCCCATGACATTTTAGTTTACCACCACACACAACATATATGGAAAATGTGTGAACGAAAGCTCTTAAAACTAATTTATTGATCAAATAATACATTAAATAAATAAATCATATTAAGAGTAGGGTTGCTTTGTCAGTTGAGTTCATATCTAATCAAAACTTTCAAAACATTCAACAATTATTTAGCTGCCCCCCTGCAGCAGATTTGACCCATTTTCCATCGAGGTGGTTCCAGGACGTGTGCCCGCTTGCCAGAGGACCACTTGGGGTCAAACCAGACTGTATGGTTAAAACGAGATGTTTCCTGAGTTTCACTTTCTGTTTCCAAACTTTACAAAAACATCCTGCCAAGGGAGACAAGTAAGTCATTTAAATGAGGAACTTTTTAAATAACATGAGTTAATATCTCAAAATAATGAATGAATAATACAAAATAGAGACTTTATATTACAAAATAGAGACTTTATATTTCAAAATAAAAACTTTAGCCTATATTACAAAATAATGACTTAATATTACAAAATAATGACTTAATATCTCGAAATAAAGACTAAATATTTTTTAAATAATGGCTTAACACGGTGGAGAGAAGGCAGAGACTGTGTTAAGGTTCGGCAAAAGGTAGGACCCAAATGCAGATTAAAAGGGAAGCGGGTTTCAAAACAAAAGTGAGTGTAGGAGCCACATTTGAAGTAGTAGTTTCTGTGTTTATTACGGTACATGTTTTTGAGTCACTATAGGTGGTGGGCGTGTCAAAGGATTGGTGTGGTGACGTTTGCGGTTATATCCGGTTGCTTTTACCTGCACACTTTGTGATAGATGGAGGGGGAGTGAGCTGGAGAAGGACAATTTTTGTTGACCGCACGCACGCACGGACGCATGCACGCATAATATACATATGGATATGGACTATTGAACTTTTGCTAAGAAAATAAAAGGTCAAACGCATACTGTTTGGAAAGACTGAGTTTTTGCGCGTCCACAGTGTTTTTTCTCTTGTTTAGTCCCTCGCGGCACTTTGTTTGAAAGTTTACTGCCGCAATATTAAGTCAACAAAAAGACTTGTACCACAGCGTGGATCTACGGAAATCGAGGATATATACGGGGATTCCTAGGATCGAGCTGGAACGCTGTGGAATTAAAAGGAAACATTGAAACGCCGTTATCGCCGCTGTATTGGAGAGCGGCTTAAGGAAACTAACTTCAGCGTGCTGCCGCGGGAGGATAAAGACTGACGGACAATCCACACAGCAAGGAGCGAGCGGTATGTAACTTCTTCATTCATGCTGTGTAAATGTTTGTTTGAACACAGTGTGAATAAGTTACTGCTGCGTGTCCATTGGGGACTGACTTTTGCTTGCGTGTGGTGGTTTGTGCCGCTAGAGGTTGTCTATTGTCGGCAGCAGTGATTTACTGAGCGTTTGGCTGTGTGGATTGGAGCATTTGTTGTTCATTCATTAAAACATTAAAGGGATATGTCAAGAAGTGGATCAAATTCAGATGTCAATGTGGCAAAAATGGATGAACAGAAGAGAGAGTCGATACTCACTGCCAAGGCTTTGGCAAATAAAATGGAAAAGCTCCAAAAGGAACGTCAATCAAAGGTTCACAAAATGAAAAGTGTGATTAAGACAATGAAGGATCTCATGCAAAAGGATGACAACGCCTCACAAATACAAACTCAACTTGAGCATTTAATTCAACTGGTTAAAGAAACCACCCTGTTACACAAGTCTGTAATTCCTCTTCTTCCTGCAGACGAACAGGAAAAACAAAATGTATGGTTTGCCAAGACACTGAAATACAATAATGGATTTATCGACGATGTCAAGCAATGCCTTTCTGAAACTGGGAAACAACCGAGCAGCACCATTGCACATGTTCCCTCAATTGAGATATCTGATGAACACCAGCAAAGTATGTCTCATGTTTCAAAACACTCTGGGAGAAATGTTGAAACTTCTGAAGCACAAGATGAAATAAAACCAAGCGACAGTGTTTCAAACATAGGAAGCATTGGGTCTCGCAAGCGGAGCTCTGCTGGAACCAGGTCCAGTGTTTCAACTACATCATCATGCACCAAAGCTGAGGCTGACATGGCCGCTCTCTTGGCACGACAAAGGTTATTAAAAGACAAACATGCATTGGATGAACAAGAGGAAGAGCTCAGGAAAAAGAGGGAGCAACTGGAAATGGAAGTGGAAATAGCTGCATCAAGGGCTAAAATGAATGTGCTAAGACGCTCTGGAAGGTCTCATGCTGCAAGTAACACATCTGTGAGTCCCAATGGCATGCATTCTTATTTGGAAAGGGGACGAAAAGGAAGCCATACTCAGTGCTAGAGCAAAAACATTTGTGCCTGACACAAACAGGCCTACAGGTGGTCAGTCTGACGTACAGTTTTTGCACAGAGAACATGAAGCAGAATATGGACATCTGCAACATCAAGCCACAAGAAGCTCAGAGGCCAATATACATCAAAGTTCATCACAATCACATCCACAGTTACAGCAACAAAGCAATCACCCTGCAGCACCGGCACCAAGCAGCAGTGCTCAGAATCCTTTAATTAATGTCTTGGAAAGACAAAATGAAATAACATCCATGTTGGTTCAGCAACAGTCTCTTTCTTTTCTGCCTAAAAGAGAAATTCAGATTTTTGATGGCTCTCCGTTTCAATATCAAGCATTCATAAGAGCTTTTGAGCACAGCATTGAGGAGAAGACTCACAACCCTAAAGACTGCCTGTATTTTCTCGAACAGTACACCAGGGGGCAGCCTTTGGAGCTTGTCAGAAGCTGTCAGCATATGGCCCATGACAGAGGATATGCCAAAGCAAAGGCTTTGCTACAGGAGCATTTTGGTAATGCACAGAAAATTGTTTCGGCCTACATGGAAAAGGCTCTTTCATGGCAGCCAATAAAAGTAGAAGATGTGCAAGCTCTGCAAGCTTACGGTCTCTTTCTGAGAGGATGCTGTAACGTCATGGAAGAGTTTGAATACATGTGTGAGTTGAACATGCCTAGCAATATGCTAGCCATCATCAAAAAGTTGCCCTACAAATATAGGGACAAATGGAGAACTCTGGCCTATGACTTACAGAAAAGGCAGGGCCGGAGAGCTACATTCATGGACATTGTTAATTTCATTGAAAGACAGGTGGATATTGTGAGCGATCCACTGTTTGGAGATATACAGGATACTCCACCAGCAGCCAACAAAGATGTGAGGAAAGCTAAGTTTGAACCTCGTTCAAGGATGAGGGGAAGCAGCTTTGCTACTACTATTACGACAGCGGAAAAGAAAGTGGAACCTGAAATAAGAATGAAGGAGAGAGGCTCACTAGGTACAAGTGTTTGCCTGTTTTGTGGAGGTAGACATATACTGGATCTGTGTTTTCAACTGGAAAGAAAGGCTCATAGTGAGAAAATCGCTTTCTTAAGGGAACACGGTGTGTGTTTTGGATGCTTGTGTATTGGGCACATGAGTAAAGACTGTAGGAAACGCCTCTCGTGCAAAGTATGCAGTCTGAAGCACCCAAGCATACTTCATATCTATCAGAAAGAGAAAGAAACTGACACAATGCAAGCTAAAGGAAAAGCTATAAGCAGTGCTCTTATCTCCGTTCAGTCCAGTGGTCTTACAGGGGCCGGTGAGCCAGATTGTACTCTCTCCATAGTGCCTATTCAAGTAAAGTCTAAGAAGGGACATGAAACATTCCTAACATATGCCTTCCTGGATCCTGGGAGCTCAGCATCATTCTGCACGGAGCGGCTGATGAACAAACTGAATCTCAGGGGAAGAAGAACAGACATTCTCCTTCGGACAATGGGTCAGGAGAAAATAGTTGGAAGTCACATTGTTTCTGACCTGCATGTGGCTGGATTAGACAGCAGTCATTATTGTGAGCTGCCTGACACCTACACCCAGAAAACTATGCCAGTTCATCGAGGCAACATTCCTCGGCAGAAAGACCTTCAGAGATGGCCTCACCTGAAACATGTAATGATTACTGAGATTGATTCAGATGTGGACCTGTTGATTGGGACTAATGTTCCTGTGGCACTGGAGCCATGGGAAGTTATTCGGAGTGTAGACGGGGGCCCATATTAGGGATGTCCCGATCATCTTTTTTTGCTCCCGATCCGATTCCGATCATTTGATTTTGACAATCTGCCGATACCGATTTTTCCCGATCCGATCTTTATGCAATGCATTAAGAGAAAAAAAAGGTAACAGATAACAGCTGGTCATCCAACGCGATGAATTCAGCTATCTTGGCTGTTATGTTTTTGGCCTTTTCACTGTTCTGGGGCAGTTTCTCTTTCCTTTTAAAAGTCTCTGAAAGTGTTGGTTGTTTCAGTGCCGTTACCTGAGTGGCCGCTGTGTACTCGTCGTGTTGTTGTTGGTGTTTGTATTAGATTGGTCGTGTTGAACGTAGCTCTGTTCTTTCCACCACGCGGAACCTCCGCCTTGCAAACATTGCATCTGGGTGTTACACTGCCTTCGCTTTCAATTTTATAATACTTCCAAACTCCTGACATTTTCTCTGTCCCGACTCCCGAGGCACCAGCTGAACGTAGCCTCTTGTTAGCTTACTGCTACTATTAGACACTGCGCCCTGCCCACTCTGTTGCCAGATTTGAGAGAAATAAGCAACCAGGTCTATGAAAACAATCCCAAAAGAAGCAACACATACATGATGTTGTGTAATTTTAAACCAAAACTAAGGCCTCAGGATGACTTTAAGACGTGAACATGGTCATTTTTGTTTTGTAACATTAAATAAAAATAATAAAAATATTTTATATAAAAAGAAAAAAATCCCGATCCCCGATTTTTTTCTCCCGATTCCGATCTTTTGAAAATCACGTGATCGGCTCCGATCCCCGATCATGTCATCTCTAGCCCATATGCAGTCAAAACTATGCTGGGTTGGACTGTCAATGGACCTCTCAGAGGAGACAGGAGTAGTGAAATTACTTGTGGACAGCCAGATGTCACTGTCAATAGGATATCTGTTGCAAACCTTGAAGATCTGTGGAAGCAGCAGCTAAAGGCTGATTTCCCTGAATGCAGTCAGGATGAGCAGATGGGACCGTCAAGAGAGGACTGTCACTTTATGGAGTACGTCACAAAGTCTGCTAAATTGATGGATGGCCATTACTGCATTGGCTTACCTTTAAGGAAAAGGGATGTTAGTATGCCAAACAACAGGAGAGTAGCAGAACAACGTACACTGAGCCTCAAGAGAAGGTTTGATAAAGATGCTTCATTTCATGCTGATTACACCGCTTTCATGAATGACATCCTTTCAAAGGGCTATGCAGAGAAAGTGCTAGTTGTGGATCTGGAACGCAGTGACGGCAGGGTATGGTATATACCACATCATGGTGTATACCACCCAAAGAAGAAAAAGATCAGGGTCGTATTTGACTGTGCAGCTACATTCCAGGGAACATCGCTGAATGCGCAGCTCCTACAGGGACCAGATCTTACCAGCACACTGGTTGGAGTCATGACAAGATTCAGAAAGGAACCTGTTGTACTCATGGCAGACATTGAAGCCATGTTTCATCAGGTTCGAGTACCAGCTGAGGATTCAGATCTGTTGAGGTTTCTCTGGTGGCCAAATGGAGATCATCATCAGAACTTAGAAGAGCACAGAATGGTTGCACATCTGTTTGGAGCTACATCGTCGCCAAGTTGTGCTAGTTTTGCCCTTAGAAAGTGTGCAGAGGACCATCGGGAGCAGTTCAGCCCCAAAGTAATCAACACTGTCCTGCACAATTTCTATGTTGATGATTGTCTAACATCTGTGGTCTCAGAGGAGGATGCAGTGGCACTCTATCATGACCTTTGTGCACTTTGTGCTCAAGGGGGTTTTCATCTCACAAAGTGGATTAGCAACAGACGTACCGTGCTTGCTGCTATACCTTCGATGGAGAGAGCGAAAGAAGTTAAGGATCTGGACTTGGATAATGACACACTCCCTGTGGAAAGAGCATTGGGCGTACAGTGGTGTGTTGAGTCAGATGTCTTTAAGTTCAAGATCATGATCAAGGACAAACCCATAACCAGAAGAGGGATCCTTTCCATGGTCAGCTCAATCTTTGACCCATTAGGAATATTGGCACCTGTGGTCCTATCAGCCAAGATGATTCTTCAAGACTTGTGCAGAAGGGAACTTGGTTGGGATGATATTATACCAGCCTCAGCTGCACAAGAGTGGAAAAGTTGGCTGAAGGAGCTCTGCAATCTCGAAGAGTTTAAAGTTGACAGATGCCTAAAACCGGTGGATTTTGGGGAAGTGACCTCTGCTCAGCTACACCACTTTGCAGATGCAAGTGAAGACGGCTATGGAACAGTGACTTACCTGTTATTACATAACATCAAAGGACAAGTGCACTGTGTCTTCATTATGGGAAAAGCTAGAGTGGCCCCATTGAAACCAATAACCATCCCTCGAATGGAATTGACGGCTGCCGTGGTTGCAAGTCGTATGGACAAGATGTGTAGGAAGGAGCTGCAAATGCAACTTAAAGACTCTTTTGGACTGATAGTACTTCCGTATTAAAGTACATCAGTAATGAGACCTTAAGGTTTCGTACATTCGTCGCAAACAGGGTTTCAAAAATACGCAGTGTATCAAATCCATCTCAGTGGAGATATGTTCCCACCGCAAGCAATCCTGCCGACTGGGCTTCCAGGGGAGTCAAAGTGGAAACGCTCCTGAAAGATGACACATGGGTGTCTGGACCTCAGTTTCTCACTGGACCTGAAGAACAGTGGCCTGTGAACCCTGATGGCTCTGAAATGGCACCAGAAGACCCTGAGGTCAAGATAAGTCTGAATGTGAACGCTGTGCAGGTTGAAAAAGAGATGGATGCTGTAACCCGATTGATCAATTACTTCTCTTCTTGGATCCACCTGAAGAAGACGGTTGGTTGGATCCTTAGGTTGAAAAACCTGCTGCTGTGCTCATAGTCGATGACTCAGCACCTCGCAACTCATGGCTTACAGGAAGGATTGTACAAACCATTCCAGACAGAAGAGGACTTGTACGTCAGGTGCGAGTGAAGACAAAAACTAGCTATCTGGACAGGCCTATCACAAAGACCTGCCTTCTACAGGAAGCAGAAGAGCCGTGAGGAAATTAGTGGGTTATTGAACTTCATAGACCTTGACATTGACGTTTTTTCCGACTTTTTACCAAGTGATAGTAAAGATCACTCCTTCATAGGCTAACAAACTATATCTTTTTCTTTTTCTATTTTTTTTTTTGCCTAAAGAAGAAAAGGACACTTTAACAAAGGACGTTTTTATTCTTAAAAGTTTTTTCCTTGATTGTCTCCTACATCATTTTTCAGTTGTGTAATTATTATGTTGATATAATTAGGGGCCGGAATGTAGGAGCCACATTTGAAGTAGTAGTTTCTGTGTTTATTACGGTACATGTTTTTGAGTCACTATAGGTGGTGGGCGTGTCAAAGGATTGGTGTGGTGACGTTTGCGGTTATATCCGGTTGCTTTTACCTGCACACTTTGTGATAGATGGAGGGGGAGTGAGCTGGAGAAGGACAATTTTTGTTGACCGCACGCACGCACGGACGCATGCACACATAATATACATATGGATATGGACTATTGAACTTTTGCTAAGAAAATAAAAGGTCAAACGCATACTGTTTGGAAAGACTGAGTTTTTGCGCGTCCACAGTGTTTTTTCTCTTGTTTAGTCCCTCGCGGCACTTTGTTTGAAAGTTTACTGCCGCAATAGTGAGCTTTAATAAAAAAGCTGATGAACGTAAATAACATCGCATGAAACACATAGGTAACACGAGGAAGATACAATACCAAAAACGATCGTGACCAACATGGAGGGAGACAGGTAAAACCAACAATGAACCGACAAGGCACACAGGGGAAGACGAGACTAAATACAGAGAGGGGTAATCACAAGACAAGACACAGCTGGGGTAAGGGAGGCAGAAACACAAGGGCAACAGGTGAACACAATCAGACACACCAGGGAAACTAACGACAGGAAGGCAAACACAGGAAGAAGGAACAGAGAAGAAGAAAACATTTCAAAACAAAGGTGGAAAATGAAAACATAAATACAAGAGTAGTCGGTAGAACCCCCAATGGGACAGGACATGGAGTTGGCAAGACCCCCGGCAGGAGAATAGTCGGCGGGACCTCCAACAGCACAGGACATAGGGTTGGCAGGACCCCCGGCAGAAGAGTAGTCGGCGGGACCCCCAATGGGACAGGACATGGAGTTGGCAAGACCCCCGGCAGGAGAGTAGTCGGCGGGACCTCCAACGGCACAGGACACAGGGCTGACAGGACCCCCGGCAGAAGAGCAGTCGGCGGGACCCCCAATGGGACAGGACATGGAGTTGGCAAGACCCCCGGCAGGAGAGTAGTCGGCGGAACCTCCAACAGCACAGGACATAGGGTTGGCAGGACCCCCGGCAGAAGAGTAGTCGGCGGGACCCCCAACGGGACAGGACATAGGATTGGCAAGACCCCCGGCAGAAGAGTAGTCGGCGGGACCCCCAATGGGACAGGACATGGAGTTGGCAAGACCCCCGGCAGGAGAGTAGTCGGCGGGACCTCCAACAGCACAGGACATAGGATTGGCAGGACCCCCGGCAGAAGAGTAGTCGGCGGGACCCCCAATGGGACAGGACATGGAGTTGGCAAGACCCCCGGCAGGAGAGTAGTCGGCGGGACCTCCAACGGCACAGGACATAGGATTGGCAGGACCTCCGGCAGAAGAGTAGTCGGCGGGACCTCCAACGGGACAGGACATAGGGTTGGCAAGACCCCCGGCAGAAGAGTAGTCGGCGGGACCTCCAACGGTACAGGACATGGGGTATGCAGCTGCCGTAGAGCCAACAGGACACGGGGGGCTGGCGTCGGCCGGAGAGCCAACAGGAGACGAGGTGCTGGAGTGGGCCGAACCACTGACAAAACACGGGGGGCTGGCGTTGGCCGGGGAGCCAGTACTGGAGCCGAAACTGAAGCCGGAACCATGGCTGCTGGGGACAGAACTGGGGCCGGAACCATGGCTGCTGGGGCCAGAACTGGGGCCGGAACCATGGCTGCTGGGGCCAGAACTGGGGCCGGAACCATGGCTGCTGGGGCCAGAACTGGGGCTGGAACCATGGCTGTGTGGGCCGGTTCTGGAGCCGGAACCATGACTGTGTGGGCCGGTACTGGAGCAGGCACCATGGCTGCTGGGCACGGAACCGGAACACGGAACCATGACTGTGTGGGATGGTACTGGAGCACGGTACCATGACTGTGTGGACGGGCACTGGAACACGGAAACATGACTGTAAGGTCCAGTTCTGGAGCAGTGACCATGGCTGCTGGGCACGGAACAGAAGCCTGAACCCTGGCTGTGTGAGCCAGGTAATGGAGCACGGAAGCATGGCTGTGTGGGCCGGTACTGGTGCACGGATCCATGGCTGTGTGGGCCGGTACTGGATTACGAGCTGGCTTCCTGACCTTGCGTTTCTTTGAGGTCTTTTGGAGGCTCCGTGGACCTCCAAACGCCAGGCGGGATCCCAAAAAAGGGTCAGAGAATGGAGACTGGCACTCAGGGCTACGCGAAAAAACTCTGAGCCATTCAGGCAACGAGCTCCTCAGGCAACGAGCTCCTCAGCCATGGCACGTTAGACACCTCCATTTGTGCCTTCTTGAGGATAGCCTCTTTGTCCCTTCTTGACGAGGTTCCACTCCACTCGGCATAATAACATTGAAGGGAAAAGTCTAGATCGAACAGATCTAACTCAAAATCTTCAATATCCGCTGCGTCCATATTTGGTCGGTTCATTCTGTTAAGGTTCGGCAAAAGGTAGGACCCAAATGCAGATTAAAAGGGAAGCGGGTTTCAAAACAAAAGTGAGCTTTAATAAAAAAGCTGATGAACGTAAATAACATCGCATGAAACACATAGGTAACACGAGGAAGATACAATACCAAAAACGATCGTGACCAACATGGAGGGAGACAGGTAAAACCAACAATGAACCGACAAGGCACACAGGGGAAGACGAGACTAAATACAGAGAGGGGTAATCACAAGACAAGACACAGCTGGGGTAAGGGAGGCAGAAACACAAGGGCAACAGGTGAACACAATCAGACACACCAGGGAAACTAACGACAGGAAGAAGGAACAGAGAAGACACAAGGAGGAAAACATTTCAAAACAAAGGTGGAAAATGAAAACATAAATACAAAACCGTAACAGACTGGGAGCTGCTGTGATGTGAGGAAAGTGAAACTTAAGGGAGGGAGGAGGTGCAGCAGCTCCTATAAGAGCGGAGCCCCCCCACCGGCTCCTCCGTAACTCTCTGCCCAGGATGGGAGTCCAAGGCCTGACCACTCTGCTGGAGAAACACCGGAGGATCTACCGGGATCGCCGCCTCTCTCACAGCTGGCTGCTGATCGACGGCAGCAACCTCTGCCACTGGCTGTACGTCAAATCAGGTGAGTACTGCAGTACACAGAACAGTACTCAGATCTTGTACTTGAGTAGAAGTACCAGAGTGTAGGAATACTTTGTTACAGTAAAAGTCCTGCATTCAAAATGTTACTCAAGTAAAAGTAGAAAAGTATTATCATCAAAATATAGTTAAAGTACCAAAAGTAAAAGTAGTCATTGTGCAGATTGGTCCATTTCAGAATAATATATGTTTTATAATTATTGATCATTAAAGTGTTATCAAAGCTGGTTAAGGTGCAGCTAGTTTTAATGAGTTTGTATACTGCAGGGTAGCTTGTGAATTTTCTCCAGGTGTAACTAAAGTCTGATTTAAGACTATATTATAGTTCACATCATAAATCCAAATCTGTCAAGTAACTAAAGGTATTCAATAAATGTAGTGGAGTAAAAGTACACCATTCACCTATGAACTGTAGTGGAGTAGAGTACAACGTACCTTAAAAATTGACTTTTAACTGAAGGTAGATAGTGTAGAAATACTGTAAGACAAGCAAAAGTCCTGCATTCAAACTCTTACTTCAGTACCAAAAGTAAAATAACTCGTTTGCTATTTAGGAATCGTATATAATAATAATTTTATTTATAGAGTTAAAAAGTTATGTTGTTAATAAATTAAAGCAGACTCGTACTTCCCCCGCTGGTAATGTCTCTATACAGTACGAGTATATATACTGACAGATCATCATATTGGATTGTAGTCCTAGAGACACAGCTCTGATGACGTCAGTGTACTAAAAATACATTTATGAGTTTTTATGAACTGTTAAGGGTTTATTTGAGTAGAAGAAGGAATCAAAGTCAAAGGTTAACTTTATTGTCAATCTTTCAGTTTTGTGAACAGACAGAGATCGAAATACTGTTTCCCACAATCCAGAGGATTACAAATATATAGGCTATATAAAAAAAGAAATACATATATGTATATATACATACATACACACCTGTACCCACACTTATATATATATATACACACATACATAATCAACATAGCATACCTGCAAATGTATATAGGCTACAACTAACTGAACACGTAGTTTTCTGTGTACTGTAATTTACCTCAGCTCTGTCTCTGTTTCAGAGTGAGTCTGTCTCATAACTGTAAGTGTTTGTCAGTATATCTGAAATGACTAGGTTAGCTACGTTAGCTAGCTAGTTTACAGCAGATTTGCAGTAACATCAGAAGGTGTCATGTGATCACATTCAAATAAGACCATAAAACATTTTAGGTAAATTTCCAACAACAGAGACAGTTGTTCAGCTTTATAATCCTGAACGTCACCAAGCGCTCCGGTCCCAGCTGTGTGCGTCACTTTTTAGTGTCCCTGTGGTGGGAATGTATTTATCAAATGTGGATAGAGAATCAAACCATTCAGCTGTCTTTTCCATATTTTATTTCTTGCAAGAAAGTTCAGTCAGTCATACAGAGAGCATACAGTCTGCAGAGTGAAAGACCCAGGCTGCAGTAGAATAGTCCAAAAATCAGCTACTATCGTCTATTCCTATCGTCTATTCCTTGACCTCTGTGTGAAACGTCACGGGGTTAAGGAATAGTGGAGAGGAGAATTCAAAAGGACTTAGAAGAGACTGCGGTGCTTTGAGAATCGACTGCACTTTCACTATCCAACGTTTATGATGCGCCAGCGGACGACATTAATATGTATACGCGTCTGCTGTGGGGAAAACTACAGTTTTCTATACAGCGGACTACATGGATGTTTAATAAGAACGGACTACTGTAAACTCATCTAGAGACTCTGCACCGTGCGATGGTGTTGTTTTATGCTTTATGAACAGGGACAACAGAGAAACATATTCTTCATGACCAAAGTTGGAATTGAAATAAAAAAGGAAAGTGAAACTTATGCTCGTCACCCTCTCCCTCCGGTCCACATTAATACAAATGATCCCAATACGTATTATTGTATGAAAAGATCTTAAAATAAATACAAATGTATGTATTATAAATGTTAGTCCTTGACATCTATCACTGTGTATATCACCATTCAAACATCTTTTAAAAGTTTAACAAACCCCACCTAGCTCAGTAAACACTGTGAAATTATGACTTTATTTGATCATTTCAGTAAAAACTAACGTTCATATTTCTCTTTTTGATTTTAATACTGATGAACGTTAAAAACAAAGCACTTTGGCAAGTTACCACAGATGTTTTAAAAGGCTTATATAATACATTAACCATGCTTTACCTGAACCTCATCATGACACTATAGGACGGCAGGATTGTAATTTCCCGTGTTCAGTGAATGCAATTATTATGTAAAAGATTATTTCCAAGGCACACCTTGATATGCTCATTATAGTTATACAAAAAATAAGAGAATAAATGAAAAACAGTTATGAAATACTATATGACAGTAAAACAAGAATACAGTTTAAAAGGGGAGTGATTTGTAAAATATCCATAAAGAAAAAGAAAATCTGTTTACAGTTCTGTTTCATATGGGTGTTGAGAGATGTATCCATAGATCTCTTAATTTTGCTCTCAAAGTGCACCAGATTGATGCTTTTAACTTCAATATTTAAAAATCTTCCCGGGGGAGCATGCCCCCAGACCCCCCTAGAGGAGGTGAGGACCCCCTTAGAGGAGGTGAGGACCCCCCTAGAGGAGGTTAGGTCCACTCCCCACTTGTAAAAATAGCACTTTACCACTGTAGCGCCCGGTACCTTAATGGGAAACCCTACATGTTTGAGCACCCTCTCTGAAACGTCAAGCTACCCCACAGCACCCCCAAAAGAAAATCTCTGGCGCCGCCACTGTGGGCTAAGCCCCAAATGTTTGAGTAGTATGAAGCTGCAGCCTGAGGCTGCACTCTCAGGACCACACTCTCAGGACCACACTCTCTCAACTGTTGAAATATAAGACTATGAAAAAGTTATCTCAGTGGGTCTCAAACGGTTTGGTCACAAATTATTCAAAAGATTATTTCCGCGGCACACCTTCATATGATCATTATAGTTATAAAACAAATAAGAGAATAAAGGAAAAACAGTTATGAAATACTATATGGCAGTAAAACAAGAATAGAGTTTAAAAGGGGAGTGATTAGTAAAATATCCATAAAGAAAAAGTACATCTGTTTACAGTTCTGCTTCATATGGGTGTTGAGAGAGGTATCCATAGATCTCTTCATTTTGCTCTCAAAGTGCACCAGATTGATGCATTTAACTTTAATATTTAAAAAAAAAATCTTCCTGGGGGAGCATCCCCCCGGACCCCCCAGAGAAGGTGAGCCCCCCACTCATAAAAAACACCACTTTACCCCTGCATATATGCCGTGAGCTGATTATCGAGCCTTCATTGTAACAGTCGCGGGTGTACTGTGTGTGTGCGTGTGGGGAGTGTTGCAGTGAAAAATGCCACTGTAGTGCCGCCGCCACTGTGGGCTAAGCCCCGAATGTTTTCAGGTCCAGGCGACGCCCCTGGTAAACGCTGTAACTTTATTTGATCATTTTGCAAAAATCAGCGTAATGCTCATATTTCTCCTTTTGGTTTAACATATTGTTGAATGTTTATAACATATAAACACTTTAGTTAGTAAGATGTGGTTCAATAAGCAGCGTAACTTACACGATCTGCGTTTGGTTGTTTCTGTGAATGGTTATGTTTGGTTAGTGCATGGAATTGTGGGACAGCATCATCTCCTCTCCTTTCCTAAAGGATGGTGTATCCTAAAGGAGATAATGAAGGAAGCATTGAGGCTCTTTTCCTATGATATAAAGAACTCTCTTATCATAGCTGCAGCTTAAAGACTTCCGGGCCAATTCCTCAGCTAGAAACTTCCTGAGAGGAAAAGAAGGTTTCTGTTTCATATGGGTGTTGAGAGATGTATCCATAGATCTCTTAATTTTGCTCTCAAAGTGCACCAGATTGATGCTTTTAACTTCAATATTTAAAAATCTTCCCGGGGGAGCATGCCCCCAGACCCCCCTAGAGGAGGTGAGGACCCCCTTAGAGGAGGTGAGGACCCCCCTAGAGGAGGTTAGGTCCACTCCCCACTTGTAAAAATAGCACTTTACCACTGTAGCGCCCGGTACCTTAATGGGAAACCCTACATGTTTGAGCACCCTCTCTGAAACGTCAAGCTACCCCACAGCACCCCCAAAAGAAAATCTCTGGCGCCGCCACTGTGGGCTAAGCCCCAAATGTTTGAGTAGTATGAAGCTGCAGCCTGAGGCTGCACTCTCAGGACCACACTCTCAGGACCACACTCTCAGGACCCTAGTTGTTTTGCAACATCGCCACCTAGTGAGCAGGAGACATGAATATGAACGACAACGCAGAGAGTGTGAGTAGTGTGAAGTGCTTTTAAAGTTTTATTTGTTTAACATTAATAACAATTCCGGTGTCTTGAAATGAAGTGTGATTAGCTAACATTAACTATGATAGTCTTAAGGCAATACAAACAAACATCTGTTAGCTTATGATAGCTTCTAACAGTATTAAAGGCACTAAAAACAATTATTTGTTAGCTATAGCTTTCGGCAAAAGCTAATGCTAATAGCATTAGCTTCATTAGCATATTTGATTATTTGTTTAATGAAACTGTAGCGTGATTTTGGCAAGCCCAACTAGGTGTCCTACATTAATTGTTGATTTAATCACTAATTACAGTAAGAGTGTGAGTAATGTGAATCATGTTGTTTGTTTAAAGTTAACAGCTAAATGTCATCTGTTAGCCTATGATGACTCGCTGCAAAACCAACTGTTAGCCTTTTTGTTTATTTGTATAATGAAACCGTATGTTATGGTTATGTTATTTAGCAGAGGCTTTTATCCAAAGTGACTCACAAAAAACATAAAAGAACCATAATTAACATTAAATTATCAATACAAATAGTTACATAGTCAGTTACATTACGTATTACATTTTTAACAGGGTAATTAGTCATCTGTAACCTACATTTAAAAAAAGTAAACTTCCCAACCCTGATCATTAATTATAGTCAGCTAATTAATTAAACTTCAAAGGATGACAAAATCATGTCAATATGATCTGTCTGTCCGCTACATTAAATCAGCAGTAGCCTAATATAAGTTCTGTCTTCAGTGTAAATGCTTCTTTAATAGTCATTGTATTACTATTTGAATTCATTGTAAATAATCTTAACTGTGCTGACTGCCTGTTTACTGTTTATCAGACAGTCTCATCATTTTGACATGTTTTGTAATATTGCATGAGGTGTTTTAGTCAGTTATTATGTCGGTCTATTCTGTAGGTTAGAATCTGTCGTGTCAGAATCTAACAATTAGGCCTAATTTAGTCTGTGAAAGTATTTCAAAATGTTCAGTTTGACCAATTAGGCTCTCTCTTTTTCAAGATGCATATTTCAATCCAAGAAGGGGGCTTCCCGGGGTACTGCAGCTGGAGCTGTTGTCTGGTGGTTGAGGGAACAGCAGACGCCGCCTCACCCCAGTGAAGAATCCACAGTGCCCAATAAATAAAAATGTATTCTGCACTGAAATTCCTCTCGTCAAATTGCATATTTATCTTTTGCAGCCTGGTGCATAAACACACTAACAGTTGTTTTTGAGTAATCTAGCACCTCTTCAAAGACACATTTGATTTGATTTATTTCGAACGTGTAATACAATAAAAAAAATATATATAATAATGAAATGAAACAAGAGAATTATGATACTGTAGAAACATAAGCAGTATCAAATTGATTCAAAGGAGTTTACACTTATTTAACCCCACCCCTTCTCCCAAAAACTAAATTAACAGTTTTCTTTTAACAAAATATACATCTAAATGTATGTCTACATACAATATACATTTACAATTATAAATAGATTATATCATTATTACTACAATATATATATATATATATTTATGTTGTATGTCAAATTTGATAAGACAAATATAAAAGACTATCTTTTTACATCTGACATACAAAATACATTTGTTATTAAAAATCAAAAACATATTAACAACAACTTGTTGTTAATAATAATAATAATGTAATTTCAGTAAGAAAAACATATTTTCATGCATTTTTAGATGGTTAATAACAAGCATTACAATGTCTAAAGAGACTCGCAGTGTATGAGACTCAATACTCGCTGGTTGTACTTTTGCGGTCATCCAATCCGCTAGGTGGCGATGTTGCAAAACAACGAGGGTCCTGAGAGTGTGGTCCTGAGAGTGTGGTCCTGAGAGTGCAGCCTCCGAGGCTGCAGCTTCATACTATTGAAATGTTTCCAGGTCCAGGAAACGCCCCTGGTCTAAGTTATCTCAGTGGGTCTCAAACGGTTTGGTCACAATTGATGTAAACAAATATTTCCAAGGCACACCTTTATAATTATTAGGATAAATAACAACAGGTTTGAAATCATTCCAATGTATACTATAGGACAGTAACCAATAATATCGTTTAAAACTGGAGATATTAAAAAAAATGCATGAATAAATAAATGTTAACTAAAACTAAGATATAAATGAACAACAAAAATAAAATACGTTACATTTATTTGTTATTGGCTATGGTAGGTTATTGGTTATGTTCACATACTTATTTGATTATTAAAATGTAAACCGATCTTTTTCATATGGGTGTTTAAAGTTGTACCCCCTAGATCTAGTCTCTAGTAATTCTGCTCAAAGTGCACCAGATTGAAGCATTTTACTTTAAAATGTTTTAAAATATCTTGCCGGGGGGCATACCCCCGGACCCCCTAGAGGATGTGAAGTCCACCCCCCAATTAAAACATGTTCATACAATAATAAATACATTTGCACCCACTAGCACCCCGGCGTTCGCGACACAGGGCTTCATCACATAACTTTACATGGGGCCAGAAGTTGGAGTACCAAACACTGACTCCTGGTACTCATCTGAGTACCTCACTGAGAAGGTTATGTGCACCCCTCTTAATAAGCACCGTAACTTTCATGATATAATTTCTTGGTCATAATCGGTTGTTTCCGTGAACGGCCGAATGTTGTGTGATGGCAAATGCTGCGGCCGCAAGTCATTTTCAAACCTCCTTTCCTATCATCTAGAGAATTCAAACAGCTCTTATCATGGTGGCCACTGAGGTACTTCCGGGTCATTTCACTCCGTTAGGAAGGTTCCTAAGCAAAACTGACAATTCGACTGCAGCCCAAGAATAGAGTTTGGGTTGCATATTTAAACACAGAGAGGAGAAAGGGAGGGGTTGAGCTTGGTGATAATGAAAGGAGCATTCTGGAAGTTTAGGGAGTTAGGGAGGCCATATCAGGATGTTCTCAGTTCAACAGAGTTGAAGGTCATACTGTTGGTGCACATAGAGTGTAACTAACAACATTGCAACACATTTTCTTAATACAGACTTTTCCCATAGCTAAAATGTGTGAGAAGTAGTAAATATAGATAAATATTAGCAAATAACAATCACACAATGATTCTATTTAAGTAAGTAAATGAGCAGAATATTTTTCTATGACAGTCCACTGGTCTCCGTTGTGTTTTGAGCTTCTTGCAGCGTTTTGTATTTGCAGCGTTTGGTTTCTGCGGCTTTTAGTAAACGCTGCGCATGTTTCCTCAAGTTGCTGAATGTTTTCTAAATGCTGCATGTGTTGTCAAGTTGCTGAAGATGTTTCTGCATGTGTACAGGAACATTTGTGTTTTTATATTTGCACTGTTATAAAACCGCAGGATGTTCCTCCTAATAGAGTGGCGAAGTCCCTCCCCTTCCGGTTGAGCCCCATGGGACCTTATTTCGGAAAAGTTATGCATTGAAGTCAATGGAGAGAGAAAGATTATCTTTCGATCCCGTTTGAATTGTGCCACGAATTACACATATGATGTTTGTCAATTTAAAAGATAATTTTGCAAGTCAAAATTTTTTAAATGTGTCGTAAAACTGTGAAGTAACACATTTGTTTGTGTGAAAGGCTCAATGAACTACATCTCTGGTCAACCACACACGTCACCAAGATGGCCGTCACTACTGTCTTGTCAACAAACGATTGACTATCACCACAATGAAACACGTCCTGAAGAATGTCATGCAAAGCCTGCCTTCCTTTGATTCTCTCTGAACTGCCTGGTCGTTTTAATGTTTAATGTCAACCATTTGTGCAGATAGCATGAAGTAGAAAAGATCGCCGATGCTAACGTTAGCGTTAGCATTTCTCCCCCGGAATTAAATGGTGTATTATAGAATGATCACACCGGTGACAGTACTATTCAAAGGGTTCACGAAATATGACTACTACTCTTACTGTTTAACATTTTGGGTTACTTAATGTTACTTCATGTTAAGGCTAATAAAAATGACAAGGCTGTAATGCTAACTAACGTGCTAGCTACTAGCTAGGTAGCTAACTTGATCAAGCCACTCCTGGTCGTTTCATCAGACGGGAAGCAAAAGAACGAGCAAGACCCATTGCTGGTATAATAACAACCTGGTACTAAGCACACAGGCATCTTGTTAAAGTTATCTTATCTTAGCCAGTGCCATATAGATAGATTATATCTATATTGCGCTGATCTTAGGTATCTGAATGGTGGAGGTAAACAATTGTGACATCACTTACGCGACTCTGGGATTTGTAGTCTTTCTAGTTACGTATTTTTCATAGTCTTATATTTCAACAGTTTTACGACAAACTGTGACTTTTTTGACATGGAAATGATTTTTTAAGATTGACAAACATCATATGTGTAATTCATGGCACAATTCAAACGGGATCGAAAGATAAGTTTTCTCTCCCCATTGACTTCAATGCATAACTTTTCCGGAATAAGGTTCCATACCCCGGAAGTCAGTGGGAGGGACTTCGCCACTCTATGGAAATGTTTTATGCCGTTGTAGAGCGTTTACACCTGTCAGCCACCGTAAAAAAGTATCTTAAAAAACCCAACTCAGTAAACGCCAGTGGCGTCGCCTGGCCTGGGCATCCGGGGCTTTAGCCCCGAATGTTTTTTCTGTAGCCCCGGACAATTCTCCCTCAATAATATAATACATTAACCGTGCTTTACGTGAACCTCATCATGACACAAGAGAGGACGGCAGCACTGTAATTTCCCGTGTTCAGTGAATGCAACAGAGGTATGACACCAGACCAATCAGAGAGTTGCATGGAAATAAACGTGTGCTTGTGTCATTCAAGCTTGGCTCTGTGTGTGTGTGTGGCAATAGCGCATTTAGTGTGATAGAGAGAGAGAGAGAGGGAGAGAGGGACCAGTGCCAGCATGGACCGTGTTGTTAGCATCTGGTTAGCTAGCTGCACTAACGGACATAAGGAGCTGTTTGTTCCACAAGAAGCTAGAGGAGAGTCCTCTCCTCTCAGACTGAGAGACTCAGGTGAGCTAAAGGACTCTCTGAGTGTTTAGATAGTTAACTTTAGTCTAAGTTATCTCAGTGGGTCTCAAACGGTTTGGTCACAAATTATTCAAAAGATTATTTCCGCGGCACACCTTCATATGATCATTATAGTTATAAAACAAATAAGAGAATAAAGGAAAAACAGTTATGAAATACTATATGGCAGTAAAACAAGAATAGAGTTTAAAAGGGGAGTGATTAGTAAAATATCCATAAAGAAAAAGTACATCTGTTTACAGTTCTGCTTCATATGGGTGTTGAGAGAGGTATCCATAGATCTCTTCATTTTGCTCTCAAAGTGCACCAGATTGATGCATTTAACTTTAATATTTAAAAAAAAAAATCTTCCTGGGGGAGCATCCCCCCGGACCCCCCAGAGAAGGTGAGCCCCCCACTCATAAAAAACACCACTTTACCCCTGCATATATGCCGTGAGCTGATTATCGAGCCTTCATTGTAACAGTCGCGGGTGTACTGTGTGTGTGCGTGTGGGGAGTGTTGCAGTGAAAAATGCCACTGTAGTGCCGCCGCCACTGTGGGCTAAGCCCCGAATGTTTTCAGGTCCAGGCGACGCCCCTGGTAAACGCTGTAACTTTATTTGATCATTTTGCAAAAATCAGCGTAATGCTCATATTTCTCCTTTTGGTTTAACATATTGTTGAATGTTTATAACATATAAACACTTTAGTTAGTAAGATGTGGTTCAATAAGCAGCGTAACTTACACGATCTGCGTTTGGTTGTTTCTGTGAATGGTTATGTTTGGTTAGTGCATGGAATTGTGGGACAGCATCATCTCCTCTCCTTTCCTAAAGGATGGTGTATCCTAAAGGAGATAATGAAGGAAGCATTGAGGCTCTTTTCCTATGATATAAAGAACTCTCTTATCATAGCTGCAGCTTAAAGACTTCCGGGCCAATTCCTCAGCTAGAAACTTCCTGAGAGGAAAAGAAGGTTTGCAGAGCATGTGTGAAAAGAGCTTTCGTATTGCTGTGTTCAATGTGTTCAATGTGTTCCATGTGTTTCCTGTTATTGACTGCTCAGGTCTGGACCAGAATCACGGCGGGGAGTATACTGCGTTCGCGGCCCTTATTGAGAGGTTTGTAATGGCGCATTTCCACTACACGGTCGGCCTCGGCCACACTCGGTACGGCTCGGTACGGCTTGGCCGCGTTGGGCCTTAACAGGGCCGACTCACTTCATGCTGCGCTTCCATTACAGTTTAGGAACTGGGGTAGTTACTATAGTAACGCAGTGTAGGCGGAGCCGTGACGTCATCTTCAATGAGAACTCCAGAAACACAACACAGCCGTTAGCTGTTAGCACTCAGAGCTCACAGCTCCTTATATATGTTCAGAAACTCGACAAAAGTTAAACAAGTACACACCACAGACTGCCTGTGTCATGGTGAATACAGTCGCTGCTTTATTTATGTCTGTATAGGCCGTTGTTGTGAGTGTGGACGGTCAGAGCATATACTGCGTTAGCTTAGCCAATCTCCATCTAGAAAAACACGCATTTTAAAAGGTTTTTCGCCTGCCGTCTGTCTGCAGACTTGACAAAGCATTAATTCATGGTTTTTACTAACCGGTATCAGTATGTTGTTACTTCGGCATCATTTTGAAACGTGTATTACAATTAAATCACGGTCAAATATGTCCATCTTGTTGTAGTTCTAGCCCTCTTGCCAGCGCTCCTCTCTCTAGTTTAGCATACTCAGCCCGACTCAGCCCTGTTTGTTGGCCCCGATAGAACCACAATTTTGTCGGGCCAGAAAAGAGGTGAAAAAGTGGCCCCGGGCCGGGCCGGGCCGTAACTAGGCCTAGTGGAAGCGCAACCAAAAACAGGTACGGCACGACACGGCACGCTTAAAGCGAGCTCCGCGCTGTAGTGGAACTGCGGCATTAAAGCGCTCAGAGACTGTCAGATCACGCCCTACATAGTGCTGGACGGAGGATCGGACATCTTAGAAAAGAAGAATGAAACCGTGATGCAGAGAACAGTGGATCGGATCAAACAAGTGCATCGAGCGGCGCAGGGCGGCCAGCGCGGCCAGCGCGAGAACATCATGCCGACGCTGGTGAAGCTGGTGTTCCGACAGACGCTGAGGCGGCTGGACGTCCAGGTGGCTCAGTGCTATGGAGAGGCTGACCCGGAGATCGCCACCCTGGCCCGGGAGTGGCAGTGCCCGGTGCTTTCCGGAGACAGCGACTTCTACATCTGCGACCTTCCGGAGGGGCTGCTGCCCCTCTCACACTTCCAGTGGGAGATGGTTGAGCGGAGGGGCTCCAACAGCTACATCCCCTGCAAGAGCTACAACACCTCCAGCTTCTGCATCTTCTATCAAATCCAGCGCCAGCTCCTGCCCGCCTTCGCCGCCCTGGCCGGGAACGACTACGTGAAGCTACACCGGCTGCAGGCGGGCGTCAGCTGGAATCAGTTCGCCCCGGCAGGCGGCGGGAACACGGGCCACCTGGACGGGCTGCTGTGCTGGCTGCAGAACTTCCAGAAGCCTCAGGAGGCCTTCGAGGCGGCGCTGGGGCTGATGGGAGAACTGAGCGGCAACAAAAAGGCGGAGGTGATGAAGGGCTTGAATCTGGGGATGGAGGAGTACCAACTTCCTCCCAGCGCCCTCAAGAAGTTCTTCATCCATGGGATAGCACCTCCATTCTCCACAGAAGTAATGATAATATATAACATTTAACTTTCATCCAAAGAGACTCAATATTCACCTCCATTCTTCACCTGATATAGGTCGCTTCCACATTTTGTGTGCCTTATTTTGTGTTCCAACTTCCGTTCAGAGCTATTACTTTGATATCAGCTTTATAGACCGTTTCTTGCCAAATAAAGTTTTTCCAAATAATGCATGGGATTACTGCGCTGTTTGGACCTGGGAAGAGCTGTTGGGCAGTATACAAAGTCATTAAAACTAGCTGCACCTTTACCAGCTTTGACAACACTTTAATGAATCAAAGATTATAAAACATATCATATATATTATTCTGAAATGGACCAATCTGCACAATGACTACTTTAAATGTTGCTACTTTAAAGGGGACCTATCATGCAAAATGCACTTTTGTACGTCTTTTATACATGAATATGTGTCCCCGGTGTTCCAGGGAACTCACCAAGTGTCAGAAAACACAACCCTCTCTATTTTCCTCCATAAAAAATCTCTAAAAAAGGGGCTGCAACAGATCTGATAAAAACTGATCCAGATTTGAACACTGTCCTGACGTCAGGACAGTGGCGCTACGGCTATTGGGTCAACTCCACCAATCAGTATGGTCCTACACTATATTATTCAAATATAGCATGATAGGTCCACTTTAACTATATTTTGATGATAATACTTGTTCTACTTTTACTTCAGTAACATTTTGAATGCAGGACTTTTACTGTAACAGAGTATTCCTACACTCTGGTACTTCTACTTTTACTCAAGTACAAGATCTGAGTACTTCTACTTTTACCCAAGTACAGGATCTGAGTTCTTCTACTTTAACTCCAGTACAGGATGTGAGTCCTTCTCCTCTAACAAGTATCCTCACTTTGTCCCCCTGGAGGTGGCTGGTGTCCCGGACTGGTCCCGGCTGCCTCTGATTCAGGCCTGGCTGCCGGCGGAATTCCTGGACGTGCTGCTGCTGCAGAGGATGAGATTCAGCGTCTTCGTGGATCTCGCCGCCGCACCAAGCGCTCACCTTACCGCCAGGCCGCTGCGGCAGGTGAAAAAAGACATTTAAAAAAATACAGATTTAAGTATTCTGACACAGAACGATTTTAGAAGCAATGTATTTATATTGCTAGTATGTTTCGTGCCTGCACCAAATAATAACAAATTAGAAAGAAAAAAAGATGACATAAAATACAGATTTCAGTATTCTGAGGCTCTGAACCTCATTTCTTTTCCTCACTGATGGCAAAAAAACTCAGACATTATACAATTTAAAATAAAAGGGATAGGGTTAGGCTTAGGGTACTGTAAGATATTGAGTAAGAACATGTTTTTATGAACCACACAGCTTCTGGTCTTCCAAGACCCGACCGGACAAAAAGACGTGTTGCAGGCACGAAACATACTACCAATAGAAATACATTGCATTTAAAATCGTTCTGTGTGACACGAAAAAAAGGTGAAAATCGTGTTGGTGAACACGAATCAATAGATTAAATTAATTTCGTGACTAATAACACGAAATGCCGTGAGACTGGGTTGGTTATTTCTGTGTTGGACCCTGAAGGAATCATCTCCCTGGTCCAATGGGATACCTCCATGTGATTTTGGATTATTTTATGATACTTACATGTTTAGTTCAGTAGGATAATCTCCACATGCTAACACCACTTTAAGATTTCTGAAGTAAAATGCTAATGTTGGGCTATAAAGGAACTACAGCACGGTCACATGACTTCACGTCACCACCGCTAAGCTAAAGGCGGCTAATGTTGGGCTATAAAGGAACTATAGCACGGTCACATGACTTCACGTCACCACCTCTAAGCTAAAGGCAGCTAATGTTGGGCTATAAAGGAAGTAAAGCATGGTCACATGACTTCTCGTCACCACCGCTAAGCTAAAGGCGGCTAATGTTGGGCGTGATGACGTTGAGTCGTGTCATTTAGACACTTGTTAGCCAGTTTTAATGTTTTTTAAATGGGGACATCTCCTCCTCCTCCTCCTCCTCCTCCTCCTCCTCCTCCTCCTCCTCCTCCTCCTCCTCCCCCAGGCGGAGGCCTCTCTATGTCTGCAGGTTCTCCTTGAGGCCCTGGGGGTCCCTGAGGCCTCCTTGGCCCCTGTGCCTCCCGCCCTGCGCCTCCCTGTGTGTGTCACCTGCTTCTGGCTGCAGAGAGCCCAGCCTCCTGCAGACGAGGAGGTGCTGAAGGCTCTGCTGCTCGGGCTGAGCTCCGGAGACGCCTTCAGGGGAGGTAAAACACACACACTCATTAAAAGATGAGAGCAGCGCTGCGTCACTTCCTGTCATTAATACCGCCACGCCCAATTTCCAGTGAAACCGTTCTCTTGATAATTGAAATGTAATTCTGTAAATTAAATAAAGCTGTGAATTGATTGTGAGGGAACAAATAATACAATGTTTCCCTCAGAGATGTAGTGGAGTGGAATCAACAAATAAAGCATCAAAAGTACCTCAAAATTGTACCTGAATAAATGTACTCAGGTATATCAAGTGTCAGACAATGAAAACAAATAGGAATACAGCCTGTGACTCAGAGGTGTGTGTGTGTGTGTGTGTGTGTGTGTGTGTGTGTGTGTGTGTGTGTGTGTGTGTGTGTGTGTGTGTGTGTGTGTGTGTGTGTGTGTGTGTGTGTGTGTGGTGTGTGTGTGTGTGTGTGTGTGTGTGTGTGTGTGTGTGTGTGTGTGTGTGTGTGTGTGTGTGTGTGTGTGTGTGTGTGTGTGTGTGTGTGTGTGTGTGTGTGTGTTTTTCAGCCCTGCCCCCCCCCAGACAGAAGCTGGACATGCAGGTGTCTCACTCTCTGAACCAGTGGCAGTCCTGCCTGAAGTCCAGCCTGCAGCTCAACCAACTGCTGGGCCGACCGCTACCCTGAGCCCCCCCTCTCCAGGTGAGTCCTACCTGAATCCCCCCTCTCCAGGTGAGTACTACCTGAGCCCCCCCTCTCCAGGTGAGACTTTCCTATGTTCCAGTAGTAAACAAAGGAGTCCAATGGAGGCGTTTAGCCTTTGTAGACCATTTACATCTCCTCTCTTGGCACACCTAATGTTCTAGTTGTATCCAAACTATTTTTGCAATGAAATAAAATATTAAGTTGACCTCCACCCATCCCTCAGGTTGTTTGAGGGGACGTTGGTTCACCAGCTGGTGCACAGGATGAGGTACGGGGGAAAGAAGAGGCCTTTCCTGAAGGAGGACCCCTGCAGTGTGATGCTGTTCGAAGCCATTCAGGCCGTGGTGCACCAGATCCCCCCTCAAGAGAGCCACAGGACGGGGGAGGATCGGCAGAGGCAGCCTCTGGACGACCTGACCTCCACCAGCTCTTCCCCCTGGAGGAGGACGAGGACGAGGACGAGGAGGACGAGGAGGAGGAGGAGGAGGAGGAGGAGGACGAGGACGACGAGGACGACGAGGACGACGAGGACGAGGAGGACGAGGACGACGAGGACGACGAGGACGAGGAGGACGACGACGACGACGAGGAGGACGAGGACGAGGACGACGACGAGGACGACGACGAGGACGAGGAGGACGACGACGAGGAGGACGACGACGACGAGGAGGACGACGACGACGACGAGGAGGAGGACGACGACGACGAGGACGACGACGACGACGACGACGACGACGACGACGACGACGACGACGACGAGGACGAGGACGACGACGAGGACGACGACGAGGAGGACGACGACGAGGACGACGACGAGGACGAGGACGACGACGACGACGACGACGACGAGGAGGAGGAGGACGACGAGGACGACGACGACGACGACGACGACGACGACGACGAGGACGAGGACGAGGACGAGGACGAGGACGACGAGGACGACGACGACGACGACGACGAGGAGGAGGACGAGGAGGACGACGACGACGACGACGACGAGGAGGAGGAGGAGGACGACGAGGAGGACGAGGACGAGGACGAGGAGGACGAGGAGGAGGACGACGACGAGGACGACGACGACGACGACGACGACGACGACGACGACGACGACGACGACGACGAGGACGAGGACGACGACGACGACGAGGACGACGACGAGGAGGAGGACGACGACGACGACGAGGAGGAGGACGACGACGACGAGGAGGAGGAGGAGGAGGAGGAGGACGACGACGACGAGGAGGACGACGACGACGACGACGACGACGAGGAGGACGAGGACGAGGACGAGGACGAGGAGGACGACGACGACGAGGACGAGGACGAGGACGACGACGAGGACGAGGAGGAGGATGACGACGACGAGGACGAGGACGAGGACGACGACGAGGACGAGGAGGAGGACGACGACGACGAGGACGACGACGAGGACGAGGAGGACGACGACGACGACGACGACGACGACGACGACAGCTCGGGGTGGGTGCAGGAGGATCTGCGCCTCAGCGAGCTGCTGTCAGTGAAAACTCGTTTCAGAGCGAAACACAGGAAGAACCGGAGCAAGAACCCGGAGCTGGCCCGCAAAGAGGAGCGCCGCGGCCGGGACCTGCTCTGAGCTCAAGGGAGGAAAACAAGCCGGGTTCATCAGACTCTCGTTAACGTCCCTCACATCAGTCTGATACATAATATTTACGTTACTCTGAAACAAGAAGCACTTCCTTTTTTAAATCTGCACACATTTTAATGCCAACACCTTTTTGCACATTTCTTTCTTCGTCTCTTTATGCCCTCAAGATTGTATATTTTTAATTAATGGTGATCAGCACTTGTTTTTTCTTATTTGCCCTTATTAAAATGTGATGCACTGTTCGATTGTTATTGAAAACACAAAAGAGTTTTAATAAGTGGAATTCACTGTAAAAATGTTATTTAAAAAAACGTGATAATTGTGTTTCTTTAGTCTCATGAATGTTAACGCTTTGTTCCTCACGTACGTTCTTAGTGACTGTTTGTTGGAGACATTTTTGTGCATTCGTTTACTTTTATTACATTACATGTTACTTGTTAGACGCCTGGAACCACACCCTTAAAACAACTGAAAGACCAAGGACAAACACTGAAGATAAAAGCCATGCAACACACTGCTGTTTTTAGTCATGTGACTGATCACCTGTTGGAGTTGTGTAAAGCTCAGCTGGAGTTTCCATGAGGTCAGTGTTTACTTGTCAAACCTAAACTCCTGCTTTGCATTGCTGTGTGCAGCGCCCCGCCAAGACAATGGTAGGGGAAACACTGCATACATAACATTCATCTGTTTGCAACTCATATATAATATATATCAATATTCAAATGACTGTATATAGACTATTCTGCACAGTTTCTATCATATTCTGTTCTATTTAATTTACTTAATGATGTAATATTTTATCTGTTTTATTGTGTTGCACTGTTGGAGGAGCCTGTGACCTAATATTTGCATTGTCATAACTACACTTTAGCTATGCACACATGACAATAAAAGCCTTGAAACTTGAAAATGCAAAAAGATATTTAGTGAGCTGTTCAAGTTGGGTCTGTTGATAATGCTGTCTCACATATAATTTATTCAACTTTCACCTACATTTATTGATATGTCTATTGTACTGGCTGGAGTACAAACATGTCATGTCTTGATGTTTTCAAACATTTGTATTAAATGAAGATGTGGAGTGCATATTTTCATAACTGGATCTTTAAAGCAATGCATGTTTTCTGCATTTAATGACGTAGGAGTCCTGGATATGTGTAAGGAACTACACTTCAAACGTCTAGATTCTGGTTTTAGGAGCACAATTGTCCTCTAATTCACATTAAACATCATCTTACCTTGGTCCTCCTGAACGTATCGGATGATGTTGCCGCAGACTCCGTACTCTGACACCGTGCAGGGGTCGCTCTCCCGAGCCTTCATGTTCTCTGACCTCCGGAACATCCTCCAGACCGCGGAGGAGACATGGCGCCGGGATTGGTGGCTCCCCGCCGGCTGAGGCAGCCCGGAGAGCCCCAGAGAGCTGAGGAAGAGCCGCTCCTGGGTCTTCATCTCCTCCACATGTGAGAGCGTACACACACAGAGGAAACACACCGCTAGCAGTAGCAGCACCACGAGAGTCATGATTGGCCTCATGTTGGACTGCATTCCATTTGCTGCTTCCTCACCTGAAACGCTGCTCCCAGAGAGAGGGACGTTTGATTTAACCTGTGAAACCTCCCGGTGTGTAGCTGCATGATCATTAGCCTATGTTAATGAGAAGCGGGCAGACAGGCAAGTGATAACGTGAGTGTGGTGGGCGGGAAGATAGAGACTGATCTCAGGTCAGGTCGGTAGGGAATCAATAAATGGTGATTTCTGACACCAACAATAAAGTTTGCAAAACCGGACATGGAGTTAGTTTGTTTAAACATTGTTGAATAATGTTTTGGTGAATAGTAATAATTATACCAACGTCTCTCCTCCATTCATGGCATAGTTGTATTCATCTGCCCTGCCCTTGGACCATTAAAGGCCGAATCTGTATGTCCCCATGACATTTTAGTTTATCACCACACACAATAGTTAAGGTTACATATGGAACATGTGTAAAAGAAAGCTGTTAAAATTAATTTATTGATCAAATAATACATGATTTACAAATAAATAAATCATATTAAGAGTAGGGTTGTTGCTTTGTCTGTTGAGTTCATATATCTAACAAAAACTTCCAAAACATTCAACAATTATTAAGTGGCCCCCCTGGAGTAGATTTGACCCATTTTCCATCGAGGTGGTTCCAGGACCTGTGACCGCTTGCCAAAGGAGCACTTGGGGTCAAACCATAGACTGTATGGAGTTTAAAACGAGTAATTCCTTTGAGTTTCACTTTCCGTTTCCAAACTTTACAAAAACATTCCTGCCAAGGGAGGCAAGTAAGTCATTTAAATGAGGAACTTTTTAAATAACATGAGTTAATATCTCAAAATAATGAATGAATAATACAAAATAGAGACTTTATATTACAAAATAAAACTGTATATTACAAAATAAAGACTTGATATTACAAAATAAAGACTTTATATTACAAAACATGACTTAATATTACAAAATAATGACTTAATATTAAAAATAATGACTTAATATCTCAAGAATGAATTAATTTCTCAAAATAAAGACTAAATATTTTTTAAATAATGGCTTAACACGGTGGAGAGAAGGCAGAGACTGGGAGCTGCTGTGATGTGAGGAAAGTGAAACTTAAGGGAGGGAGGAGGTGCAGCAGCTCCTATAAGAGCGGAGCCCCCCCACCGGCTCCTCCGTAACTCTCTGCCCAGGATGGGAGTCCAAGGCCTGACCACTCTGCTGGAGAAACACCGGAGGATCTACCGGGATCGCCGCCTCTCTCACTGCCGGCTGCTGATCGACGGCAGCAACCTCTACCACTGGCTGTACTTCAACTCAGGTGAGTACTGCAGTACACAGAACAGTACTCAAATCTTGTACTTGAGTAAAAGTAGAAGCACTCAGATCTTGTACTTGAGTATAAGCAGAAGTACCCGAGTGTAGGAATATTTTGTTACAGTAAAAGTCCTGCATTCAAAATGTTACTCAAGTAAAAGTAGAAAAGTATTATCATCAAAATATAGTTAAAGTACCAAAAGTAAAAGTAGTCATTGTGCAGATTGGTCAATTTCAGAATAATATATAGGCCTATGTTTTATAATTATTGATCATTAAAGCATACTTGCCAACCCTCCCGATTTTCGCGGGAGACTCCCGATTTCATTGCCCTCTCCCGGTTTCCTCCCGGGGTCATATTTCTCCCGCATTCCTCCCAATTTCTGACTACTGTAAATCAGATTTACTCTCAGGACTGTTTCCACTCGGACTTTAATACAGCTACATAATTGTTTGGTTTCCATGGTAGCGCGTCTCTTCCCTAGCGCGCGCAACTGAAAGGCTGCATCTCAGGTCGGTTAAATTGAATCCTTGCGTCCCTCACTTACGTCGTTTCCCTGCGTTTAGTCCCTCCCACCAGGGAAGCATGGAGAGACGCAAACCACGAGTTTGATTGATTGATTGAAAAGTTTATTAACAGCTTGTATATTGGGTACAGTACAGTACAGCTCAAAACATACAATTGTTAAGGGGATGCAGACCAGAGAAATACTTTCGTCTTGTTTACATCAGGGTCCCCCATTTCCAATTCATCATATCATTTAAGACATAGACATATTTGACATACAGATGGCTTATTTACAATTTACATACAGGAGGTTTTTTACATACAGATGGCTTAATTACAATTTTAATTTTAGATTTCGTTCTAATACATCCTAACCGGACATTTAAGACATACCAAGTCTACAGATATACAGTTAGTAAAGCAGGGAAGCAGGGAAATGAGTTTTGATGACCCCGTTGTTTTCACAAACACCCCTGCCTCTGTTAGTACACATTTACTGACATAAACATTTGTATCATCTGTTGTAGACCCAAATACATTAAATACAATAAGAACTTATTCTCAAAAAAGATAAACGCCATTCTTAAAATGTATAAACGAACAATAGTTAGATTAATATTGATTACAATAGAAATAAAATAATTCAGAGAAGAAAAAGAGATATGTTATCTATCAAAACCCAGTTAAATTAACATTCATTGGACTGCACACTTTGTTTGTTTGTGTGGATATGTAGCAAATTAACATGTTAAATAGTACTTATGACTGACTGAATGGAAATGACAATAAATGAAAATGTAAAACGAAAAAAGTGATAATGAAAATGTTTCCAATAAATCAATAAAATGATTTTTGACCACTTTGTTGTTCAGATATATCACATATTTGTAACTAAATGATACATTCATTGAAACAAAACACAGTATAAACTGAGGAGTGACTCTTGTGAGTTTCATGTGTTTTCTTCACTCCGCTGGGAAACTGTTCTCATGTCAAGAACATAGACTGTATATATAAATGGACGTAGTGTCCGTGACATCACCCATAGGATTCTGCAGAGTTGCCGAGAAGCCCTTAGTAGGCGGAGTCGGCCACTAACGGCTCGACAGTGACGTCAGAGTCTAATGGCACATTTCCACTACACGGTCGGCCTCGGCCACGCTCGGTACGGCTCGGTACGGCTTGGCCTTAACAGGGCCGACTCACTTCATGCTGCGCTTCCATTACAGTTTAGGAACTGGGGTAGTTACTATAGTAACGCAGTGTAGGCGGAGCCGTGACGTCATCTTCAATGAGAACTCCAGAAACACAACACAGCCGTTAGCTGTTAGCACTCAGAGCTCACAGCTCCTTATATATGTTCAGAAACTCGACAAAAGTTAAACAAGTACACACCACAGACTGCCTGTGTCATGGTGAATACAGTCACTGCTTTATTTATGTCTGTATAGGCCGTTGTTGTGAGTGTGGACGGTCGGAGCATATACTGCGTTAGCTTAGCCAATCTCCATCTAGAAAAACACGCATTTTAAAAGGTTTTTCGCCTGCCGCCTGTCTGCAGACTTGACAAAGCATTAATTCATGGTTTTTACTAACCGGTATCAGTATGTTGTTACTTCGGCATCATTTTGAAACGTGTATTACAATTAAATCACGGTCAAATATGTCCATCTTGTTGTAGTTGTAGCCCCCTTGCCAGCGCTCCTCTCTCTAGTTTAGCATACTCAGCCCGACTCAGCCCTGTTTGTTGGCCTCGATAGAACCACAATTTTCTCGGGCCAGAAAAGACGTGAAAAAGTGGCCCCGGGCCGGGCCGGAACTAGGCCTAGTGGAAGCGCAACCAAAAACGGGCACGGCACGACACGGCACGCTTAAAGCGAGCTCCGCGCTGTAGTGGAACTGCGCCATAACTCCCGCCTGCTCCAGCCTGCTCCAAATAAGGGCAAAGAGGCGGAGCCGAGGCGGGACCTGCTGCCTCCGAACTGGAAGTAAACAGAGCTAGCTCAGGCTAAGAAGCTAAGCTAACATGAAATACATGCATACCAAGTTACTGCGTGGCACTTCGGTTTTGATAAAACAGTGTAGTTCCCCTATATAAATGTTACATTCATAATCAAACGAGACAATCTGCAAGAGAATTAGCTATTTTGTGTTATTCTTAATGCTTGTCATCACGTTAATAAAATAAAATAAGTACCGATACATAGCAGAACAATTCTGGCGATGTTCAGCTTAATAAGCCTTGTTCAACATAATTTATTTAGCTAATACTACAGCGGGCTGCAGGCGAACCAAGTCCGTGTTTTGCTGCATTCCTTGATCTCCAGTTATAACGCCGCAGGCTGGAGCTAGCCCCCTGCGGCTCCGTTAGCTCCGGCGGCCACCACTGGGATAATTGGGTCCCCTTTTAACATTTGCTCCCGTTTAGCATTATGGGCGTCATAGCCATATACTATAAAAGTCTTACCCAAGGCTGAATCATAAACTAAACTGTATATATATATATATATATTAGGGCTGTCAAGTTAACGCGTTAATAACGCGTTAACGCAAAAAAAAATTAACGCCACTAATTATTTTAACGCGATTAACGCATGTGTATTTTTTGTCCTCGGCCGCCGTAGTTTCAGAGCGCATCGAGTTTAAAATACCATCTACAAGCTGATGCTGACAGCCCCGCTCCTGCTGCCCGCTTGTGGCAGACCACACTTCCACGCTCACCGGCAGGCCCGGACTGGCCATCGGGAGGACCGGGAGGGTGTGTGTATGTGTGGCGCGAGCGAAGCACACCTTACGTGTTGTTAGCATCTGGTGCTAGCTAGCTGAGCTAACGGATATAAGGAGCTGTTTCAATGAAAACAGAGGAGCGACATTTCGCCGACAACTGCGCCGAGCACTTGACTTTATGCAGGTAGACAGACAGCACACTCAGCACGGATAGTGCCGCAACACAGCTCATACACACAGGCATATATGCCTTGAGCTGCACATAGCTCCAACGATCCTCCACACACACACACACACAGTATTGTATGAGAGAGGTTCCAGGTTGAATTGAGGCAAATATTTGTAATGTTCAGAGGTTGTTGTGTTTAATATTCATGAGAATATTTGTCATTGTTCAAATGATAATAAACAAACATATAAAGCATAGTTGTCCACTCATATGTTGATAAGAGTATTAAAAACTTGAAAAATATCCCTCTAAGGTACATTTAGAACAGATAAAAAATGTGCGATTAATTTGCGATTAATCGCGATTAACTATGGACAATCATGCGATTAATCGCGATTAAATATTTTAATCGACTGACAGCCCTAATATATATGTATAAAGGGTTACGTCCTTAGCTGGCTAATAAGCTACATAACAAGCTAAGCTAACAAGCACACAAACACCTGCTAACGGGGTTAACATGTATAATATTATCATTTTAGACTTCTTGGAAGTTCTGTTCATTCAAGCGCACAGCACGACATTTTAATTGTCTGGTATTTGTAACAATATTCCCTAAAAGGCACAATCACCACGAATCACGGCTAAAGGGTTTCAAGTAAAGTAACTACAACTAACTAACGTTGTAGCCTAGCACGCTAGCAGAGTGGACAAGTTGCTGTTAGCTGACAGTGAGGCACGTACCTGTCCATCAAAGTGACCACGCCCTAATTTATGCAAAAACTTTAAGACCTAATATAAATAAAAGGGTCGCGTTAGAAAACAATTCACTCACAGATTCATAATCATGAAGGTGGAATCTAACTATATCCATAATAATATTTATTGCATCCAGGGCTAGAAACATGTTTTTTTCTCAAGATGGCGCAGACAAATCAACTTCCGGTGATACCGAGGAGCGAGGAAATGAAAATAACCGACCTGAGATGCAGCCAACTGAAAGTCTGAGAGAGTGAGGAAGATAGTCACAGAAAACAGAACAAGAGTCGACAACTCTACCCTCTGCTCACTCCTTTCCATATGCTCCATCAAAGATGGTGCTACAGGCCGCAAGGCAGTGCACTTACAACTACAATAAGTGTTAGGATGCGTGGAAGGGTAGGACCCAAATGCAGACTATCAAAAAAGGTAAAAGGTCTCGAAACAAAAAGCGAGCTTTATTTTAAAAGCTGAACAAAAACATGGCATGAAACAAATGGGTTGTACAAAAACTGACCGTGACCAACATGGAGGGAGACAGGAGAGACAACCGTGACTGACATGGAGGAAGACAGGAAAAACCAACAATGAACCGACAGGGGAACAAAGGAAGAGACAAGACTAAATACAGGGAGGGGTAATCACAAGACAAGACACAGCTGGGGTAAGGGAGACAGAAACACAAGGGCAACAGGTGAACACAATCAGACACACCAGGGAAACTAACGACAGGAAGGCAAACACAGGAAGAAGGAACAGAGAAGACACAAGGAGGAAAACATTTCAAAACAAAAGTGGAAAAAAGAAAACATAAATACAAAACCCTAACAGAACCCCCCCCTCAAGGGACGGATTCCAGACGTCCCAAGAAAACCCCCAAAAGTCCAAAACCTCTAGAAGGGTGGGCGGAGGGGGCCCGGAGGAGGGACGCACAACCAGGACCAACAGGGTGGGTGGAGGGGGTCCTGAGGACGGGCCCGGAAGGGGTCCCGGGCGGACGGCCCGGGGGCAAGGCAGAGTCCAAAAAGGGGCGAAGGCCACAGCGGGCGAACTCAGGGGCCCGGGCATGAGAGCGAAGGCAGTGGTTGGAAGAGTCAGGAGGCCGGGCTCGAGGGCGAAGACCACGGCTGGGGAACTCAGGAGACCAGGCTCGAGGGCGAAGACCGCGGCACTCAGGGAGCCGGGCTCGAAGGTCAAGATGGGACAGCTCCGGAGGACGAGCAGAAAGGCGCCGACGGGACAGCTCCGGAGGCCGGGCAGGAAAGCGCCGACGGGACAGCTCCGGAGGCCGGGCAGGAAGGCGTCGACAGGACAGCTCCGGAGGCCGGGCAGGAAGGCGCCGAAGGGACAGCTCCGGAGGACGGGCAGGACCCAGTATCGACCGGACAGGAACCGGAGCCGACCAGACAGGCGCAGACGGGACCCCGGACAAGACATGGGCTGGTGTCAATGGAACCCCGGATGTAGCAAGGGCTGGTGTCGACTGGACCCCCAACGGAACAGGACACAGAGTTGGCAGGACCCCCGGCGGGACAGGTGTCGGCGGGAACCCCAACAGAACAGGACACAGAGCTGGCAGAACCCACGGCGGGACAGGTGTCGGCGGAACCCCCAACAGAACAGGATCTGGTGTTGGCAGGACCCCCGGCGGGACAGGTGTCGGCGGGACCCCCAACAGGACAGGATCTGGTGTTGGCAGGAAACCCGGCGGAGCAGTAGTCGGTGGGACCCCCAACGGGACAGGACAAGGGGTTGGCAGGACCCACAGCGGAACAGGTGTCGGCAGGACCCCCAACGATACTGGACGTGGAGTTGGCAGGACCCTCAGCGAAACCCCGAACGGCACAGGACATAGGGTTGGCAAGACCCCCGGCAGAAGAGTAGTCGGTGGGACCCCCAACGGGACAGGACATAGGATTGGCAAGACCCCCGGCAGGAGAGTAGTCGGCGGGACCTCCAACAGCACTGGACATAGGGTTGGCAGGACCCCCGGCAGAAGAGTAGTCGGCGGGACCCCCAACGGGACAGGACATAGGATTGGCAAGACCCCCGGCAGAAGAGTAGTCGGCGGGACCTCCAACGGGACAGGACATGGAGTTGGCAAGACCCCCGGCAGGAGAGTAGTCGGCGGGACCTCCAACGGCACGGGACATAGGGTTGGCAGGACCCCCGGCAGAAGAGTAGTCGGCGGGACCTCCAACGGGACAGGACATAGGATTGGCAGGACCCCCGGCAGAAGAGTAGTCGGCGGGACCCCCAATGGGACAGGATATGGAGTTGGCAAGACCCCAGCAGGAGAGTATTCAGCAGGACCTCCAACGGCACAGGACATAGGGTTGGCAGGACCCCCGGCAGAAGAGTAGTCGGCGGGACCTCCAACGGGACAGGACATAGGGTTGGCAGGACCCCCGGCAGAAGAGTAGTCGGCGGGACCTCCAACGGGACAGGACATAGGATTGGCAGGACCCCCGGCAGAAGAGTAGTCGGCGGGACCCCCAATGGGACAGGATATGGAGTTGGCAAGACCCCCAGCAGGAGAGTATTCAGCAGGACCTCCAACGGCACAGGACATAGGGTTGGCAGGACCCCCGGCAGAAGAGTAGTCGGCGGGACCTCCAACGGGACAGGACAGAGGGTTGGCAGGACCCCCGGCAGAAGAGTAGTCGGCGGGACCCCCAATGGGACAGGACACGGAATTGGCAAGACCCCCGGCAGGAGAGTAGTCGGCGGGACCTCCAACAGCACTGGACATAGGGTTGGCAGGACCCCCGGCAGAAGAGTAGTCGGCGGGACCCCCAATGGGACAGGACATGGAGTTGGCAAGACCCCCAGCAGGAGAGTATTCAGCAGGACCTCCAACGGCACAGGACATAGGGTTGGCAGGACCCCCGGCAGAAGAGTAGTCGGCGGGACCTCCAACGGGACAGGACATAGGGTTGGAGTGGAATCCACAGGTGGATTGGAGGAGGCAGGAAATGCAGCAGAAGACGTCAAAGTTGAGACCTGAGCAGCGAGGTTTGAGATGTGTAGAGCCAAGGACTGCTGGCTTTCAACTAAGGCTCGCATCATCTGCTCATGTTGGCCCAGAAGATTTCCCTGATGAGAAATGGCGTGCTGGACCGGAACAGAGGCCGGAACCATGGCTGCCGGGGCCAGAACTGGGGCTGGAACCATGGCTGTATGGGCCGGTTCTGGAGCCGGAACCAAGGCTGTGTGGGCCGGTTCTGGAGCCGGAACCATGGCTGCTGGGGCCAGAACTGGGGCTGGAACCATGGCTGCTGGGGCCAGAAGTGGGGCTGGAACCATGGCTGTATGGGCCGGTTCTGGAGCCGGAACCATGGCTGTTGGGGCCACGGCTGGAATCCTGGCCTTGCGTCTCCTAGAGACCCTTTGGAGGCTCCGTGGACCTCCTAAGGCAAGGCGGGATCCCGAGAAGGGGTTTGAGGCTTGAGGCTGGCACTCAGGGCTAAGCGAAAAAACTCTGAGAAATTCAGTCAAAGAGCTCCACAGCCATGGCACGTTATCCACCTCCATTTGAGCTCTTTTGAGGACAGCCTCTTTCTCCCTGCTAGTCGAGGTTCTACTCCACACAGCATAAAGACATCGAAGGGAGTAATCCAGAGAAAGCAATTCAGAATCAAAATCAAAAACATAATCCGCTGGGTCCATAATTGGTCGGTTCATTATGTTAGGATGCGTGGAAGGGTAGGACCCAAATGCAGACTATCAAAAAAGGTAAAAGGTCTCGAAACAAAAAGCGAGCTTTATTTTAAAAGCTGAACAAAAACATGGCATGAAACAAATGGGTTGTACAAAAACTGACCGTGACCAACATGGAGGGAGACAGGAGAGACAACCGTGACTGACATGGAGGAAGACAGGAAAAACCAACAATGAACCGACAGGGGAACAAAGGAAGAGACAAGACTAAATACAGGGAGGGGTAATCACAAGACAAGACACAGCTGGGGTAAGGGAGACAGAAACACAAGGGCAACAGGTGAACACAATCAGACAATCAGACACACCAGGGAAACTAACGACAGGAAGGCAAACACAGGAAGAAGGAACAGAGAAGACACAAGGAGGAAAACATTTCAAAACAAAAGTGGAAAAAAGAAAACATAAATACAAAACCCTAACAATAAGCATGTTAATGTTAATCTAACAGCTCCGGCGATCCGGACCGGATAAACCCAGCGCCGGCCCTTGGCACTGGCGAACTAGGCGGTCGCCTAGGGCGCCAGATCTGGAGGGGCGCTGCGCTGGGAGAAAGAAAAACAATTATAAAAAAAATTGATTTTTATTTTATTTTTATTCTGCCTAATTTTCTGCTGTTGATATAATACATTTACATTAATAATTGAATAAAGTAAACACCCTTTGCACCCCGGGCCTTGCATTTGCCCTGTACGATGGGCGCTGTAAGTGATGAAAGTGGGGGATGTTGATTTATCAGGCGCCCGGAGCGAGCTTCCGAGCGAGCAAGAGAGAGAGAGGGCGCGCATCGGTACCGCGGATTGTTGTTGGATTGAGGCTGATAACTACAGCTCAGTGAGGACTTTGAGTGTTTAGATAGTTTACTTTAGTCTAAGTTATCTCAGTGGGTCTCAAACGGTTTGGTCACAATTTATGTAAACAAATATTTCCAAGGCACACCTTTATAATTATTAGGATAAATAAAAACAGGTTTGAAATCATTCCAATGTATATAGGAGACCCTAACCCTTTTTTTTAAGTACAGTGAGCCTGTCTAAACATACAGTAAAGAGACAAAACCACCAGCATTATAGGATATACTATATGACCTGATGCAGGCATGTATAGGCTATGTCATGTTCTCTATGAGAGCCCCGGACACCTCCCTGATTAGTCCTGGAAAAACATGCAATTTCTGAACGTTACAGTAAATATAAAGTTTAAAAAAAATAACTTTTCCTTGTCCGTTAAAGGTTTTTTGTGTTTCTTTTTAATTACTGAATCTAAGATATGAGGATAAGGATAGAGGGAGTCGTATGTTGTACAGATTGTAAAGACCTTTGAGCCAAATTCTTGTTTTTGGGCTGTATAAATCAAATGTACTTGAAACAGTTGCTGATTTAGAGTACTGGCACCTTTTTTATTCCAATTCAAGCACTGATAAGTACCATATACTTCTGAACTGTAGTGGAGTAGAGTACAACGTACCTTAAAAATGGACTTTTAACTGAAAGTAGATAAAGTGTAGAAATACTGTAAGACAAGGAAAAAGTCCTGCATTCAAACTCTTACTTCAATACCAAAAGTAAAATAACTCGTTTTGCTATTTAGGAATCATATATTTACACCAACCCACTCTCTTCAGTCTGCGTACAAATGACACGACTTTACACATTGGAAATGCGTGCAATAGGTACGCAGAAGTCCGATTTTTCGTGCATATGATACGCCAACCATTCCCATTGAGTTCTGAGTCCGAGTTTTGCGTGCCTGCACCCGGTCGGGTCTTGGAAGACCAGAAGCTGTGTGGTTCATAAAAACATTTTCTTACTCAATATCAAGCCACGATTATTGTTTTTATTTTAAATCATATAATGTCGGACTTTTTTTTGCCGTCCGTGAGGAAAATAAATGGGGCTCAGCAGGCGCGTCGCCTGGCCTGGGCATCCGGGGCTAAGCCCCGGACAATTCTCCCTCAATAATATAATATATTAACCATGCTTTACCTGAACCTCATCATGACACTAGAGAGCACGGCAGGATTGTAATTTCCCGTGTTCAGTGAATGCAACAGAGGCAAGACACCAGACCAATCACCAGAGAGTTGCATGGAAATAAACGTGTCTTATTGGCTGACAAGTACCTATCCTGTGACAATGTTTAAACTGTCAGTCGGACTCTGAGTTTTTGAAGATGGACATAAGAACATTTTTTCTTAAAAAAGACGACAATTCTCAAGTGATGGCTCCCACAACAACCCCAGAGCCACCACTTGCGCCAGGTAAACAAGGTATGTAAATGTCAGTAAACTTCCAAGTTATGCAAACATGTAAGCAAAGCATAAATTACAGCTACGTTGTTGACGTTACTTTGAATCATGTGGGTAAGCTAAACCATTAGCAAGTAGCTATAGCTAGCCAGAGATATTAAATTAACGCTTTGTCATACAATATAAATGGAAAATGTTGACTTACTGTCAGTGTTAGTGTATATAAAACTAACTGAACACGTTGTTTTCTGTGTACTGTAACTTACCTCTGCTCTGTCTCTGTTTCAGAGTGAGTCTGTCTCATTCCTGTAAGTGTTTGTCAGTATATCTGACTGTGACATGACTAGGTTAGCTAGCTAGTTTACAGCAGATCTGCAGTAACATGAGAAGGTGTCATGTTCAAGGTTCAAGGTTCAAGGTTCAAGGTTCTTTATTGTCAATCTGACATAGCTACAGAGTAATTATGCAGTTGAAAATCTTATGTCACAGGCTTCTCCAACAATGCAACATAATAACATAACATAATAACAATAAGAGCATGAGCAATACAAAAATAATAATAGTTATAAAAATGAAATAAAGTTATGATGTGGAATAGTGCAGTACGAGTCTATATACAAGTTATTGGAATGATATATATATATTAGGTATTAGATACATACTACTGAGTAGCAGATGAATGTTTGATGTTGTTTCAACAGTTCAATTTTTTAACAGTCTCACTGCCCGCGGGAAGAAACTGTCTCCGAATCTTCTTGTCCTTGCCAGGATGCTGCGGTAACGTCTACCAGACGGCAACAGAAAGAACAGTTTGTGACTGGGGTGATGGGGGTCTTTGATAATCCGTAGTGATTTCTTCGTGAGCCGCTGGGAGTAAAGGTCCTCCATGGATGGCAGCTCCGTCCTGGTGATGTGCTGTGCAGTTTTCACCACCCTCTGTAAAGCCTTACGATCGAGGTCGGTGCAGCTGCCGTACCAGGCCGTCATGCTGCCAGTCAGGATACTCTCTATCGTGCACCTGTAGAAGTTGCAGAGTATCCTGGAATCCATTTTGAACCTCCTCAACCTGCGGAGGAAGAAGAGCCGCTGTCGAGCTTTCTTGGTGATGGTGGTGGTGTGAAGAGACCATGTCAGGTCCTCAGTGATGTGGACCCCAAGGAACCTGAAGCTTTTGACTCTCTCCACCGTAGTCCCATTGATGGCGATGGGGGCGTGTCCCTCTCCCTGCTGCTTCCTGTAGTCCACAATCAGCTCCTTTGTTTTGCTGATGTTGAGATGGAGGTTGTTATCCTGGCACCAAGATGTCAGGTTTTCGACCTCCTCTCTGTACGCCGTCTCGTCATCGTCTGTGATCTGGCCGATGACGGTCGTGTCATCAGCAAACTTCACGATGGTGTTGGAGCTGTGTGTGGCCACGCAGTCGTGGGTGAACAGGGAGTAGAGGAGAGGGCTGAGCACGCAGCCTTGAGGGGCACCGGTGTTGAGAATCAGGGTGGAGGATGTGATATTTCCCACCCGCACTGCCTGGGGTCTGCCCGTCAGGAAGTTCAGGATCCAGTCACAGAGGGCGCTGTTGAGCCCGAGGTCTCTGAGCTTGATGGCCAGCTTGGAGGGCACAATGGTATTGAATGCTGAACTGTAGTCAATGAACAGCATTCTCACATATGTGTTCCTGTTCTTCGGGTCCAGGTGTGAGAGGGCAGTGTGGAGGGTGAGGGCTATGGCGTCGTCTGTGGACCTGTTTGCTCTGTAGGCAAACTGCAGGGGGTCCAGAGATTCAGGGAGGGAGGAGGTGATGAATAATTTGACTAACCGCTCAAAGCACTTCATTATGATGGAGGTGAGTGCTACTGGGCGGTAGTCGTTGGGGCAGGTGATGATTGTCTTTTTGGGGACAGGAATGATGGTGGAGTGTTTAAAACATGTGGGGACTACAGACTGCAGCAGGGACCTGTTGAAGATGTCTGTGAACACCTCTGCCAGCTGAACTGCACACACCCTGAGAACACGGCCAGGGATGCCATCAGGTCCAGGAGCCTTGTGTGGGTTAACCCTTTTAAAGGATTTACACACATCTGCCCTATTTAAAACAAAAGGGCAGTGTAGCTCCTGGTCCCTCTGTACCTCCACAGCCTGGCTGCTCTCAAAGCGTGCAAAAAAACTGTTTAGCTCATCTGGGAGAGATGCGCACGCAGACACTCCCGCAGCACCCCCCGCTGCTCCTTTGTAGTCAGTCATTGTCCTTAGTCCCGCCCACATATTCCTAGTGTTACAGCCTTTGAAGTCAGATTCCACCTTGTCTTTGTACTGTCTCTTTGCATTTTTAATTGCTCTCCGGAGATCATACCTAGACTTCCTGTACTCCTCCAAATCTCCCGCTGTGTGCGCGAGAGTGCGCGCTTTCAGTTTGCCGCGCACCTCACCGTTTACCCAGGGCTTTTGATTTGGGAATGTCCGTACAGAAACCTTCGGTACCACGTCATCGATGCATTTCCCAATGTAGCAGATGACAGTGTCCGTGTGTGTGTTGATGTTATTGTCCTCAAACACACTCCAATCCGTGGATGCAAAGCAGTCCTGCAGTGCCTCATCTGACTCCACGCTCCATCGTTGTACTGTCCTTGTTACCGGTCTGTCCCTTTTAAGTTTCTGCTTGTACGCAGGCAACAACAGTAGTGAGATATGGTCTGATTTGCCGAAGGGAGGGCGAGGAAGAGCCTTATATCCATTCCGGAAAGGGGAATAAACATGGTCCAGTATGTTTCTCCCGCGCGTCGGGAAGTTGATGTGTTAAATTAAGACCATAAAACGCTTTAGGTAAGTTTCCAACAACAGAGACAGTTGTTCAGCTTTATAATCCTGAACGTCACCAAGCGCTCTGGTCCCAGCTGTGTGCGTCACTTTTTAGTTGTGTCTGCCCGATTTGCACTGCGCAAGCGCGAGTTGGTCTGGCCTTATTGGACAGCTACGTACGGCAATCCAAACAGGACTTTTGACAAAGCGGCGTTTCACAAAGAAGAAAAAAAAACAACCACATTAATCTAAACAAGAGAGATGAGTTATTGATTTTACAAAATAATTTCCCGATTATTTGAGAATAAATCCTTTTAGTGGGTTAAGTACATTCTTAGAATAAGTGAGAAATGGATTTAGCTTCTGTTTGACAGCCTTTACACTGGAAAAATAAGAAACTGTACATGTATGGATCATTTATGGCATTCATAATTCATATCTAATTCTTAACTGTGAATTGTTTTCATTTATTTAACATTAGAAATGTATTAGTCTGGACAAACCTTTTCTGTTGAGATTCCTGGAAAAGGGAAATGACTTTTCATAAAAAAAGTTGATTCAAGAACAAAGCTCTGTTATTAGATCAGTACTGACGTCAAATGTCCTGTTTGGATTGCCGTACGTAGCTGTCCAATATGGCAGACCAATTTGCACTTGCAAATCGGGCAAACATGCAAATCGGGTATTAACATTAGTGTCCCCTGGGGTGTTTCTCAATGTCGAGGAAAGCTGCTCCAGAGCCACTATTTCAAGGATACTACGTCATCGAGTGCCGCCGAAGGACTGTTCCAATATCCAGGATACTTGGAATTATACCGAGGCCGGCGTACTTCGTTGCGGGAAATTGCGAGGCTGCACATGTGTAGACTCCGCGGTCTTAAAATCCCCACAATGCTTTGCGCACGGACCAATTTGCAAGTCTTTGGCGGAAATCGCGCTCCATTTAAGGCAGGGCCTCGCATATGACGCACACCTGCATACCTATTAGCTTGTTCCACAATTCTTCATTTTCCGAGGCTAGGAAGGATTCTTGCCTCGCTTCTGAAGCAACTGACTCGGAGGTACATGTGCTACCAAGCAAGCCTCCTCGACATTGAGAAACACCCTCAGAAACACCCCTGGTCTCCCTGCTGTGTGCGTCACTTTTTAGTGTCCCCTGGGTAGCAGTCGAATTGTCCAAAAATGTGCTCCTATCGTCTTTTCCTATCCACTATTCCTTGACCACTGTGTGAAACGTCACGGGGTTAAGGAATAGTAGATAGGAGAATTCAAAAGGACTTTGGAAAAGAGACTGCAGTGCTTTGAGAATCCGACCGCACTTACACTGTCGACGTATTTATGATGCGCCAGCGAACCTCATAAATGTGCTTCTGCTTTGGGGAAACCACATTTTTTTATACAGCGCACTACATGGATGTATAATAAGCAGGGGCGGCGCCAGGGGGTAGCTTGGAGTTGCTATAGCAACTCCAACAATTGGCCTAGCAACGGCTTAGCAACCCCATTGTTTTGTTATGAAAATGCATCTATATATATTTATACACATTCTCGCGAGATCTATCAGGGGTCGTTGTAAGTTAAAGCGCGAACTGTTACTTAGCTAATGTTGTTATAATTCTCAGTGTGTGAACACAGATCGAAAAAATTGAAAGATTTCTTACAAGTCAGCGTAAACGACCGCGATCTCCAACGGAGCCGGTCCAGCCGGACAACCCTGTGTGTGTGTTTGTGTGTCAGTCTGTTTGCGGTGTGGTGATGAGGTTAAATGCCACAGCATGCCAGTTGAAACAGTGAACGATCGCTATTGTGTACTTGTACGCTTAGGGTGTAATGGTATTATACACAAATATTGTAGGATTCAAATTCTGCTTTTACAAACTTATTTTGGTTGTGCTTACCTTGCAAAGTAATGTTATAAGTGTCAAAGGAATGTTTTAATGTAAATATTAATGATAATATTGTAGCGTGTCCAAGTTAATAGTTATTTCAGTTATCAGATGTGCACAGTTTCATACATTTGTAAAGTTATTTAGGCAATGTTGTTGGTGGGAGTTAGGGAGAGACCGCCCCTTCCAGGTGTGTGTGTGCGTTTTCCGGTATGTGTGGAGGGAGTACGAGACGGTAGGAGTTGTGTTAGAGTGTGGGGAAAAGTCATGAGTGTTATACTATTGATTGGTTCTGTAAGGCGTGGCTGTGGCCGTCAATACCAGAAAATAAAGAGAACGTTTTCGACATTGAAGGCTCGTGATCTGTGATCTTGAATAGCGGTGAACGCTACAATATGAACAGGCTCGTGCTTGGCCCACTGGTATTGTTTGTTTATTTATTTAGAAAATTAACTAGCAACACCGTGCTGTCATATAGCAACTGCTAAGCTACTGCAGCAAAAAAATCCTGGTGCTGCCCATGATAATAAGAACGGCGGACTACTGTAAACGCATCTAGATACTATGCACCGTGCTCTCATGGTGTTGTTTTATGCTTTATGAACGTGGACAACAGAGAAACTTTTATTCTTCATGAGCAAGGTTGGAATTGAAATTAAAGTGAAACTTATGCTTGTCACCCTTTCCCTCCGGTCCAAACATATTAATCCACATGATCCCAATACGTATGATGATTGTATGAAAATATATTAAAATAAATACAAATGTATGTATTATAAACTTGTTAGGCCTTAACCTATCACTGTGTATATCACCATTTAAACATGTGTAAAGTTTAAGAAACCCCACACAGCTCAGTAAACACTATGAAATGTTGACTTTTGTTCAAAATGTTCAAATTTCTCCTTTTGATTATTATAGTGTTGGACATTCAAAACAAAGCACTTTTGCACATTACCACATAAGTTGTAAAGGAAGTTTCAAACCTCCTTTAAGATAAGATAATATGGACTGTAGGAGCCAATTAACACTGTGGGTATAAAGGTAGGAACCTATGTTTGTGGTTAGAGGTTCCGCCGGAAGGCCATACAGTTTTTGACCACACACACACACGGAGCACACACAAACACGGGATTACAAACATTTGCAAAAGGTATTGTGTGAACCGTAATATTGTGTATGGTGAATGAGAAAATAAAGCAAGTTAAATGGACACCAGTGAACAGGAAATAAATTGACTGTATTTAACTGGAAACTTTGTATCGAACTTTTATTCACCTAGCAAACTTTGTGTGGGTCAATTACGCCAACATAGCGGATCCTCAGAGGCTTAAAGCGTTGGCTTAGCCGCTACATGGACCTTTATTAATCCCCGTGAAGAAATTCAGTTGTTTCGAACGGCTCTTATCATGGCTGCCACTGAGGTTCTTCCGGGTCATTTAACTCCGTTAGGAACCTTAGTTAGTTATAAGATGTGGTTCAATAAGCAGCGTAACTTACACGATCTGCGTTTGGTTGTTTCTGTGAATGGTTATGTTTGGTTAGTGCATGGAATTGTGGGACAGCATAATCTCTTCTCCTTTCCTAAAGGATGGTGTATCCTAAAGGAGATAATAAAGGAAGCATTGAGGCTCCTTCCCTATCATATAAAGAACTCTCTTATCATAGCTGCAGCTTAGAGACTTCCGGGTCAATTCCTCAGCTAGAAAACTTCCTGAGAGGAAAAGAACATTTGCAGAGCATGTGTGAAAAGAGCTTTCGTATTGCTGTGTTCAATGTGTTCCTTGTGTTTCCTGTTATTGACTGCTCAGGTCTGGACCAGAATCACGGCGGGGAGTATGCTGCGTTCGCGGCCCTTATTGAGAGGTTTGTTAAAGTGCTCAGAGACTGTCAGATCACGCCCTACATAGTGCTGGACGGTGGATCGGACATCTCAGAAAAGAAGAATGAAACCGTGAAGAAAAGAGCAGTGGATCGGATCAAACGGGCGCATCGAGCGGCGAAGGACGGCCAGCGCAAGGACATCCTGCCGACGCTGGTGAAGCTGGTGTTCCGACAGACGCTGAGGCGGCTGGACGTCCAGGTGGCTCAGTGCTATGGAGAGACTGACCCGGAGATCGCCGCCCTGGCCCGGGAGTGGCAGTGCCCGGTGCTTTCCGGAGACAGCGACTTCTACATCTACGACCTTCCGGTGGGGCTGCTGCCCCTCTCAGACTTCCAGTGGGAGGCGGTTGAGCGGAGGGGCTCCAACAGCTATATCTCCTGCAAGAGCTACTACACCTCCAGCTTCTGCATCTACTTTAAAATCCAGCGCCAGCTCCTGCCCGCCTTCGCCGCCCTGGCTGGGAACGACTACGTGAAGCCACACCGGCTGCAGGCGGGCGTCAGCTGGAATCAGTTCGCCCCGGCAGGCGGCGGGAACACGGGCCGCATGGAGGGGCTGCTGTGCTGGCTGCAGAACTTCCAGAAGCCTCAGGAGGCCTTCGAGGCGGCGCTGGGGCTGATGGGAGAACTGAGCGGCAACAAAAAGGCGGAGGTGATGAAGGGCTTGAATCTGGGGATGGAGGAGTACCAACTTCCTCCCAGCGCCCTCAAGAAGTTCTTCACCCATGGGATAGCACCTCCATTCTCCACAGAAGTAATGATAACATTTAACTTTCATCCAAAGAGACTCAATATTCACCTCCATTCTTCACCTGATATAGGTCGCTTCCCATTTTGTGTGCCTTATTTTGTGTTCCAACTTCCGTTCAAGAGCTATTACTTTGCTATCAGCTTTATAGACCGTTTCTTGCCAAATAAACAGTTTTTCCAAATAATGCATATCTGGGGATTACTGCACTGTTTGGACCTGGGAAGAGCTGTTGGGCAGTATACAAAGTCATTAAAACTAGCTGCACCTTTACCAGCTTTGACAACACTTTAATGCATCAAAGATTATAAAACATATCATATATATTATTCTGAAATGGACCAATCTGCACAATGATTACTTTTACTTTGGCTACTTTAACTATATGTTGATGATCATACTTTCCTAATTTTACTTCAGTAACATTTTGAATGCAGGACTTTTACTCTAACAGAGTATTCCTACACTCTGGTACTTCTACTTTTACTAAAGTAAAATATCTGAGTACTTCTATCTTTACTCAAATACATGATCTGAGTACTTCTACTTTTACTCAAGTACAGGATCTTAGTATTTCTACTTTTACCCAAGTACAGGATCTGAGTACTTCTACTTTTACTCAAGTACAAGATCTGAGTACTTCTACCTTTACTCAAATACATGATCTGAGTACTTCTACTTTTACTCAAGTACAAGATCTGAGTACTTCTATTTGACTCAAGTACAAGATCTGAGTACTTCTACTTTAACTCCAGTACAGGATGTGAGTCCTTCTCCTCTAACAAGTATCCTCACTTTGTCCCCCTGGAGGTGGCTGGTGTCCCGGACTGGTCCCGGCTGCCTCTGATTCAGGCCTGGCTATCGCCGGTCATCCTGGACGTGCTGCTGCTGCAGAGGATGAGCTTCAGCGTCTTCGTGGATCTCGCCGCCGCACCAAGCGCTCACCTTACCGCTAGGCCGCTGCGGCAGGTGATGTACGGGCTGCTGCTGGGCGAGGGCAGGGAGGTGATAGAGCGAGATAGGGAGGGGCTGCAGCTGAGGTTCATCCCTGTGAAGACCGCCTCCACAGCAAGCTCCCTGCAGCTCTCACTGCAAACACTGGATAAGGTGGGTCTGTGCATCTTTACATTTGGTATTTATGTGTTTATACTGTGGTGGAGTGATGTCGTGTTATTTCTGTGTTGGACCCTGAAGGAATCATCTCCCTGGTCCAATGGGATACCTCCATGTGATTTTGGATTATGACATAAAGTAATGTCTGTAACAAACGTTTATAATACTTACACGTTTAGTTCAGTAGGATAATCTCCACATGCTAACACCACTTTAAGATTTCTGAAGTAAAAAGCTAATGTTGGGCTATAAAGGAACTACAGCACGGTCACATGACTTCACGTCACCACCGCTAAGCTAAAGGCGGCTAATGTTGGGCTATAAAGGAACTACAGCACGGTCACATGACTTCACGTCACCACAGCTAAGCTAAAGGCGGCTAATGTTGGGCTATAAAGGAACTACAGCACGGTCACATGACTTCACGTCACCACCGCCAAGCTGAAGACGGCTAATGTTGGCCATGATGACGTTGAGTCGTGTCATTTAGACACTTGTTAGCAAGTTAATGTTTTTTAATGGGGACATTTCTTCCTCCTCCCCCAGGCGGACGCCTCTCTACGTCTGAAGGTTCTCCTTGAGGCCCTGGGGGTCCCTGAGGCCTCCCTGGCCCCCGTGCCTCCCCCCCTGCGCCTCCCTGTGTGTGTCACCTGCTTCTGGCTGCAGAGAGCCCAGCCTCCTGCAGACGAGGAGGTGCTGAAGGCTCTGCTGCTCGGGCTGAGCTCCGGAGACGCCTTCAGGGGAGGTAAAACACACACACTCATTAAAAGATGAGAGCAGCGCTGCGTCACTTCCTGTCATTAATACCGCCACGCCCAATTTCCAGTGAAACCGTTCTCTTGATAATTCAAATGTAATTCTGTATAAATTAAATAAAGCTGTGAATTGATTGTGAGGGATAAAATAATACAATGTTTCCCTCAGAGATGTAGTGGAGTGGAACCAACAAATAAGCATCAAAAGTACCTCAAAATGTTACCTGAATAAATGTACTCAGGTATATCAAATGTCAGACAATGAAAACAAATAGGAATACAGCCTGTGACTCAGGTGTGTGTGTGTGTGTGTGTGTGTGTGTGTGTGTGTGTGTGTGTGTGTGTGTGTGTGTGTGTGTGTGTGTGTGTGTGTGTGTGTGTGTGTGTGTGTGTGTGTGTTTGTGTGTGTTTCAGCCCTGCCCCCCCCCAGACAGAAGCTGGACATGCAGGTGTCTCACTCTCTGAACCAGTGGCAGTCCTGCCTGAAGTCCAGCCTGCAGCTCAACCAGCTGCTGGGCCTACCGCTACCTGAGGCCCCCCTCTCCAGGTGAGTCCTACCTGAACCCCCCCTCTCCAGGTGAGTCCTTCCTCAGCCCCCCCTCTCCAGGTTAGTCCTACCTGAGACCCCACTCTCCAGATGAGACTTTCCTTAGTTCCAGTAGTAAACAAAGGAGTCCAATGGAGGCGTTTAGCCTTTGTAGACCATTTACATCTCCTCTCTTGGCACACCTAATGTTCTAGTTGTATCCAAACCATTTTTGCAATGAAATACAAATATTAAGTTGACCTCCACCCATCCCTCAGGTTGTTTGAGGGGACGTTGGTTCACCAGCTGGTGCACAGGATGAGGTACGGGGGAAAGAAGAGGCCTTTCCTGAAGGAGGACCCCTGCAGTGTGATGCTGTTCGAAGCCATTCAGGCCGTGGTGCACCAGATCCCCCCTCAAGAGAGCCACAGGACGGGGGAGGATCGGCAGAGGCAGCCTCTGGACGACCTGACCTCCACCCTGCAGCAGCTCTTCCCCCTGGAGGAGGAGGAGGAGGAGGAGGAGGAGGAGGCCAGCAGCTCGGGGTGGGTGCAGGAGAATCTGCGCCTCAGCGAGCTGCTGTCAGTGAAAACTCGTTTCAGAGCGAAACACAGGAAGAACCGGAGCAAGAACCCGGAGCTGGCCCGCAAAGAGGAGCGCCGCGACCGGGACCTGCTCTGAGCTCAAGGGAGGAAAACAAGCCGGGTTCATCAGACTCTCGTTAACGTCCCTCACATCAGTCTGATACATAATATTTACGTTACTCTGAAACAAGAAGCACTTCCTTTTTTAAATCTGCACACATTTTACACCTTTTTGCACATTTCTTTCTTCGTCTCTTTATGCCCTCAAGATTGTATATTTTGAATTAAGGGTGATCAGCACTTGTTTTTTCTTATTTGCCCTTAAAATGTGATGCACTGTTCGATTGTTATTGAAAACACAAAAGAGTTTTAATAAGTGGAATTCACTGTAAACATGTTATTTAAAAAAACGTGATAATTGTGTTTCTTTAGTCTCATGAATGTTAACGCTTTGTTCCTCACGTACGTTCTTAGTGACTGTTTGTTGGAGACATTTTTGTGCATTCGTTTACTTTTATTACATTACATGTTACTTGTTAGACGCTTTTATCCAAAGCGACTTACATACTCAATACTGTGGGCAATCCCCACAGGAGCAATTTGGGGTGAAGCGTCTTGCCCAGGGACACAACGACATGCTGACTGCAGTGGGGGTTTGAACCTGTGCTCCCCTGATCCGAACACCAACGCACTAATCCACTGTGCCACATGCCTCCCTTGTACTTGTATTTATAACTAAAATTCTTCTTTTATTCTTTCTCTTCTACTTATTTTTTATTGTTATCAATTGACTGTTTATTTGGTTTACTTTTACCAATTGTTTGATCTACTTTTGTATTATTAATGTTATTGTCGATTTGCCTTTGTTTAAATGTGTGGCATATATAGTTTAATTTAAAGGCTTTTTGAGTTGCTCCATGAATAGGTTTATTATTTTAATTGTTAATAAGACATCCATCAGTCAACAGTTAAGTCACAGACTGTTTTTGTGCGTATTTCTTTTTGTTTGTTTAATTATAGCAGCATGTTTTATTTACTATTTCAAATGTTGTAATCTTTCGTAAGACTCAGACATTTTAACTGCAAAGAAACTATTGTCACATCAAAAGGAAAATGTATGTAAATCTCTATTTTTCCAAACGATTCGCTTGTCTTATTGTTTTTATGTTCACTCAATGAGGTAATAAAGGAGGATATAAATAAGGAAATGTTAAATACTTTGTTTTATGTTTATAAATTGTGTTTTTATGTGACTAAACTTTCATCCTCCAGAAGACCCTGCAGGATCAACATATACTGACTCCCAAATTATAATGGTAGACACAAAAGACTAAATAAATAAATAAATAAAAGAACCCTCAACCCTATCCCTCACATAAAGTGTGATTAAAACAACCATAAACCCCCTTGAGAAACAAACATAAGAACCCTTAATAACCCTAACTTGTGATTTTGTTGGACCCTGCATGTTTTCCTCCATTCCTCCCCTAAAATCAACCTCAAGTGTCCCTAAAATACCTTAATAAAGTACACCTGGAACCACATCGAAAGAACAAGTGGAATCCAGCTGGGACCCCTAAAAGTCCTCTGGTTTCCTTTAGCATCCCCCTGAAACACCTTCTTATACCTCTCATAGTGCCGCAAGACCCCTTAAAACAACTGACTTGCCGCGGACTCCTACTCTGACACCGTGCAGGGGTCGCTCTCCCGGGCCTTCATGTTCTCTGACCTCCAGAACATCCTCCAGACCGCGGAGGGGACATGGCGCCGGGATTGGTGGCTCCCCGCCGGCTGAGGCACCCCGGAGAGCCCCAGAGAGCCGAGGAAGATCCGCTCCTGGGTCTTCATCTCCTCCACATGTGAGAGTGTACACACACCGAGGAAACACACCGCTAGCAGTAGCAGCACTACGAGAGTCATGTTTGGCCTCATGTTGGACTGCACTTTCTCTGCTGCTTCCTCACCTGAAACGCTGCTCCCAGAGAGAGGGACGTTTGATTTAACCTGTGAAACCTCCCGGTGTGCAGCTGCATAATTAGCCGATATGTTAATGAGAAGCGGGCAGATACGCAAGTGATTAGGTGAGGGTGGGTGGCGGGAAGATAGAGACTGATCTCAGGTCAGGTAGGGAATCAACAAATGGTATATTTCTGACACCAACAATAAAGTTTGCAAAACCGGACATGGAGTTAGTTTGTTTAAACATTGTTGAATAATGTTTTGGTGAATAGTAATAATTATACCAACGTCTCTCCTCCATTCATGGCATAGTTGTATTCACCTGCCCTGCCCTTGGACCATTAAAGGCCGAATCTGTATGTCCCCATGACACAACATATATGGAAAATGTGTAAACGAAAGCTCTTAAAACTAATTTATTGATCAAATAATACATTAAATAAATAAATCATATTAAGAGTAGGATTGCTTTGTCAGTTGAGTTCATATCTAATCAAAACTTTCAAAACATTCAACAATTATTTAGCTGCCCCACTGCAGCAGATTTGACCCATTTTCCATCGAGGTGGTTCCAGGACGTGTGCCCGCTTGCCAGAGGACCACTTGGGGTCAAACCAGACTGTATGGTTAAAACGAGATGTTTCCTGAGTTTCACTTTCTGTTTCCAAACTTTACAAAAACATCCTGCCAAGGGAGACAAGTAAGTCATTTAAATGAGGAACTTTTTAAATAACATGAGTTAATATCTCAAAATAATGAATGAATAATACAAAATAGAGACTTTATATTACAAAATAGAGACTTTATAGTACAAAATAAAAACTATATATTTCAAAATAAAAACTTTATATTTCAAAATAAAAACTTTAGCCTATATTACAAAATAATGACTTAATATTACAAAATAATGACTTAATATCTCGAAATAAAGACTAAATATTTTTTAAATAATGGCTTAACACGGTGGAGAGAAGGCAGAGACTGGGAGCTGCTGTGATGTGAGGAAAGTGAAACTTAAGGGAGGGAGGGAGGAGGTGCAGCAGCTCCTATAAGAGCGGAGCCCCCCCACCGGCTCCTCCGTAACTCTCTGCCCAGGATGGGAGTCCAAGGCCTGACCACTCTGCTGGAGAAACACCGGAGGATCTACCGGGATCGCCGCCTCTCTCACAGCTGGCTGCTGATCGACGGCAGCAACCTCTACCACTGGCTATACGTCAACTCAGGTGAGTACTGCAGTACACAGAACAGTACTCAGATCTTGCACTTGAGTAAAAGTAAGTGTTTGTCAGTATATCTGAAATGACTAGGTTAGCTACGTTAGCTAGCTAGTTTACAGCAGATTTGCAGTAACATCAGAAGGTGTCATGTGATCACATTCTTAAAATAAGACCATAAAACATTTTAGGTAAGTTTCCAACAACAGAGACAGTTGTTCAGCTTTATAATCCTGAACGTCACCAAGCGCTCCGGTCCCAGCTGTGTGCGTCACCTTTTAGTGTCCCTGTGGTGGGAATGTATTTATCAAATGTGGATAGAGAATCAAACCATTCAGCTGTCTTTGCCATATTTTATTTCTTGCAAGAAAGTTCAGTCAGTCATACAGAGAGCATACAGTCTGCAGAGTGAAAGACCCAGGCTGCAGTAGAATAGTCCAAAAATCAGCTACTATCGTCTATTCCTATCGTCTATTCCTTGACCTCTGTGTGAAACGTCACGAGGTTAAGGAATAGTGGAGAGGAGAATTCAAAAGGGCTTAGAAGAGACTGCGGTGCTTTGAGAATCGACTGCACTTTCACTATCCAACGTTTATGATGCGCCAGCGGACGACATTAATACGCGTCTGCTGTGGGGAAAACTACAGTTTTCTATACAGCGGACTACATGGATGTGACGTCCACCCCCCAATTAAAACATGTTCATACAATAATGAATACATTTGCACCCACTAGCACCCCGGCGGCGGTGGCGGCGGCGTTCGCGACACAGGGCTTCATCACATAACTTTACATGGGGCCAGAAGTTGGAGTACCAAACACTGACTCCTGGTACTCATCTGAGTACCTCACCCCTCTTAATAAGCACCGTAACTTTCATGATATAATTTCTTGGTTATAATCGGCCGAATGTTGTGTGATGGCAAATGCTGCGGCCGCAAGGCATTTTCAAACCTCCTTTCCTATCATCTAGAGAATTCAAACAGCTCTTATCATGGTGGCCACTGAGGTACTTCCGGGTCATATGTTTAATAAGAACGGACTACTGTAAACTCATCTAGAGATAATAAAGGAAGCATTGAGGCTCCTTTCCTATGATCTAAAGAACTCTCTTATCATAGCTGCAGCTTAAAGACTTCCGGGCCAATTCCTCAGCTAGAAACTTCCTGAGAGGAAAAGAAGGTTTGCAGAGCATGTGTGAAAAGAGCTTTCGTATTGCTGTGTTCAATGTGTTCAATGTGTTCCTTGTGTTTCCTGTTATTGACTGCTCAGGTCTGGACCAGAATCACGGCGGGGAGTATACTGCGTTCGCGGCCCTTATTGAGAGGTTTGTTAAAGCGCTCAGAGACTGTCAGATCACGCCCTACATAGTGCTGGACGGAGGATCGGACATCTTAGAAAAGAAGAATGAAACCGTGATGCAGAGAGCAGTGGATCGGATCAAACGAGCGCATCGAGCGGCGCAGGACGGCCAGCGCGGCCAGCGCGGCCAGCGCGGCCAGCGCGAGTACATCATGCCGACGCTGGTGAAGCTGGTGTTCCGACAGACACTGAGGCGGCTGGACGTCCAGGTGGCTCAGTGCTATGGAGAGGCTGACCCGGAGATCGCCGCCCTGGCCCGGGAGTGGCAGTGCCCGGTGCTTTCCGGAGACAGCGACTTCTACATCTACGACCTTCCAGTGGGACTACTGCCCCTCTCACACTTCCAGTGGGAGATGGTTGTGCGGAGGGGCTCCAACAGCTACATCCCCTGCAAGAGCTACAACACCTCGAGCTTCTGCATCTTCTTTAAAATCCAGCGCCAGCTCCTGCCCGCCTTCGCCGCCCTGGCCGGGAACGACTACGTGAATCTACACCGGCTGCAGGCGCACGTTAGCTGGAATCAGTTCGCCCCGGCAGGCGGCGGGAACATGGGCCACCTGGACGGGCTGCTGTGCTGGCTGCAGAACTTCCAGAAGCCTCAGGAGGCCTTCGAGGCGGCGCTGGGGCTGATGGGAGAACTGAGCGGCAACAAAAAGGCGGAGGTGATGAAGGGCTTGAATCTGGGGATGGAGGAGTACCAACTTCCTCCCAGCGCCCTCAAAAAGTTCTTCATCCATGGGATAGCACCTCCATTCTCCACAGAAGTAATGATAATATATAACATTTAACTTTCATCCAAAGAGACTCAATATTCACCTACATTCTTCACCTGATATAGGTCGCTTCCACATTTTGTGTGCCTTATTTTGTGTTCCAACTTCCGTTCAGAGCTATTACTTTGCTATCAGCTTTATAGACCGTTTCTTGCCAAATAAAGTTTTTCCAAATAATGCATGGGATTACTGCGCTGTTTGGACCTGGGAAGAGCTGTTGGGCAGTATACAAAGTCATTAAAACTAGCTGCACCTTTACCAGCTTTGACAACACATTAATGCATCAAAGATTATAAAACATATCATATATATTATTCTGCACAATGACTACTTTAAATGTTGCTACTTTAACTATATTTTGATGATAATACTTGTTCTACTTTTACTTCAGTAACATTTTGAATGCAGGACTTTTACTGTAACAGAGTATTCCTACACTCTGGTACTTCTACTTTTACTCAAGTACAAGATCTGAGTACTTCTACTTTTACCCAAGTACAGGATATGAGTACTTCTACTTGTACTCAAGTACAAGATCTGAGTTCTTCTACTTTAACTCCAGTACAGGATGTGAGTCCTTCTCCTCTAACAAGTATCCTCACTTTGTCCCCCTGGAGGTGGCTGGTGTCCCGGACTGGTCCCGGCTGCCTCTGATTCAGGCCTGGCTGCCGGCGGAATTCCTGGACGTGCTGCTGCTGCAGAAGATGAAATTCAGCGTCTTCGTGGAGCTCGCCGCCGCACCAAGCGCTCACCTTACCGCCAGGCCGCTGCGGCAGGTGATGTACGGGCTGCTGCTGGGCGAGGGCAGGGAGGTGATAGAGCGAGTTAGGGAGGGGCTGCAGCTGAGGTTCATCCCTGTGAAGACCGCCTCCACAGCAAGCTCCCTGCAGCTCTCACTGCAAACACTGGATAAGGTGGGTTCGTGCATCTTTACATTTGGTATTTATGTCTTTATACTGTGATGGAGTGATGTGTTATTTCTGTGTTGGACCCTGAAGGAATCATCTCCCTGGTCCAATGGGATACCTCCATGTGATTTTGGATTATGACATAAAAGAATGTCTGTAACAAACGTTTATGATACTTACATGTTTAGTTCAGTAGGATAATCTCCACATGCTAACACCACTTTAAGATTTCTGAAGTAAAAAACTAATGTTGGGCTATAAAGGAACTACAGCACGGTCACATGACTTCACGTTACCACCGCTAAGCTAAAGGCGGCTAATGTTGGGCTATAAAGGAACTACAGCACGGTCACATGACTTCACGTCACCACCGCTAAGCTAATGGCGGCTAATGTTGGGCGTGATGACGTTGAGTCGTGTCATTTAGACACTTGTTAGCAAGTTTTAATGTTTTTTAAATGGGGACATCTCCTCCTCCTCCCCCAGGCGGAGGCCTCTCTACGTCTGCAGGTTCTCCTTGAGGCCCTGGGGGTCCCTGAGGCCTCCTTGGCCCCTGTGCCTCCCGCCCTGCGCCTCCCTGTGTGCGTCACCTGCTTCTGGCTGCAGAGAGCCCAGCCTCCTGCAGACGAGGAGGTGCTGAAGGCTCTTCTGCTCGGGCTGAGCTCCGGAGACGCCTTCAGGGCAGGTAAAAAAACACACATTAAAAGATGAGAGCAGCGCTGCGTCACTTCCTGTCATTAATACCGCCACACCCAATTTCCAGTGAAACCGTTCTCTTGATAATTGAAATGTAATTCTGTATAAATTAAATAAAGCTGTGAATTGATTGTGAGGGATAAAATAATACAATGTTTCCCTCAGAGATGTAGTGGAGTGGAATCAACAAATAAAGCATCAAAAGTACCTCAAAATTGTACCTGAATAAATGTACTCAGGTATATCAAATGTCAGACAATGAAAACAAATAGGAATACAGTGTGTGTGTGTGTGTGTGTGTGTGTGTGTGTGTGTGTGTGTGTGTGTGTGTGTGTGTGTGTGTGTGTGTGTGTGTGTGTGTGTGTGTGTGTGTGTGTGTGTGTGTGTGTGTGTGTGTGTGTGTGTGTGTGTGTGTGTGTGTGTGTGTGTGTGTGTGTGTGTGTGTGTGTGTGTGTGTGTGTGTGTGTGTGTGTGTGTGTGTGTGTGTGTGTGTGTGTGTGTGTGTGTGTGTGTGTGTGTGTGTGTGTGTGTGTGTGTGTGTGTGTGTGTGTGTGTGTGTGTGTGTGTGTGTGTGTGTGTGTTTCAGCCCTGCCCCCCCCCAGACAGAAGCTGGACGTGCAGGTGTCTCACTCTCTGAACCAGTGGCAGTCCTGCCTGAAGTCCAGCCTGCACCTCAACCAACTGCTGGGCCGACCGCTACCTGAGCCCCCCCTCTCCAGGTGAGTCCTTCCTGAACCCCCCCTCTCCAGGTGAGTCCTACCTGAACGCCCCCCTCTCCAGGTGAGTACTACCTGAGCCCCCCCTCTCCAGGTGAGACTTTCCTACAGATGTAGCACCTCATTTAGGACAGTTTGAAACGCGAGGGCCGTGGTCGGCACGGGGTCTGCCCTCGATCAAGAGAGTTAGTCAAATATGACCAAGTCGCTGCAAATTATCCCGCTTATTACATGGCCACATTCTCAACAAAGTAACGACATGACTCCCAATATTAATTGAAATGCTTTTATGGATTTAGAAAATGTTTTTATTGATTTAAAAAATAGTTGTATGTATTGATTTAAATTGACATGCATCCGCTAAGAGAAATAGTCACTAGACACTTGACACAGTGGCTTTTGGCAAAGCAGAAAAAGAACACTCAAACCGAGAGATGAGTTATTGTTATTACAACGTGACTTCACTATTATTTAACAACTCTTTTTATTGGGTTCTTTTATTTGGGGTTAAGTAGGGTGAATTGCCCTAATGTGGGACATTTTTTTGCATTTCAGACTTCTGGAATATATTGCGATATGAACAGGGTTGGGAGGGTTACTTTGTAAATGTAATCAGTTACTGATTACTGAATACATGGCTCTGAAAGTAATCCGAATACAGTTACAGTTACGTGTCTTAAAAAAGTAACTTAATCAGATTACTTTTAGATTACTTTTGGATTACTTTCTTTTTCCATCACAGATGGGTATGTTTTGGTGTACAGGAGACACAAAAAGCAAAAGGAAACTGAATGTGTTTTTACTGTTTTAATGGCTTATCAAGAGCACAACTGAAACATAACATCTGAAACGATGTAACAACATAATACACTTTTTGAAACACGGCTTAGAACGGGCGTGTCGCCTTCTGTCCTGCCAGTGTTGGCAGGACATGAATTAAAATGTCGTACTCGGACTTCATTTTAAGGACATTTCGGCCAGGGGTGAAGAGCTATATTTGTTTAAGCACCGGATTGGGAAAACAGGAGAGTGTGCACTGTGCACCAGTCTGCCTTGATCTATGAATTCATGTCCGTGACACTCACAGTATCTGCTGCCTACAGCTGTTTTATAGAAGGAAAACCTCCTTCACTTCATGAAATCTCTGCGGCACCAGGAGGTAGCGGGAGGGTTAACTCAGCCTCTGAGAAGAGGAGCGTGCAGTGCCTTTCACGCACCGCCTTTCACGCACCGCCTTCACTGTGTTTACCTTCAGATAGAATCATTAGAAAGGCTAAAGAGCGACCGCAGGCTGATGTATTTTAACCACACACACCTCTACACACACACACACACACACGATTTAAACGCAGACTTGACCCAAGATACCTGTAGTCGACTAATTACAGGCCTCAATAAAGTTCTGCCATTGATGAATCGTGATCTTCTCGCTCCCAGGAAAGAAACTTAAAATAATGAGACTAATGGAGTCTCTGAAAAGGTTCAAATTGGTACTTTAATTAAGTAACGTGGTTAAAGAACAAGCATAGGTAAGGAAGAGACAAAGCCGGTGATGTCTCTCGGGAGGCTGCAGCGTAGAAAAAGAGGCCGTGTTGTCCTTTCCGATCACCTTTATACTTTTCTCGTTCTCTCCCGCTGTGCAGATAGGGGGACCGCCCTCCTCGTCTTCAATGTTCGACATCGCGTGAAACAAAGGATTTCGACATTTTGTATTCCTTGCTTACTTCCTTAAGCCTTTTCTCCTCCTTATCTCTTTCATTACTTTTTATTTAATACTTTATAAACAGCAGTAATAGTTAGTTTAGAAATCCTAGAAACACTTTTACGGCACAGTTCTCATTTACGGTAACTCCTTCTGACGTCATAGCTACCCACGTATGTGAAAACACTTTACGATCAACTGTACCTTCATTTAATATTCAGCAGTAATAATATCTCGACGTCTATAGATGTAGTGTTAAAGTCCGTAGGTTTTGGTGTGCAACACTCCATGTCATTTTCACTTCATTCAGAAAACGTGATATTAGCCACATGCTAACTACTAACTACTAACCGGATATGAAGGATTTTCAGAATAAAAGCTTGGCATTGAGATTTCATGAGAACTTCCCGGTTTTTTCACAATAAAACAGCTTTTCAACTGACGATATGTTTTAGACTAAATTATGCTATTAAACATTGATTTTAATTTCTAACAATCCCTCCTTTCACACCTTTTAAGGTGTGAACACAATACTGAAATTAATGAGTTCTTCATCTGAACTTTGCATAGTACATAACTCATATCAAAAACATACAATCAGAATAGAATGGTTTAAATAACCATCATCAAAAATACAAAAAATACTTTGGCTGGTCTTCAAACATAAAAGTTTTCCCTTGTGCATAACTTCTAGTTTTAATCATTCAATATCACTTTTAAAATAGCAGCAACTTGTGGTATTAGAACATTTCTTACTCCCTCCTTTCACAGAAACCGTTCCCATACCACATTCAGTGTTAAGGGACTTGTTTTACAAAGTATAAAAAACATACTATTTAAAAATCGCATCACTAATAACAGTATAAAACATAAAAGAAGGAAACTATTTTAGAATAGTGCAAAGTAATACCACTTTGTAGCTGGTTCTTCATTCTAATGATTTCATCATTTGAAATATCACATGATTTGGACATTCTTTGAACAATCTCATCATTTATCATCCATATAATTTAACATCATTTACACACTGTCATCATCTTCATCAATATCTGTATATGGGTTGGGTCGTCTTGTTCTGCTAGCAATTGAAACTGTTCCCTTATGAGAAATGTACCCTCCCCCCTTTCATACTTTTTAAAGTATGAAAGTAATATGTTCTCTAGAAAAGGCCGTGGTGATCAATCGGTACGTTAGGGTACATGGAATGCAACTACAACATCTAGCACTCCCCTGGGCACCCCTATGTTATCCTTGTACACTGTGGAGCCTAAACTCGCTCCTTTGACTGGTCTCTTAGCCCTACTGGTTTTGGGGTGTTTCGCCATGTTGATTAACTGCCCCACTGTCATTGGTACTGCATATAAAACATCACTGGCTGTACAAGTGCACAGGTCCCAGTCCAATCCTGTGGCAAGACTGCGTACAAGGTTTTAGTTCCATGATACCATCAAACATCTACTCTGGGATACGGCATTTCAGACAGTCATTTCTGGGAGAAGATTTTGGTCAGTTACAACAATTGGAGAATTTCATCACTTAAAAGTTCCTACTTCAGTACCTTCGGGTGGTCTGTTCTAATGCAGTGATAAAGTTCCTTAAATGGTGTGAAAACCGGTGGAATATCAAATACTCATTATACTAATTTATCTTCAATTCTGGTCTGCTTAAAGAACTATGCTAAACCCTTTAACAGTGTGTGGAACCTTAGGTGTCCGAGCATGTAACAGTTACTCCCTCCTTTATCAAGGATTTTAAAAACAGTTAACAGAAAGTTATTTCATCAATGGTTTGTAGTTCAATTTAGGAATTTTCACTTATAGCGGATATGTTTCTACTTTAAATAACATCTCTAAATTTCAGGTCATCACTGATTAAATGGATGACCATTAGGAGGTGGTGGCGCTTGTCCTTTAAACTCATAATTTGGTGCCGTGCGCTCCCTGTGAAGCTGCAAGTAAGATTTAAAACAACTGCCTAAACGATATGGGTTGTCAAAAATATGCACCATTGCAATGAGTGATCCAAGGCCCCGCATGTATTACTCCCAATTATATTGCTTTTTCCAAAATTAAATTTGCAATCGCTCTTTGCCCAGTGTCTTTTACAACTCTCCATCTTAGACGACAAACTGGTGTTATTTCCACTGGTTCTCCTATGGTAATAACTATGCTACAATGGTGAAATCAATACTTTAGATTGGAATACTATATTTGGCTTGGTACTAGCTCTCCCTTTAACATCGTCCAACAAACACAGATTTGTCTACTCTTATAGAGTGGTCACTAAAACTATCCCTTTAGCTGTAGATCAATATTGTAACACATTAGATCTCTACCAAATTCACCCATGAATAAAATGTCTTAGGGAATAATTCGTTTACATGATGGAAAGATTGAAAAATATGTTCTACTCTGTACTCCTAAGTCCCAAAACACTCACTGCTTAAAGTGTAAAGTGTGGTGAATATGTCCATCATGTCTACCCCTTTATCTCACAGTACCCTCAGTGTGTTTTAGGATTAATTCCTCATTTTACTTTAACAGTTTCCTCTTTATTACTATTTTAATTTACCAATTTATTAATTCGTGGCTAATAAATCTTTTTGTCTTTTCGCATTTATCAAATCAATTCAAGTTTGTTTGTGAATAAGTGTGTTTATGTATAAACTCACTCACTCCCGTTTTCCTTTTTCTCCTCCTCTTGTTGTCTCAAGCCACGACCCCCTCACATTCTGTTAGACCTTCCAACTTCTCTGGTTCTGTCTTCTCCTCTGGTTCTGTCTTCTCCTCAGTCCATCAGCTCTTGAATCATTCCGCGGTTACTCTTTTCAGTGGCCCAACTGCTTTGCATTTCATCTCCTTCTTTACAGTCTCTTCGCTGTTGTATGGAGGGCGTATTCTGCTTTCATGTCCCACACTCTGCTCTTGTGCCATATCTCGTGGCTCAGCTTGGAACTTCATGTCCTGTCTGAGGGACTGATGAGAGTATGCCTCTTTATGTCAGCATGCTGTTCTGGTTCTGGATGCCTCAGGTGGAGATGGTTCTGGATGCAGTCTTGTCGTTGTTGGTTCAGCTCTGGTTCTCTGTCTGTTCGATGGAGCAGGAGGAGGAGTCTCCTGTAGTGAGGTCTTTTGTCTGAAAGGGGTCGTAGCAGTCTGACAGGCAGAGAGAGAGAGAGAGAGTCCAGGTCTCGGGACGCATTACCTATAGAAATTCTAACACACTGAGGTAAAATAAATCCAACCTTCTCCACTCTATTTTCTAATCATACTATCTGTTTTAGTTGTTAAATGCCATCTAAACACAATTAATGTCTACTAATACATTTACTATATCTCTAAACATTGTTTTCACCCACTGTAACACGTCTACTCCAAATAACTCTTTCAGGAAACCATTTTCTTCTATAAATTGAAATACTTACATGTTTCAAGCACCACATATTTCACACACACTATAAAAGGACGTCCCCATATATTCTCCAATATTTTAAATCTCACCATTACTTAGAGCAATAGTAACTTTTGTGACTGAATACATCTGTGCAATGTCGCCACAAAATGTTGGGGAATTTTGTTCATAGAGTTTGTACATACAGTTGTCCTCGTGGGTTAGTACCCTGTTTCTACTGTAATAACTTTTCAATAATTGTGCTCAGGTCACCAGTCGGTTGTCCATAGTCTTAACAGGGGTGTTTCTGGTACAGTCTAAAACATGGATCCAGTGTATTTGGAGATTCCCCAAATTTGTAAATCCCCATCACTTACATATCTCGATCACTTAAACCCATCTCATCATTTGATACAAGAACTGCATATAGGGGGGGTGAATCATCTTGATTGTAACCTCCTCACCTATGGGAACGAGTATTTCTAACTCCTCCTCTTGTTGCTCAACTGATCTTTTGGCTCTGGGGATAAGTGAAAGTCTCTGAAACACGGCTGGTGTTTTGTTAGTGATGTGGGCATTTTCTATGAGTGAACTAATGGATCCATGTCTTTCATGATATTGTACTCCCCATCCAACCAGAAAGGTGCCAAGTGTAATGAACACAATCAACAATGCTATTCTGACTCTTATCCCTAGGGGACCCCACAATTGCTTTGGCTTTGTTCTTGACATAATCTCTATTTTATCCATGGTTTTGTCAGTTACAGAATGTAAATGATGAGTACAAAAATAACGTATACAAAAATCGGAACAGAACGTGGTTCTTTTTCAGGTGTAAAACAAAAAATAAGTTTTCACTTTAGTGTGCAATTTTATACAAATCTCAAGACAATTCGTCTTTCCTGTAGTTTCTATCTTAATCTTATTTCTATTTATTGTTTTGTTCCAGCTCTGCCAAATCAGTCCTAGCTTCCAATACTTCTCTGGAAGTTGCCAGTGAAGGGTGACAATGTGTGAGGTGGTGTCAATTTGCTCCTTTTTCTTTACCTTTAAACCGGAGCTCGTGTGAAGTTCGTTACAACTTGTCACGGTTCCGACCACCGGGGATCAGCCCACTGTATTTTGGGAACTTTCACCCTCACCCAATCACCTGGCCGAACAGGAGTCTCTTCTGATGTCTCGTCTGGTAGCTGTGCAGTTTTTCCTAGCCTGTGTAGACAAAAACTTGGATAATATTACTCAAAGCTCTGACATATTCATCCACTTCTATTTGTCTAATATCTAAAACTGGACCACTCCCTCCTTGGAGGAGGCCCAAGCTTTGGTATACCTTTTGTTGTTATGCGACCTATTGTTGACAACATGTTACTATTTATTAACTACAACGTTACCGAAATCCATTATCAGACTAATCATGACCTTCCCTCCTCTGAGCATAAAATGCTCAATTAATATCGCAATGATTACCCTATTATGAATAGGACATGGAAAAACCCATAACGTCGTAGCAAACACATATAAATTCTCTGTGTACCCACAAGGCGTACAAAGATGTTGTGTGATGTATCGTCTTCCAATGATATAAATGCACATTGACTAAAAATCTGCCATTAGCACAAAAATATAGTTTACTTCTTGTTAGTTCAATAATGGCTTTTGTCATGGTACTATGTATCAGTGTTGCTGTGAAAAACCACACCCTTGGTGTTGCTAATGCGTCTTAGGCCTAGGCTCCACGGGAACGAAAACGGGTTGTATCCGCATATTTCTCTTGCGTTTAGCCCTTTAAGCTACACGACGCCGTAACGGAACGGTAGAAACGGACCCTGCAAACGACAACGGGTCCAAAGGTGGATAGATCTGGGAACGGAGCGCTCTGGGGGGTCCAACGGGGCCGTGTGGTAGCCTATACGGTCATCCGTTTCTGATAATGACGACGCAATAGCCCCGCCTCTCCCCGCCTCTACTGCTCACCCCCGCAAAAGTACACTGCACACTGAATTCAGATTATTTATCTTTATCTCGATATGGACATAAACGCGAGTGAAGTCTAATCTGACAGGACGGAGACACGCAGCTCCTCCCGCTGTGATGCAGCGGGAGCAAAACACACACTTCAAGTCAGATCATCACCCTTAGCTATTTTAATTACCTCTCAAACTACCTAAACTAATTATAAATATGTTTATTTTTACTTACTGGATCAGCTGCTGCATGAGGAAGCATGAAGATTTAAACTTTAACACACGTTGACCGGCGAAAAACTCTGCCCGGTTCCCTCGGCCCCCACCGCGGAGAATAAACAGAAGTGCAGCCATGACAACCATTCTTCTTCGCTGCTTTTGTGGAGGAAGTTGCTGCTTTTGTGGAGGAAGTTACAGCGCCACGTACAGGCTCGGCATATGTACTGCAGCTTTTCCAGCGGTTGGATTCAAACGGAGCTGTCTCGTGTAGCAAGACACAATCCGGTGTATATTGCGTGTGGACGGAAGCTTTTTGGCGTTTGCGTTTGCGTTAATCCTATGCGTTTTGCCGTATGCGTTCCCGTGGAGCCTGGGCCTTAATAGCTCTAGGATTAGAGATTGGCTGACACTGCTAAACAAACAAATCATGACAAAATAATATTTCTTTAAACTAGAGGGAAATACGAACTATTCTCACAGAGGGTTACATGCAGAAGAACATGAAGGGCTGATGTCCCTCACTTAAAAATAGATATTGCCTTATGCACTACTTTATAAATCAGCAAATTCACTTGAACATAAATAATGAAGACTGATTCTTGAAACTGTTGTAAAAAACCCTACAACTTCTTCATCCAAGCTCAGTGTTATGTTATTTAGTTGGCAGCTCATGCCTTAAAACAGAAACTTCTGACATATTATAAAAATGTGTTCATGAGAGAATGTAATCTGACTCCATATATTCCTCAACTTATAATAAATGAAGTTCCCCTTTAAACACAGCCCCGGTCTTCTGACAGGGTCTATCTATGTACTGGCTGGTAAATGTTGTGCCAGTTTCTGTCACTCTGTCACTGTTCTCCCGCTAACAGTCACTCTCTAGTTCTGCTGGGTTCTTGTTGACTTCTTCACTGGTTTGAGACAAGCGATCTTATTGAAACACCTCCCTTTGTAGCCAGACTTCACCACAGCAGAATCGAGTTTCTGTTTTCAGGTCTCAACAGCTCCACATCAGGTGTATCTTCGCCCCTTGAACTGCAGTCGATTTAAACAGGAGGACTTGGTAAGGACCCTCCGTCTTGGGCGAGGACTAGGATTTCATCTTCATCTTTTGGGCGTAAACCCATTGTCTTGACCTCACTAGCTGTGTGGACACAATAGTTTTCTGTGTGGGGGAAAAACATCACTCGTAATCTCTTTCCTTCTCATAATTACAAAAATAGTCTGCTAAATGTTCTACTATGTTTTAATCTTCTTCTACTAATCTGTGGATGATTTATATTTAAATGCAATATGCTACTCACGATTGTTAAATAACATTCAACACATTCATGTTTGGAAATCCTGTTCCTCTTTGACATCCCTGAGACCCCCTGCCTCTGTTGTAGTCATGGAAACCTCCCCTGGGGTAACTGTGTGAAGGGCCGTTGTTTGGGGCTTGTTGCTGTGTGGTGCAATGTTCTGGTACTTGTAGCATCCTGTGGTGCGGACAATCTCTGGACCAATGGCCCATTTGGCTGCAACAGTAACATCCCTCAAACCGGAATCCTCTTCCACGTCTTTGTTGATTCTGCATCTGAATCTCTGGCACTACTCGAGTTTGAACTGTTGGAGGTGTCTGGCCTGCCTTCTCTGGTTCTTCCTGAGCTTGAATTGTTGGAGGTGTCTGGCCTGCCTTCTCTGGTTCTATGGCCATCTCTGAAAACTTCTCCTCCCTTCTCCTTCTCTTGTTCCTACAAGCCTCAGTGTCTTTCTCAGCTACCTGTATCTTCAAAAGTCTTATTTGTAGCGTTTCCCGCTCTGTCTTTTGTGTTTCTCTTTCTCGTCGTCTTTCTTCTGTGATTTCTTCTAATCGTATGTTCTCTTCCATCAGCTGTTTGGATTTACTGGTTAGCACTCTTACTTCATACTCCAATTCTTTGACACTTTTGTCCGTGGAGACTCCATTGAACTGCAATACTTCTATAAATCCAACATTTGGGGAGGGAGGAGGGACTTCGGCCAGGCTTAGATACAGCTTTGGAGTTTGGATAACTTGAGCGTCTTTAGTTTTTTCCGCTGTCTTCCCTCACTGGCAGGTCTGCTACTTGGACCACATTTATGCTGTCTGTCAATAGGCTGGCATATTCCAGATGGAGTATCAGACTTGTAACTCTTATAAACCTTTGTTCAGCTTCCCTCCATACATTTAGCTGTTGTAGGCATTGTTCATGCTCATAGTCGAGTACTGCTCTTCTATGGGCTTTTGTTGGTTCAGGTTGATCATCTGCTGGAATCAATCCTCTTGTTTGCCACTGTTCAAACAGTTTCTCTATTTGGTTCCATGTCTTCTGACTATCATTCGGATTTGTTGTAGCATCTGATCTGATGTTTACCCTTTCCTTGATGTCTGCAGTTGAGCCTGGCACTGCGAATGCTCTTATCTTGGTGTCTTTTGGTGACATATTTCTTAAGTAGTTGGATATAGTTATTAAATGTATCAAAGATGAATTACTAATCTACTGAATAGTACCTTCGTTCCTGATAGAAAAGATCCTATGTCATCCGAACTTAACTTCAAAATCTGGGAATTTTTTTATTTTTTTATTATTATTTTAAGTTTTTATTTATTTTTATTTTTTATTTTTTAAAGATTAATAAAGATTAATAAAAAATTATGCACATTTTTAAAATCAGACATTTTAAAAATAAAAATTGTACAGTGTATGGTCTTGGCTTTGAAATATGAAAATAGAAATCTTGTGAAAATCTAACTTTACTGTGTATAGTATATACTAAAGTGCATGATTTTATGCTAATGTCATAAACTGTGTTTACTTCAAGTATATGGTGTTTGGATATTCTACAGTCTAGGTTGAGAGACTATTATGTAAGGTTTCTTATCTTAATATCAGGAACCACCTGTGATTCTATCTATGTGTGACACTTGAAATTAAACTTTAGCATATAATTGTAATTTATGTGTGTTGTATTTATAAGTTTTTTTACTCCTGTCTTGTGCAACAATTCTGTACAACCAGCAGAGTGCGCTGTTGTAATTTTTCAGCTTCTTCCACCAGCGGCAGCTATTCTAAAACTGACTTCTATTTAACAAGAAGAAGCTTATTTTTCTTAATAACTACCTTTGAAATGGGAAGGAAATTCACTATATGATTAAACAGTAAAGCATAACAAGCCAAAACACATTTGCAAGCACACATTTGAAAGATTAAACATTAAAGCATAAACAGCCAAAACACCTTTGCAAGCAGAAATATTTCAAAAATCAGATTTGAGCTTTAGAAAATACAATAATCCTTTTCTTCAAAGACCAAACTCCAACGGTATATAGATAACCTGAGGCATATATGCAGGGGACTTTACTTCCTGATTTTTGGAAGACAAGACTGACCCAAGATACCTGTACATAGTAGAAAGTTAAATTGACATTGTCAAATTTAAAGGAGACCTATCATGCAAAATGCTCTTTTGTACGTCTTTTATACATGAATATGTGTCCCCGGTGTTCCAGGGAACCCACCAAGTGTCAGAAAACACAACCCTCTCTATTTTCCTCCATACCCAAATCTCTAAAAAAGGGGCTGCAACGGATCTGATACAGACTGATCCAGATTTGAACACTTCTATGTCATCACAGAAGTGGCGCTACGGCTATTGGGCCAACTCTCCACCTATCAGGGGAATGTGGGGTTGGGCCACGGCCGGCCATTGCCGCTCTAAAGCGCTGGAGACCCTGTAGTACATATGCCAGGCCTGTAAGTGGCGCTGTAGTCTGCCACAAAAGCAGCGAAGAAGACTTCCCGCCCATAGTTACCATGGTTACCCTTCTGTTTATTCTCCGCTGTGGCTTTTTTTCTCCCTCCCCGAGGCAAGCGTTTGCTCCCGCTGCTTTAATTCAATGCAATCCCTCCCCGTCGAGGCAAGCACTGTAATTCTCTCCGGTTAGTCCACCAGCAGATGACAAACACCCACCTCTCCGCCTCTTCCAAGGAACGAGGGGACCGTGCGGCAGAGTTTCAGTTTCAGTTTATTTCGCCCGTCAAGATGTCCGTTAAAGTTTAAATCTTCCGGACAAAATTTGAAAAGTGCCGGTCAAAAGTCTTCTTTGTTATTTATTGAGCTTTAAAACAAATGAATAACGACTCTATATAATAAAACACGGAGGACGGAGATCTCTTTTTCTCCCCCTCTTCTGACAGCCCAGCAGCTGATCAGAGCACGGCTACCATCTCCTGCAGGGGGGCGTGGTCAGCAGAATCAGACCCGTAGACAGCAAACAGCACATAGAGCGAAATGAGGCATGGCTAAAATGCATGATCTGTTTGGTATTTTGATAAATATTAGGGCTGTCAAGTTAACGCGTTAATAATGCGTTAACGCAAAAAAAAAAATTAACGCCACTAATTATTTTAACGCGATTAACGCATGTGTATTTTTTGTCCTTGGCCGCCCCGTAGTTTCAGAGCGCATCGAGTTTAAAATACCATCTACAAGCTGATGCTGACAGCCCCGCTCCTGCCGCCCGCTTGTGGCAGACCACACTTCCATGCTCACCGGCAGGCCCGGACTGGCCATCGGGAGGACCGGGAGGGTGTGTGTATGCGTGGCGCGAGCGAGGCACACCTTACGTGTTGTTGTTGTTGTTAGCATCTGGTGCTAGCTAGCTGCGCTAACGGATATAAGGAGCTGTTTCAATGAAAACAGAGGAGCGACATTTCGCCGACAACTGCGCCGAGCACTTGACTTTATGCAGGTAGCCAGACAGTGGGACATTGTACGAAAAGTCAGCACACTCAGCACGGATAGTGCGCGCAACATGATTGCAGCGTCCAGGCAGCTCCCGTTCGAGCATATATGCCTTGAGCTGCACATAGCTCCAACGATCCATCACAGTGTCTCCACACTCACACACACAGGGCCGTATCCAGGATTTGCTAAATACAGAGGTCCAAACATGCTAGGGGGGTTCGGGGGTATACTCCCCCGTGATTTTGGGGATTTTCATTATCTAGTTAGTTGATTTTTAAGTCCTGTGGGGGGTCACAAATGGATAATATATTGATTTCAAACCATGTCAGTGGGCTGCAGCATAAATTATTTTTGAAAGTGTAATGCATAAGAATCAGTTGATTGTTACATATTAATGATCTGGACATGCAGGAGAGGCTAAAATGATCACAAAACATTGTCAACATTCATTTTCCATGTCTCTCTCCTTTCCATAACCTGCCCCCTCTCTTCCATCTTCTTTAGTCTCTCTGTCTTCTTCCTGTTCATTACTCTCTCTGTCCTCTACTCTTTCTCTTTCTCAATCTCTCCCTCATTGTTCACTTTTTTCTCCTCCTCACTTGTCGCTCCTGCCAGTGAATTAAAAGCAATTCAGCAATTTAGTTCATTTCACTTGTTTGCATTATTTTTTAAATAAAAATCTGTTATGTTTGATTCACAAAAGAGAACAAAGATGGAAGCATATTGTGTTTTATACAATTGTATGTTATTATGACATCATAACTGCAATAGATGTATGTTGTTAAAAATATGCCTATTGTCTAGCAGGGGTGGGCAATTATTTTTTACAAGGGGCCACTTCAGAAACTCGAGCTGTGTTGGGGGGCCGAATCAAAAATAAGTTGAACTTAATTCTGCTCAATATACCAATACTGAAAAGGTGTTTTACAGTATGTTAAAGATAAGAAATGAATCAGCTTTATACAAAAAGAAATGAGTGCTTTTGATTTTTGTTTTTCAGTTAATTTTACTTGTTCAGTGAGAAAAATCCAGTCTGTCTTGGGCTTGAACAAGTGCACGGAAATCTGGTTCAATGTCTGAGGTGGATATGCGAAGGACAGCTGAGAGGTGATCATCAGTGATAGAGGATCTGTATCTGGATTTGTTGAACTTCATCACTGAGAATGTCTGTTCACATATGTAGGTAGATCCAAAGAGGACCATCATCTTCTGAGCACGTCTCCTGATGTGTGGAAAGTTCTCCTCTTTCAGGGAAGAGTAAAACTCAGGCAGTGAGACTGACCTAAAGTGCTCTGACAGAAGTGTGTCAGACTGCAGGTCAATGAGTTCAAGCTGAACATCACTGGGTGCATCATCCACATGGCATGTAAATGGGGAAAAGATCATGTTCATTTCATTCTCAACTGTTTTGAAGTCTTTAAATCGCCTTGAAAACTCACCATGCAGTGCTTCTAACATGGATGAGTACCTCTGGAGGTGATCAGCTGATGGTGTGGCTTCCTTCAGTGTTGGCAAGTGCGTGAGAATGTTGTCCTCCATTTGGCTTGAGAGAAGCTGCAGCTTTCTCATGAAAGCCTTCACTGCACTGTACATGTCATGCACAAAAAGGCCCTTGCCTTGCAGTTTGACATTTAGTTCACTCATTAGTGCAGTCACATCTACAGCAAAACCAAGGTCTGCCATCCAGTCTGCATCTGAAAGCTGTGGGATGTCGTTTCCTTTCTTCACACAGAAGTCTTGAATCTCTTCTCTCAGGTCCCATACTCTTTTCAGCACTTTGCCCAGGCTGAGCCACCTGACAGCTGCATGGTAGGGTATGTCACGATGTTCAGTCTCACTTTCCTCCAAAAGTGCAACAACCTGTCTGTGATTCAATGCTCTTGCCCTGATGAAGTTAACTATTTTAGTTACAACATCAACAACATGGTTAATTTTTAACACTGACTTACACAACACTTCCTGATGTATAATACAATGCAAAAATACCTATTTCTGCTCAGGGTTAATTTCTGTCACTTTATCCTGCATTCTCTTCAATAGTCCAACATTTTTCCCTGTCAGATTTGGACAACCATCCGTTGTCACGCCTGCCAGCTTGTCCCATTTCAGTCCCAACTTTTCCACACATGCATTTACCTCCGTGAACAAATCACTCCCTGTTGTTGTCCCTTTCATTGACTGCATGGCTGCCAGCTCCTCCGTGATTTTGAAGTCTGTAGTTATCCCACGTAGGAAGATGAGTAGCTGGGCAGTGTCACGTACATCGCAGCTCTCATCCAAAGCCAAGGAAAAAAAGTCAAAGTTGACCGCTCTGTTCTGCAGCTGAAGCTCCAGATTTCCCGCGATGTCCTCAATTCTCCTCGTAACAGTGCGTCGGGAGAGCGGCACTTTCTCAAATGCCTCCTTTTTCTCCGGGCATATTAGTGTCCAACAAACACTCCTTAATGAACTCTCCGTCCGAAAACGGTTTACTTTTAAGACATAACTCGTCTTGACAGCTGCATCTCTGGATGTGGAATGTTTTGTGAAAATGTGTTGTTGGCTTTGCAGCTTAGCTAGCAAAGCATCCGACCCCTTTGCCCACTCTTCCTCAGACAGGTTCTTGTATTTATCTGCGTGTTTGGTAGCATAGTGGCGACTCAAATTGTACTCCTTGAACACAGCGACCTGCGCACCACAAACTAAACACACAGCTTTACCTTTCACTTCTGTAAATAAATACTTAGCGGTCCATGTCTTGTTGAAAACGCGGCATTCAGTATCGATCTTTCTTTTTTTGCCCTTAGCGGACATTTCGAGGACTAGCCGGCCAGCATCACTCGTACAGTAGCTGTTACGGCATGCGCGTTTACGTAAATAAATAAAAAAAACAGCAGCTTCCTTTTCAAAATAAAAGCAACACAGTTAGAAAAGTATTTACGCCATGCAAGCAATACAGCTGTGTTGCTTTTATTTTGAAAAGGTTGCTGTTTTTTTTCATTATGTTATAATTTATGATCAACCTCACACGGGCCGGCCAAGGCCGGCCAACGGGCCGGATGTGGCCCGCGGGCCGTAAAATGCCCACCCCTGGTCTATAGTGTAAATGAAGATAGATAGATAGATAGATAAATAGATAAATAGATAGATACATAAATAGATACATAAATAGATAGATAGCTAGATAGATGGGGTTATTAAGCCTACATTCTTTTTGTGTGACTGTATCTGCAGTTCCTCCCTGATTTCCATCACCTACTCTCTCTCTCTCTCTTTCTCTCTGCCTGTCCTGTCTCTTCCTGACCAAAGCTGAGCTTCGACTGACGTAGTCTTTTCATTATATCTGAGTCAGTGTAAAAAGAAAACAATACAATGTTATATCTTCAATGTTTTACTCAAATTGAAATGAAAGAAAAGCATTCAAATGTTTATTAAAATGTAATCCTTCTGACATTGGATGAATGAAATTAACTTTAGCTCTCTAGCTAGTTTATTCATGCAATGTAAACCAAAGTATAGCCTATAGCTGCAATATAAGTTAGTGCATGTTGTCGGACGTCCACTGACTAACGTAGTGCGTTCACACAGCATCTGCTGGTCATATGATGTCCTGATGAACAGAAACACAAGCAGCCCGCTGGACTCAGATCTCTAGATACTTCATCACTCCTCTGTTGCTCCGATACAAGTCCGGGGCGGGCTGCGGTGGTTTGTTGATACATGTCGTCTTCTTCTGTTTGCTTTAATCGAGGCTACGTAGTTATGCAGCGCCCCCATTGTCAGTAAATGGAAGTACTACAAAGAACCCCGTTTAGTGCCGTTATTTCACAAGTTTTTTTATACGCAGCTCGGAAATAATTACCGAGGTCCGGACCTCGGTGACCTCAATGGTGGATACGGCCCTGCACACACACACACACACACACACACACACACACACACACACACACACACACACACACACACACACACACACACACACACTTTTCTGACTCGGCGCCGTGCTGGTGGCTGCCTGTTGCTTGCAGCTCCTGGTAGATCATTCCTTGACCCTCTGCAATTTGCCTACCAGCCTCACCTGGGGGTGGACGATGCCATTATTTACCTGCTGCAGCGTGCTCACTCATACCTGAATGGATCGGGTTGCACTGTGAGAATCACCTTTTTTGATTTCTCCAGTGCATTCAACACGATCCAGCCTCGGCTACTGAGTGACAAGCTGCAGGCTATGAGGGTAAACTCGTCCACCATCTCCTGGATTACCAACTACCTCACGGACAGACCACAGTACGTCCGGCTGGGCAGTGTGCTGTCTGATGTGGTGGTTGGTAGTATTGGAGCCCCACAGGGGACTGTGCTGTCTCCTTTCCTGTTCACCTTATACACCTCTGACTTTCAATACAACTCAGAGTCATGCCACCTGCAGAAGTTTTCGGATGACTCTGCAGTGGTAGGGTGTATAAGGGATGGACGGGAGGAGGAGTACAGAGCGCTGGTGGGTGATTTTGTTCAGTGGACTGGAAGAAATCATCTGCTTCTGAATGTGGCCAAGACCAGAGAGATGGTCATTGATTTCAGGAGGAAGAGGACATCTCCTCCTCTGCCCCTGTGCATTCTAGGAGAGGATGTGGCAGTTGTGGAGGTCTACAAGTACCTGGGAGTGCACTTAGACAATGGGCTGAACTGGAGGATCAACACTGACGCTGTGTACAAGAAGGGGATGAGCCAACTCTATTTTCTGAGGAAGCTGAGATCCTTCAACGTATGCAGTAAGATGCTGGAGATCTTCTATCAGTCTGTTGTGGCTAGTGCACTCTTCTTTGCTGCGGTCTGCTGGGGGGGCAGCATCAGAGCCAGTGACACCAGCAGGATCAATAAACTGATCAGGAAAGCTGGGTCAGTCATCGGCATCAAGCTGGACCCCTTTGAAGCTGTGGTGGAGAGGAGGACACTGAACAGGCTGTTGTCCATCATGGATAACCCCAGCCATCCTCTCCACCTGCAGCTGGACAGTCAGCGGAGCTCCTTCTCCAACAGACTGCTGCAGCTCCGCTGTCACAAGGACAGATACTGGAAAACATTCCTGCCCACTGCTATAATACTGTACAATAAATCACCTCTGGCTGAAAGAGAACTCTCTGCTCCATAGTTTCTCTTGGAATAAAACCACGTTGTACATTTTACTCTATAATCTGTTCAATATTTATACTCCATATTCCATATATTTGAATATATATATATATTTGTATATATATATATAATATCTGCATGTATATTTTCTATTTCGACATGTATATTTTATATTTTATATTATATTTTATTTTTCTTTCTATTCTTGTATATTTTGTAGTTTTGTTTTATTGTAAAATGCCTGTTATGCTGCTGCAACAACAACAATTTCCCAATTTGGGATCAATAAAGTACTATCTATCTATCTATCTATCTATCTATCTATCTATCTATCTATCTATTGTATTATTGTATGAGAGAGGTTCCAGGTTGAATTGAGGCGAATATTTGTAATGTTCAGAGGTTGTTGTGTTTAATAGGGTTAATAGGGTTAGGGGGTTGTCATTGTTCAAATGATAATAAACAAACATATAAAGCATATTTGTCCACTCATATGTTGATAAGAGTATTAAAGCTCCCATGTCATGCTTTTCCGGTTATTACCCGTCCCCTTGTGTGTTATGAAGGTTTTTATGCATGTAAACGGTGTGCAGAGTCAAAACCCTCAAAGTACACCCTGTAGCGAGTAAAACTCTAACACAGAAAATACCTCCCCAAAACGCCTCGTTGGAGATACGTCACTGCCCATTTGAGTCTTCCATTTAGTTCCGGGTACGGCATGATGTCATGCGGTACCCGGAACGAAATGGACCAATCCCGAAGAGCTATGGCCACACCCAGCGGCGCTGGCCGCACCCTCTGCCAGCCTAACATTTACTGTTGGAAGCTCTGGTTCAGTTCACAATCGATCCAGTCATGCCACTGCCAAGGACCTGTTTCCTGAAATGTGAGGAGAAACCTGAGCTGTTTGTCCTACCGACGGAAGAACCACGACGAAGTCAGTGGTTGAAATGTCTTTTTAACACTGTTCCTTCAGAGGTTCGAAGAACCGGCATTTCACAGACGAAAGCTTCCAAAACATTGCCCAGTTTGAGGCCGGATATGCACAGCATTTGAAACTCAAGGACGATGCTATTCCTAGTTTGTTTGGACCGTTTGGAGCAGGGGAAGATTCGGGTACACAACCTGTAAGTTTGCATTGTTATTTGTGTATTTATCAAACAAGACTGTTTAAATGTGTAAACTGTGTTGGACTGCTAAGCCATTGACACAGTGCTAACTGTGCTAACTAAGTTGCTAGCGTTTCCATATATCAACTCTAATATCAGCAGATGGCCTTGCATACATGTATCTCATAGCAGGAGAATGTCTGCATTCACACACAAAATACCTATTGACAATATACTCCGGGTGATTTGCCGTGCGGTCAGTCGCGAAACGTAATTACATTATAGCTGGCGTAGCGTGTATGCTACCGATCTAACCGACGGAGCTAGACATGGGTTTGGTCGGAAAAACATTTGTGTTATGCTACGTTGCTAGCGTTTAAATATATCAACTACAATGTCAGCAGATGGCCTTACATGTTTGTCATGGCAGGAGAATGTCTGCAGTCACACACACGGAATACTCATACAGTATACTCCGGGTGATTTACCGTACATTGTGACAGTACATGTACATACTGCATGTATAGCTAACGAGGCTAGCTATACATGCTAGCGCAAAACAATGTATTCATGCAAGTTACAATGTATGACCGAACGTAGCAGAATACCCGTATAAGATTGCAATTATAAACACGTTATTGCTAGCCTAATATGAACCACTAGCTTTTGTTCATAGTAGTTTTATTACACTACATTATAGTTGCCGTTCCTCCGAGCTAGCGTTCATATCGTGTTAGCTACCAAAGTAAACAAGAAAGCTAGGTTAGCATATTAGCTGGCAAGCTGTTCATTAGATGGATTAGATAGATCCACACTCCTACCACAACTACTACTAACGAATCTAAAACAACTAAGTTTCTCTAATATTTTGTGATTTGCATTTGATTTCGTCCAGCCAGATCCTGGCGGACAATACATGACGGGGACGGGACTACTACTACTGAGGCCTCGTCCTAAAAAGCACCGGCTGCGCCCAGGCAAGATGCGGGGAGGAATGGATGATATATGTATATTTATGTTCATTTTGTACATTTCTAAAAATAAAGTTGAATGGAAATACTTAGTAGGCCTATCCTTTCTTCCCTGAATTATTTGCTCCTATAACATATCATTCATATATAGCAAACCATGATTTGATTTCTCATCAAACAGTAGTAGTTTATTACAGGTAAAAATAACTTACTCTTTGTTATGACCGGCTCGTAGGCCACAACGGAAAGACAAGGAGACATACACGAGTTTACAAAACCACGGCACATTTATTGTGGTAAATGCAGAGATAGGTGGTCGAGGGGAGAGAATCGCCGAGCCGCTTTGGAGAGAGACGGGCCGCCGTGTGACTCCGGGCAGCTGGGCTTAATAGCACCTCGGCTACGGAGGTGTCCGTGATCGCGCTGATTAGCCTCTTCAGCTCCACCCCATCGTAAGACCTGCAACACACCTGCACAAAGGCCCTGGGGCCGTCACACTCTTCTATAACAACAGTTGTAGGTACAGTTCGGTTAGTTAGTGTATAAAATATACGGCTGTACCGACGCCATTATAAGACTGATGTTCCCCGAAAAAAGCGGGCGGAGCCTCTCTGGTGGTTGACTAATCAGAACAGAGTGGCCGAGCTGACCAATCGGAGCACACTAGGCTCACAGGGAGGGGGGGGGGCAAGAGCTCCAACGAGTCGTTTAGTGGAGAGAGTGAATACTGCTGAATACACATACTTGACAGAGATGCTGTATGCGAAACCAATGTGAGTTTGGAAAATTGCACAGTATAAATCTATTTTAGTATACCTCAACAATGTAATTATGATCAGTGGAAATGGCCATGACATGGGCCCTTTAAAAACTTGAAAAATATCCCTCTAAGGTACATTTAGAACAGATGAAAAATGTGCGATTAATTTGCGATTAATTGCGATTAACTATGGACAATCATGCGATTAATCGCGATTAAATATTTTAATCGACTGACAGCCCTAATAAATATACCTTATATAGGTATGGCCCTACAATATATCATTTAAATATAGCATGATAGGTCCACTTTAATAAAAATACAAAATAATGTATCTGTGTACGTGTTTTACTGTACTGTGATCTGCATGCACTTATCAAACATTTAATTAAAGAATGGTGATATACACAGTGTATGCTGTGAAGCAGCGGGAGGAGCAAAACACACACTTCAAGTCAGATCATCACCCTTAGCTATTTTAATTACCTCTCAAACTACCTAAACTAGTTATAAATGTTTATTTTTACTGTCGGCCGGGTCACTCATTACTGGATCAGCTGCTGCATGAGACAGACACTGAAAAGTATTATCATCTGAAATTAATCATTATGTTATTAGTATTAAATACATATAAGTATTTTTACAACTTGTATTTAGAAATACTCTGTAATTATTGATGCATAAATGTGTTCATCCATTCAATGTGGCATCTGCTATAATGGGGTTAATGCATGATATTACTTAATAATACAATACACTATATAATATATGATATGATAATTACATTTTAATTTGATTAATTTCTTATTTCATAGTTTCTCATCATTATTATGAAAGCACCTATTGTTTTAAATAATGGTCGGAATGTGACCTGTGAGCCTTCTGAATTACCGTGGGATAGCACATTCTAAACTAAAATGTTCAATCAATAAAGTAACATCTTATCTTATCTTAATAATATCTTTATATTAATAATAATAATAAATCATACAGTATGTGTCCGAAAGGGAGCAGGAGGAAGCAAACACAAAAATATACAAAAAATATACTGCATATTAAAGCAAACGATTTTTAAAGGTAAAAGTATGAGCATCAAATCAAATCAAATCAAGTTTTATTTATATAGCAAATTTTTAAACAATTTTTTGTCGAGCCAAAGTGCTGTACATATAATAAAAATACCCTACAGTAAAGACACTTTACAGCAAATACAACAGCACAGTTTGTTCAGAATATCAGTATGAGAAAACGACACCCTCTGTCCTTAGACCCTCACATCGTACAAGGAAAAACTTCCAGAGAAAAACCCACATTTCAAAGGGAAAAATGGGAGAAACCTCGGGGAGAGCAACAGAGGAGGGATCCCTCTCCCAGGATGGACAGAAGTGCAATAGATGCCGTGTGTAAATCGAAGAGATAATACATTTTACAGCATAGGTAGACCGCATGACAAATAAAGAAGTGTAATGTAAACATTTACATTATTATTATGATTATTTAATATATAAAGACTATATATTATTGAATTACAAGATTAGATATACTTTATTTGATCTAAAATATTGATGTGTTCAAATGCTCTTCTAAACACAACTGAAAGTCCATGAAAAGTTGTCTTTCTGTATTTATGAATGAAGCGCCATCTCCTGGTTAAATCCTGAAATTGAAAATCTGGCAACGCCCTCTTGGAAAATAGTGGGAGGGCTTAACATTCCCAGATGCTGGTCTTAGGCAGGTCTTAGGCAGGAAGCTGTACACTGGAGTCCTATCTGGAGTGCTACATCTGTATGATCCAGTAGTAAACAAAGGAGTCCAATGGAGGCGTTTAGCCTTTGTAGACCATTTACATCTCCTCTCTTGGCACACCTAATGTTCTAGTTGTATCCAAACTATTTTTGCAATGAAATAAAATATTAAGTTGACCTCCACCCATCCCTCAGGTTGTTTGAGGGACGTTGGTTCACCAGCTGGTGCACAGGATGAGGTACGGGGGAAAGAAGAGGCCTTTCCTGAAGGAGGACCCCTGCAGTGTGATGCTGTTCGAAGCCATTCAGGCCGTGCTGCACCAGATCCCCCCTCAAGAGAGCCACAGGACGGGGGAGGATCGGCAGAGGCAGCCTCTGGACGACCTGACCTCCACCCTGCAGCAGCTCTTCCCCCTGGAGGAGGAGGAGGAGGAGGAGGAGGAGGAGGAGGCCAGCAGCTCGGGGTGGGTGCAGGAGAATCTGCGCCTCAACGAGCTGCCGTCAGTGAAAACTCGTTTCAGAGCGAAACACAGGAAGAACCGGAGCAAGAACCCGGAGCTGGCCCGCAAAGAGGAGCGCCGCGGCCGGGACCTGCTCTGAGCTCAAGGGAGGAAAACAAGCCGGGTTCATCAGACTCTCGTTAACGTCCCTCACATCAGTCTGATACATAATATTTACGTTACTCTGAAACAAGAAGCACTTTCTTTTTTAAATCTGCACACATTTGAATGCTAACACCTTTTTGCACATTTCTTTCTTCGTCTCTTTATGCCCTCAAGATTGTATATTTTGAATTAAGGGCAGTGTTTCCCCTATATACAAATAGCGGCAGCGGTATTATTTCACCTGAATAAATGTTCATTCTGTAAAAGAAAAGGAAACCCCTGACCTCCATCACGTGACGTGATTCAAGATGGCGCCTGTGTCGGCTCGCCGCTCGCTAAGCTCTCTAACTTTAGCTGTCCTGTTTTTGTTTTATGTTTGTCAGAATGTCTCTGCTCTGCTAGTTTATGATCGCCAAGCTCTCCTCCACCTCAGACCCTCACTGGAGTTGATATTGCTGCCCAAACCGACATCTGGCAACCATAAATCGTCTCCCCCCCCTCTACTGTCGGATATCCCCACCTACCTGCGCAGGTTGCCCTGCATCCTGCCTCGCCGAAAGCGCTTTCGACGACGGGGAAAGCGTGGTGGTGCACTGGTCCATCTGAAGGCATACCTGACGGCTTCTTCCGTGAATTATCCACGCCTCGGATGTCACGGCCCTCCTGCTGCACGCCAAGTGAGGGATCGGTGGATTCGCCCCGTTTTTCCGGAGCTCCGGACTCTGAGGGGCCCGCTGGCAGCTCCTCCTGCCCGACTGACTGCTCCCGGCCCGCGCGGCGTTCAACATGCACATCTTCGTCAGCTGAGACGCACTACACCTTCGGCTAGCCCGGAGCGAAAACTTTGCATGGCTTTGCTAAATGCTAGGTCGATAGCAAACAAAACGTTCCTGCTAAACGACTTCTTCACCTCTCGTAAACTGGATTTTATGTTCCTGACGGAGACCTGGGTCCACGCTGGCGAGTATACACCGTTCTCTGAACTTCTTCCTCCTGACTGTACATTCTTCAGCTCCCCCCGTGCCACTGGCCATGGTGGGGGCATAGCATCAGTGTTTAGAGCTAACCTCCAATGCCGAATGCTTCACCCTGTATCTAGCTATGCCAGCTTTGAGTTGCAGCTCTTTGAACTGAACCCGGCCTCGCCTATACTCTGCGCAGTCGTGTATCGTCCGCCAAAGTGTAATAAGGATTTCATAAATGACTTTTCTGACTTTCTGTCCGGGATCATGGTGAAATATGATCGTGTTTTGATTTCCGGAGACTTCAATGTCCATGTGTGTTGCGAGTCCAAACCTCTGGTTAGGGACTTTTTAAATCTCCTTGATTCCTTTGGTCTCGTTCAGTCCGTGGCTGGCCCAACACACGAAAAAGGTCACACTTTGGACTTAGTATTATCGTTTGGACTGTCTGTATCTGTGGATGAAATATGTGCAGCAACGCGTATCTCAGACCATTTACCGGTTATGTTTACAACCACCATCCCTTCCGCAGGAGTCGAATCACGTGCCCCGGCGCGTCGTCTGCGTTCGATTAACCCCTTGACTGCCTCACAGTTCTCTGATGCTTTTAATGCTTCTCCGATCTGTAAATTAGATGTGAACTGTGCTTTTAATGCTGATGAGCTTATCTCCATGTTTGATTCGACATGTACACTAATACTGGATTCTGTTGCTCCTTTTACGCTTAGACCGCGCCAAAGTTGTATCAGAGCCGTGGCTCAATGACTGTACTCGTGATCTTAGACGCGCTTGCAGGCGTGCAGAGAGAAAATGGAAAAAGGATAAACTCCATGTCTCCCTAGAAATCCTTCGTGCTTGCCTTTCCGACTACCAGACGGCAGTCAAAGCAGCCAAAACAGAGCACATTTCTCTGTTAATCTCCAAAAACAGCCATAAACCTCAGGTTCTTTTTAATGTCCTCAACTCTATCATTAATCCCTGTGATGTTTCTTCTATTGTCCCATCGACTACTCTCTGTGATAAGTTTCTTACATTTTTTATTGAAAAGGTATCTGCTCTTAGGCTAGCCCACACTAGTGCTACCCCAGATCCTGCTCCTTTTCTGTGCCCTGCTGTCCTCGACCACTTTGACCCTGTATCCCTCTCTTCTCTCTCGGATGTAGTCAAGCACCTGCGGCCGACAAACTGCACCTCAGACAGCATTCCCTCTCGCCTTCTCAGAGATGTTTAGAATCAGTTGGAGCAAGTATTTATTACTTTTAAACACCTCTCTTACCTCAGGATGTGTCCCAGCTGCCTTCAAACACGCCGTGGTTAAGCCACTCCTTAAAAAGAAAAATCTCGACCCCTCCATTCTCGCAAATTTTAGGCCCATCTCCCAGCTGCCTTTTTTATCAAAAGCCCTGGAGCGAGTAGTCTACGCCCAGCTGCAGTCTTTTTTAACCACGCATGGAATCCATGAAAAGTTCCAGTCTGGCTTCAAACCCATGCACAGCACTGAAACAGCTCTTTTAAGAGTTTTTAATGATCTGCTCCTAGCCGCCGACTCAGGCAGCCCAGCTGTCTTGGTGCTGTTAGACCTGACAGCTGCCTTTGACACTGTGGACCATAGCATCCTGTTGTCACGGCTTGAACAGTCCGCTGGCAATCACAGGCTCCGCCCTTGCATGGTTCAGGTCCTACCTGACAGACCGTAGCTTCTCGGTACAGCTAGGTGCCTTCTCCTCTGCCAAAGCCCCTCTTACCTGTGGGGTTCCCCAAGGCTCGATTCTGGGCCCCATCCTTTTCCTACTGTACATACTGCCCCTAGGTTCAATACTCACAAAACATAACATTCCCTTCCACTGCTACGCCGACGATGTACAGATATATCTGCCTCTAAAAGCTAATGTCACACACTCACTACAGCAGCTGATGGACTGCTTAGCAGAGATTAAATCCTGGCTGAGCAAAAACTTCCTCAACCTCAACGAGAGCAAGACTGAGGTCATCTTTTTTGGACCGCAACCTCCAGCCTCTCCGGTTGATATTCTGGGCTCTCTCAAAAAAAACATCCTCCCCTCGGTGATGAATCTTGGAGTGACATTCACCAGCACTTTTAAATTTGACAAGCAGGTCAGCACCGTAGTAAAATCCTGCTTTTTTAAAATAAGACTATTGGCCAAAACCAAGTCGTATTTATCTTTTAAAGACTTGGAAAGGGTTATCAACGCCTTTGTAACCTCGAGACTGGACTATTGCAACGCTCTGTATGTGGGTATGGACCAGGCCTCAATTAAACGCTTACAGCTAGTCCAAAACGCGGCTGCACGTTTACTGACTGGTCACAAAAAGCGCGACCACATCACCCCAATTCTGGCCTCACTACACTGGCTTCCAGTTCGGTTCAGAATTGATTTTAAAAGTCCTTTTATTTGTTTTTAAAGCCCTAAATGGGCTGGCTCCGGCCTATATAACTGAACTGCTCCAGCGCTACACCCCCAGCCAGAGCTTTAAGGTCTGCTGACCAGCTGCTGCTGGTAGTGCCCAAGACCAGGCTAAAAACCCGAGGGCACCGAGCCTTCGCAGCAGCTGGCCCCAGGCTCTGGAACACTTGCCCCTCCATGTGAGGTCGGCCCAGACCCTAGGGGTTTTAAATCCACATTAAAAACACACTTCTTCTCTCTGGCCTTCTAATTAGAGCGGAGCATGACTCCTGACTTTTCCGTGTGTTTTATATCTGTTTTAGTTATATCTGTTGTAATTTATTGTTGTTTATTGTGTTTTGTAGTAATGTGTTTTTTATTACATGTACAGCACTTTGGCTCGACCAAAAATCGCTTTTAAAATGTGCTTTATAAATAAAACCTGAAATGTACTCAGGTATATCAAATGTCAGACAATGAAAACAAATAGGAATACAGCCTGTGACTCAGGTGTGTGTGTGTGTGAAAAGGTGTTTCCCCTATAAAAAAATGTTTTATTAAAATAATAATAAGTGGCGCCCCTAGCGCTCGTGGCAACTTTGCGCGCCACCGATACGCGAGAAAGCTGTCAATTTCAGAGCTGAAGGAAAGCTGCCTGACAAGACAGACAACAGCAAGTTGAAGCAGACAGATAACTTTATTTAGACACAATCACCTCAAGAAGAAGAATTAGGTCATAATGACATAAATGTAAGGTATTAATGTAGTGTTATTACATTTAGATTAAGTCATTTCATTTCATTTCAAACCTTTATTTAACCAGATTGGTCCCATTGAGATCATAGATCTCTTTTTCAAGGGAGACCTGCAAGTCAATTAATATCCAACCCATTAATGCATGGTAATATAGATTAAGTTTTTTCTTATTTGCCCTTATTAAAATGTGATGCGCTGTTCGATTGTTATTGAAAACACAAAAGAGTTTTAATAAGTGGAATTCACTGTAAACATGTTATATTAAAAAACGTGATAATTGTGTTTCTTTAGTCTCATGAATGTTAACGCTTTGTTCCTCACGTACGTTCTTAATGACTGTTTGTCAGAGACATTTTTGTGCATTTGTTTACTTGTATTCATAACTAAAATTCTTCTTTTATTCTTTCTCTTCTACTTATTTTGTATTGTTATCAATTGACTGTTTATTTGGTTTACTTTTACCAATTGTTTGATCTACTTTTTATTATTAATGTTATTTTCTATTTGCCTTTGTTTAAATGTGTGGCATATTTAGTTTAATTTAAAGGCTTTTTGAGTTGCTCCATGAATAGGTTTATTATTTTAATTGTTAATAAGACATCCATCAGTCAACAGTTAAGTCACAGACTGTTTTTGTGCGTATTTCTTTTTGTTTGTTTAATAGCCGCATGTTTTATTTACTATTTAAAATGTTGTAATCTTTCGTAAGACTCAGACATTTTAACTGCAAAGAAACTATTGTCACATCAAAAGGAAAATGTATGTAAATCTTTATTTTTCCAAACGATTTGCTTGTCTTGTGTTTTTATGTTCACTCAATGAGGTAATAAAGGAGGATATAAATAAGGAAATGTTAAATACTTTGTTTTATGTTTTTAAATTGTGTTTTTATGTGACTAAACGTTCATCCTCCAGAAGACCCTTCAGGATCAACATATAGTGACTCCCAAATTCTAATGGTAGACACAAAAGACTAAATAAATAAATAAAAGGACCCTCAACCCTATCCCTCACATAAAGTGTAATTAAAACAACCATAAACCCCCTTGAGAAACAAACATAAGAACCCTTAATAACCCTAACTTATGATTTTGTTGGACCCTGTTTTCCTCTATTCCTCCCCTAAAATCAACCTCAAGTGTCCCTAAAATACCTTAATAAAGTACACCTGGAACCACATCGAAAGAACAAGTGGAATCCAGCTGGGACCCCTAAAAGTCCTCTGGTTTCCTATATCATCCCCCTGAAACACCTTCTTATACCCCTCATAGTGCCGCAAGACCCCTTAAAACAACTGAAGGACCAATGACAAACACGGAAGATAAAAGCCATGCAACACTCTGTTCACAAACCGGCTCAAACGGTGTTCTGCCTCAGGACCAGTCTGAGCCCACAACTATTATGGCGCATTTCCACCATGGCGCGGAGCGCGGTTTAAGCGTGCCGTGTCGTGCCGGGCCCGTTTTGGTTGCGTTTCCACTATGCCTAGTTCCGGCCCGGCATGGGCGTAGGAAGCATCCTGAATGTGGGGGGGACATTTTTAACGGGGGGTGTGGGGGCGAAAAAATATATAGATTTCCTGTATTCTGGTGCATTTTAACAGGTGGTTTGATACTTTTATGTGGCTATACTAGCATGAGGAAAATGATGGGTACATTTTGTAATTTCATCCAGTAGTAAAGAAAGGAAACATTTGATTATTAATTCAGAGCTGTCTTTGAATTAATAAAAAGCAGTTTAAATGCCCATTTTTTGTACATTTATAGACAACATAAATATTTGTGAGTGCATTGAGAGATATTGTTGTGGAGAGTCATTTATATATAAATCGCAAAATACATTTGTGAATCCTTCTGTGAGCATTTATTAATATTGAGACTGATCTGACTCCATACGGATGTTAAGTTCACCTAGGAATGGTATCATTGACTTAAATGTTCAAATAAATGTTGCTCTTCTGTCTATATTGGTCATATGATGCCCCTTGACTGAAATGTTTCCTGTTCAATATCCCCACTGATTTCCTTAAAATCCTGGGATGAGAGTCCACATCACAATTTACTCTCAACTGTCATTTCCCTTTCATCACTCACCTCAGCAATGGACCTCTCTCCACTGTCCCTGTATTCTGCCTCTGACTCACTCTCAAGTGCCTAGATGTCAAGAGAGGTGGTGAAGTGATAATTATTTATTGAGCAGTATACTCTTTCACATTGAATCATAACAAGTCATACTGAATGTAAATACAACTGACTCTAAAGTAAGTCCCAGTCTGTGACATTGGACATAGGGATGGGTACCGAGCCCCGGTATTAAACGGGCCCCGGGGCTGAATTATTAAAGACCGTGGTACCGTTAAGCTCCGACGTTATCGGTCTTTTTATCGGTACTGGAGACATCTAAAAAATATGTCATGTGTATTATTGCTACACAAACATTATATTGCAGTTTTAGTGTCGCCAACTCCGTTTCTAATACGCAAAAAAGACTGCAAAATGCGTCATTTTTAGTATTTTCGATCTCTCCAATCCAGACGAGAGATCTCCTCTCCCCCGCCTGCTTGCGAGGGGGCGGGGCAGTTTACACACACGCAGCTGCTCCATGCAGCAACACACACACACACGGAAGATGGCGGAGAGAACGCGCTCCGAGTGTGGTTAACTTTACCCTCTCGCTCGTTGCCTAAAGTGCAATAAGAGTTTAGCATGTCAGGGCGGTAACACGAGAATTTGTCTAAACATCTTGCAAAAGTGCACCACGTTCAGACGGAGAAATGCACCGGGTTCGACTGTCCTCTAGTAGCTCTGTAGCCCCTCCACGATAACGTTTCCACGTCAGGTGTTATGTATGCTAGCAGCAACACACGGAGCTAACTCAATGATTCAAACATGGGTTATGATTAGAGGGAACTGAGTTATTTAGTTTGTTAAAGTTTCAGCCATTCTGTTCACAGTTCTGTCATCAGATTATTTAATATGATTTGTTAAAACGTTGTTGTTTCTGTTGATGTGAAATATTATGCATTTCATTTAAATAAAAAGCAATGTTAGTTTTGTTCACAATTTGTTAATTTTCATTTAATCGTTTATTTGAATAGGGACAATGCACATTAATGAACACTTTAGACAAATAATGCTTCAAGTAGGGTGACCAGGTGCCAGAAAGCCACAAGTGGGACAGAGAGTATATTTGTGTGGGACAATGTGGGACATGTAAATGTAATGTTGACGCATGAACTGTCAACGGGGGGGGGGGGTACACTGTGGACCTCTGTCGCCTGTCAGCGCAACTTACATAATGCCGTTTAAAACATAATCATAATGGCAGAAAAGCGTTTTGGCCAATCAAAATGAAATATGCGGGACATCGTCTCAATTTGCGGGACGCACCAAAAGTCGTGAAAATGCTGTGCAGTCCCGCGCAAAGCGGGACATCTGGTCACCCTAGCTTCAAGTGTAAATATGCCGGATTTTAGCTTTGAGCTAATTTCCATCCGTCGTCCCTGACATACAACATATAGTTAGTTTACCTCATTTTCTCTCCAAAAAGAACCGATAAGAGTACCGTTAAAAGACCGGACCGATAAGCGGTATCGATAAAAGTAGTAGTACCGTTAAAACCTTAACGATACCCATCCCTAGTGACCGTGCTGTAGTTCCTTTATAGCCCAACATTAGCCACCTTTAGCTTAGCGGTGGAGACGTGAAGTCATGTGACCGTGCTGTAGTTCCTTTATAGCCCAACATTAGCCACCTTTAGCTTAGCGGTGGTGACGTGAAGTCATGTGACCGAGCTGTAGTTCCTTTATAGCCCAACATTAGCCTCCTTTAGCTTAGCGGTGGTGACGTGAAGTCATGTGACCGTGCTGTAGTTCCTTTATAGCCCAACATTAGCCACCTTTAGCTTAGCGGTGGTGACGTGAAGTCATGTGACCGTGCTGTAGTTCCTTTATAGCCCAACATTAGCCACCTTTAGCTTAGCGGTGGTGACGTGAAATCATGTGACCGTGCTGTAATTCCTTTATAGCCCAACATTAGCCACCTTTAGCTTAGCGGTGGTGACGTGAAATCATGTGACCGTGGTGTAGTTCCTTTATAGCCCAACATTAGCCGCCTTTAGCTTAGCGGTGGTGACGTGAAGTCATGTGACCGTGCTGTAGTTCCTCTATAGCCCAACATTAGCCACCTTTAGCTTAGCGGTGGTGACGTGAAGTCATGTGACCGTGCTGTAGTTCCTCTATAGCCCAACATTAGCCACCTTTAGCTTAGCGGTGGTGACGTGAAGTCATGTGACCGTGCTGTAGTTCCTTTATAGCCCAACATTAGCCACCTTTAGCTTAGCGGTGGTGAGGTGAAGTCATGTGACCGTGCTGTAGTTCCTTTATAGCCCAACATTAGCCACCTTTAGCTTAGCGGTGGTGACGTGAAGTCATGTGACCGTGCTGTAGTTCCTTTATAGCCCAACATTAGCCACCTTTAGCTTAGAGGGGTGAGTGAAGTCATGTGACCGTGCTGTAGTTCCTTTATAGCCCAACATTAGCCACCTTTAGCTTAGCGGTGGTGACGTGAATCATGTGACCGTGCTGTAGTTCCTTTTAAAGCCCAACATTAGCCACCTTTAGCTTAGCGGTGGTGACGTGAAGTCATGTGACCGTGCTGTAGTTCCTTTATAGCCCAACATTAGCCACCTTTAGCTTAGCGGTGGTGACGTGAAGTCATGTGACCGTGCTGTAGTTCCTTTATAGCCCAACATTAGCCACCTTTAGCTTAGCGGTGGTGACGTGAAGTCATGTGACCGTGCCGTAGTTCCTTTAAAGCCCAACATTAGCCACCTTTAGCTTAACGGTGGTGAGGTGAAGTCATGTGACCGTGCTGTAGTTCCTTTTAGCCCAACATTAGCCACCTTTAGCTTAGCGGTGGTGACGTGAAGTCATGTGACCGTGCTGTAGTTCCTTTATAGCCCAACATTAGCCACCTTTAGCTTAGCGGTGGTGACGTGAAGTCATGTGACCGTGCTGTAGTTCCTTTATAGCCCAACATTAGCCTCCTTTAGCTTAGCGGTGGTGACGTGAAGTCATGTGACCGTGCTGTAGTTCCTTTATAGCCCAACATTAGCCACCTTTAGCTTAGCGGTGGTGACGTGAAGTCATGTGACCGTGCTGTAGTTCCTTTAAAGCCCAACATTAGCCGCCTTTAACTTAGCGGTGGTGACGTGAAGTCATGTGACCGTGCTGTAGTTCCTTTATAGCCCATCATTAGCCACCTTTAGCTTAGCGGTGGTGACGTGAAGTCATGTGACCGTGCTGTAGTTCCTTTATAGCCCAACATTAGCCTCCTTTAGCTTAGCGGTGGTGACGTGAAGTCATGTGACCGTGCTGTAGTTCCTTTATAGCCCAACATTAGCCCCTTTAGCTTAGCGGTGGTGACGTGAAGTCATGTGACCGTGCTGTAGTTCCTTTATAGCCCAACATTAGCCACCTTTAGCTTAGCGGTGGTGACGTGAAATCATGTGACCGTGCTGTAGTTCCTTTATAGCCCAACATTAGCCACCTTTAGCTTAGCGGTGGTGACGTGAAATCATGTGACCGTGCTGTAGTTCCTTTTAACGCCCAACATTAGCCACCTTTAGCTTAGCGGTGGTGACGTGAAGTCATGTGACCGTGCTGTAGTTCCTTTATAGCCCAACATTAGCCACCTTTAGCTTAGCGGTGGTGACGTGAAGTCATGTGACCGTGCTGTAGTTCCTTTATAGCCCAACATTAGCCACCTTTAGCTTAGCGGTGGTGACGTGAAATCATGTGACCGTGCTGTAATTCCTTTATAGCCCAACATTAGCCACCTTTAGCTTAGCGGTGGTGACGTGAAATCATGTGACCGTGGGTAGTTCCTTTATAGCCCAACATTAGCCACCTTTAGCTTAGCGGTGGTGACGTGAAGTCATGTGACCGTGCTGTAGTTCCTTTATAGCCCAACATTAGCCACCTTTAGCTTAGAGGTGGTGAGGTGAAGTCATGTGACCGTGCTGTAGTTCCTTTATAGCCCAACATTAGCCACCTTTAGCTTAGCGGTGGTGACGTGAAATCATGTGACCGTGCTGTAGTTCCTTTTAAAGCCCAACATTAGCCACCTTTAGCTTAGCGGTGGTGACGTGAAGTCATGTGACCGTGCTGTAGTTCCTTTATAGCCCAACATTAGCCACCTTTAGCTTAGCGGTGGTGACGTGACATGTGACCGTGCTGTAGTTCCTTTATAGCCCAACATTAGCCACCTTTAGCTTAGCGGTGGTGACGTGAAGTCATGTGACCGTGCCGTAGTTCCTTTAAAGCCCAACATTAGCCACCTTTAGCTTAACGGTGGTGAGGTGAAGTCATGTGACCGTGCTGTAGTTCCTTTATAGCCCAACATTAGCCACCTTTAGCTTAGCGGTGGTGACGTGAAGTCATGTGACCGTGCTGTAGTTCCTTTATAGCCCAACATTAGCCACCTTTAGCTTAGCGGTGGTGACGTGAAGTCATGTGACCGTGCTGTAGTTCCTTTATAGCCCAACATTAGCCTCCTTTAGCTTAGCGGTGGTGACGTGAAGTCATGTGACCGTGCTGTAGTTCCTTTATAGCCCAACATTAGCCACCTTTAGCTTAGCGGTGGTGACGTGAAGTCATGTGACCGTGCTGTAGTTCCTTTATAGCCCAACATTAGCCACCTTTAGCTTAGCGGTGGTGACGTGAAGTCATGTGACCGTGGCGTAGTTCCTTTAAAGCCCAACATTAGCCACCTTTAGCTTAGCGGTGGTGACGTGAAGTCATGTGACCGTGCTGTAGTTCCTCTATAGCCCAACATCACCCACCTTTAGCTTAGCGGTGGTGACGTGAAGTCATGTGACCGTGCTGTAGTTCCTTTATAGCCCAACATTAGCCACCTTTAGCTTAGCGGTGGTGAGGTGAAGTCATGTGACCGTGCTGTAGTTCCTTTATAGCCCAACATTAGCCACCTTTAGCTTAGCGGTGGTGACGTGAAGTCATGTGACCGTGCTGTAGTTCCTTTAAAGCCCAACATTAGCCACCTTTAGCTTAGCGGTGGTGACGTGAAGTCATGTGACCGTGCTGTAGTTCTTTAAAGCCCAACATTAGCCACCTTTAGCTTAGCGGTGGTGACGTGAAGTCATGTGACCGTGCTGTAGTTCCTTTATAGCCCAACATTAGCCACCTTTAGCTTAGCGGTGGTGACGTGAAGTCATGTGACCGTGGTGTAGTTCCTTTAAAGCCCAACATTAGCCACCTTTAGCTTAGCGGTGGTGACGTGAAGTCATGTGACCGTGCTGTAGTTCCTTTATAGCCCAACATTAGCCACCTTTAGCTTAGCGGTGGTGACGTGAAGTCATGTGACCGTGGTGTAGTTCCTTTAAAGCCCAACATTAGCCACCTTTAGCTTAGCGGTGGTGACGTGAAGTCATGTGACCGTGCTGTAGTTCCTTTATAGCCCAACATTAGCCACCTTTAGCTTAGCGGTGGTGACGTGAAGTCATGTGACCGTGGTGTAGTTCCTTTAAAGCCCAACATTAGCCACCTTTAGCTTAGCGGTGGTGACGTGAAGTCATGTGACCGTGCTGTAGTTCCTTTATAGCCCAACATTAGCCACCTTTAGCTTAGCGGTGGTGACGTGAAGTCATGTGACCGTGGTGTAGTTCCTTTAAAGCCCAACATTAGCCACCTTTAGCTTAGCGGTGGTGACGTGAAGTCATGTGACCGTGCTGTAGTTCCTTTAGCCCAACATTAGCCACCTTTAGCTTAGCGGTGGTGACGTGAAGTCATGTGACCGTGGTGTAGTTCCTTTAAAGCCCAACATTAGCCACCTTTAGCTTAGCGGTGGTGACGTGAAGTCATGTGACCGTGCTGTAGTTCCTTATAGCCCAACATTAGCCACCTTTAGCTTAGCGGTGGTGACGTGAAGTCATGTGACCGTGGTGTAGTTCCTTTAAAGCCCAACATTAGCCACCTTTAGCTTAGCGGTGGTGACGGGAAGTCATGTGACCGTGCTGTAGTTCCTTTATAGCCCAACATTAGCCACCTTTAGCTTAGCGGTGGTGACGTGAAGTCATGTGACCGTGGTGTAGTTCCTTTAAAGCCCAACATTAGCCACCTTTAGCTTAGCGGTGGTGACGTGAAGTCATGTGACCGTGCTGTAGTTCCTTTAAGCCCAACATTAGCCACCTTTAGCTTAGCGGTGGTGACGTGAAGTCATGTGACCGTGCTGTAGTTCCTTTAAAGCCCAACATTAGCCACCTTTAGCTTAGCGGTGGTGACGTGAAGTCATGTGACCGTGCTGTAGTTCCTTTATAGCCCAACATTAGCCACCAGATGTATTTTTGTGAATATTGAGTGTTGTCTTTTCTGGGTGTGAGGCTTTATCTGACGGAGATGATTTACCTGCTGTTTCCACCGTTCTGATGTGTGTGTGTGTTTTAGGGTAAAAAGAAGAAGAGGAAGAGAGCGAAGAGTGAAACTCAGTTTGACGGTAAGACGACGATGCTTCTGTAACAATTCAAATAAAATAAAATACACTTTTAAATTCCCCAATTTCTATATTTAACTTTTTTATGGTTATTCCATTCTTTTGCTATTTCTTTAAGAAGGGTCAAATAGATGTTCTTCTCCCTGCTCCTTTCCACCATGCGCTATAACAAATAAAAAAACAACCAGTATAAGTTTTGTTTTTAAAATAACTGCCATGTGTGGAATACAAAAATAAAAAATGATTTCTGTGTTTGTGTCTCAGATCTGGAGGAGGACCCGCCCCAACAGCTGAAAAGACCCGAGATCTGCCTCACACCACACCTCACCTCACACACACCTCACACACACACACCTCTCTCACCGTACACCTCACACACACACCCCCGCCCCTCCCTCACACAGCCGGCGTCCCACCTCACACACACACACCTGTCTCAGGCAAGCCCCGCTCCTCGCTGGATTCCCCGGCGACGCCCACAACGTCCCTCGCCTCCCCCTCCGCCCCCGCCCCCCCCACACACCGAGCACGCACACTCCTCCTCACACAACACACACCCCTCATACACACACTCCTCACACAACAAACACCCCTCACACACACACACTCCTCACACAACACACACCCCTCACACAACACCACCCTCACACAACAACACACACCACCCCTCACCAACCACACCCCTCACACACCCCTCTCACAGCTTCATTCAGCCGCTGTCACTCACCACCAGACCCCTAGGCCACGCCTCCTACCTCCACCAACCAATCAGATGCGAGTTTGTCCCTCAGGACAACCAATCGGCTGCGAGGAGCCTAGAATCAAATAAGAACCATTTCATAAAAACAGACACTTCTTCTTTTTTATACCGATGTACATACGCTGTCTTTTTTTTACCTTTTTTATCACCTTTTATATCAGTATGAAAATAATTGGTCAATATTTGACCGCATCTCTAACTCTTTTTGTCACTATTTTCTAAAAACAATGTGTTGTATTTGAAGCGGATGTCGCACCGGGGTTTGTTTGTTCAAAAATGATTTCTTTCACCTGGTAGTTAACGAGTGTAAATCTGTTTTCTGGTTCCTGTGTTAATAAACATTCACTGAGTTCAGCCTGGGTCAGTCTTTCTCTCACAGACCAGGGGCCTCATTATAAAGGGATATACGGTCAAAAAATTGCGTACGCCAGTTTCTACCAATGTTTGTGATTTATAAAATACTAACTTGACGGGAAATGTGCGGTCCTCCACGCAAACTCTAACCCATGCGTACGCACTAAGCACAACAACGGGAGAGACGAGAAACTGCGACACCGTTGGCAGAAAGAAGAATGGAGAGAATATGTGGAAATAATACCATCAATAAAATGTTCATTTATCAAATATGAAGAATTCATTTTCAAACATTGATTAAAGCCAATCTTAAAATGATTAAACAAAAGCCTGTTGAGACTCCTCAGTGCACACAAAAACATCACTTGGAGAAATAAATAAATACGGATATGCTATTTAAAACCACCTCGAATATGTTGTGTTAATGTTATGAAATGTTTTCTCATAAATGATGCGGTAAGCAGGAGGACAGAATTATGTCTAAACTGACGCCGTTTCGCATTTCTATAGGTTGTAGATACGAGCATGGTTTATATACTATCACGTTTAATCGTGTTTTATGCCGTTTGCCAAGACTTGATAAGTGGCTCGTAAAACCCAGGAGGTATGGAAACTAAGAACACCATATGTGGTAAACAGCTAATATAACACAACACATTGTATTTCCTTTAACTGGTGGATTATGGATATATAGTTGCTGATCGACAGCTGGAACACAAACCACCAAATACAACAAAATAATTCAGATCCAGTCGTCATGACTACACTCCGGAGGGATTCCCCGATCATTTCTTAGTTTCTCATCAAGGGGGGGGGTCTCCTGTCCCCGGGACAAACACACTGCCTGAGGAAGGTTATGTGTATTTTTTTTGTCATTAACTTTTTTCGGACCACTTATTTATTTATTTTGGTGACGATCCGACCTCCATGCTGCTACTCTGGTTCAAACTGCATCCACCAAACAATATGATTTATCTCCACCTCCCCAAAATAACCTTTTTTTTCGCCCGTGCCGACACCTTCCGTCGGCAAAATAAATCACTGATTGGCTGTTAGCTTAGCGAATCAGTGCATGAGAAGCGAAACGGAAGTGAAGAAGGCACACACAGCCGGCTATTATTTTCCATTTCCAGTATACCTACCGCACTAAACATGTTTTGGATTATAAGTCTTTATGTGAAACAGTCTGTGATGGACGAGAGTGAAAATGGAACGCACGCTATTTGTTGTTTGTATATATCACGCAGTCTGTCTTCCGGTGAATGACAAATACACACTACCGCCGCCTGCTGGTAAGGAGAGGTATTGCCACTCACGCATGCGCAGTGCGTACTTGGCCGTCGGCTGAAGTCTTTGCGGTGTGTTCCAGTGCGACTGTTGGCCAAGACGCAGGAGACGTGAGGCGACGCACCAGTCGGGTCCGTCGGGACGTGTTCTTTGTGTCAGTGTGGTGTGTCCGGGCCTTGACGTCACCGTCGTTGTTATAAATCCACTCGGAGACTTTAGGAGGAAAAACGGTTTAAGAATATTAATATTTAGACTTTAGAGCAGGGCTATTCAATTGGCGGCCCGCGGGCCAAATCCGGCCCCGGGGTGATATTTACTGGCCCTTTGAGTATAATGTTAAAAAGTCATCAATTTTTTTTTAAGATTTTTTTTTCTTTTTTTTTTTTTTTTTGTGCCATAGTGCCTTTATTCCAGAGAGGGTGTTACATTGAGAGATAGAGGGGTAGACAATGCCTGAAAACTTCGATGGGCTCGGGTTTCGAACCCACCTACTATACTGTAGTGACAACTCCTGTCATTGATTGCATCTCTGCGTGAATGATTAGATATTTCACCTAAATGAAATCAAATGAAACATGTAGGCCTACTGAGTTCTGAACTTGCCATTTAGATCTATAAAGGCCTTGGGGCTATGTTGTTTGATTGAATTAAACACAATATATGCACTCCACTATGCTGTTGTAGTATTTACTGTATCTGAAGCTCTTAAATATGATTGCTCATATTTCAAGCCATCTTTTTCCCGGCCCCTTGCTTTGGATCATTTTCATCAACCGGCCCCATTCCAAACTAATTGAATAGCCCTGCTTTAGAGGATCAGAGGTAAACACAGAGGAGTGTGTAGCTGAATGCACACTGAGGGCCTTCAGTAGGAATACATACACCACAGGATAAAAGAATACTCACACCTGAGAAAACACTGTGTTTGTGTATAAGAGTGCGTTTGAAAGTGTGTGTGTGTGTGTGTGTGTGTATAAGAGTGCATGTGAAAGTGTGTGTGTTTGAACGTGTGAGTGTGTGTATAAGAGTGCATGTGAAAGTGTGTGTGTGTGTGTGTGTATAAGAGTGCGTTTGAAAGTGTGTGTATAAGAGTGCATGTGAAAGTGTGTGTATGTTTGAAAGTGTGAGTGTGTGTGTATAAGAGTGCATGTGAAAGTGTGTGTGTTTGAAAGTGTGTGTGTGTGTGTGTGTGTGTGTGTGTATAAGAGTGCATGTGAAAGTGTGTGTGTATGTATAAGAGTGCGTTTGAAAGTGTGTTTGAAAGTGTGTGTATAAGAGTGCATGTGAAAGTGTGTGTATGTTTGAAAGTGTGAGTGTGTGTGTGTGTATAAGAGTGCATGTGAAAGTGTGTGTATGTTTGAAAGTGAGTGTGTGTGTCAGTGGCGAGCCGTGAGCTTTATACCTAGGCCCTGACCCCCACCCCTTCCCTCGAAAAAAAGAAAAAAAAAGAGTTATTACGTCACAGCGTATACTTCAGCGGAATATCAGAACAACGGCCCAGGGTGCAAAACGCATCAATGACAGCGACCCTCTACCACACAAAACAACACCTGTGAACCCAATGTGTGTTCTTTGAATTGAAAAGGATATTGCATTGTGTTTGTTACTTTCGTTGCAGTTGTATGTCTTAAGTGTAATTTGGCATGGTTTTATTTTGAAGGCGAGTTCACGCTGTTGACAGGAAGTTGTTGTTGCTATGGAAACAAGAAAAGTTTCACAGCGGGCGGAACTTGTCATAAAGTCCGCGATAATAAAACCCACCCATTTAGAGGGAAATATGATTGGTCAATTGTACTGTCATTTGACATTACTCTCTCGTTCAGTTACTATAGCGACCCTCTGTGAATCGCAGAGAGGGCCAGACGAGCTTCTTTCATGTAACCCTTCACATTGAACCAAGCGGCAAACTCTGGGGAAGAGCCGGGACGCCAATACGGAAGTGCCACAAACTGCAGTTCATATATTGGCCGATAGGCGATGACTGCAGAAAGGAGCAATTTCCATAGACCCCCATGTTAAAATGCCCAATTTCACAGCAGAAAAAAAACGTTTCTAGCCCTGGATGCAATAAATACTATTATGTATATAGTTAGATTCCACCTTCATGATTATGAATCTGTGAGTGAATTGTTTTCTAACATGACCCTTTTATTTATATTAGGTCTTAAAGTTTTTGCATAAATTAGGGCGTGGTCACATTGAGTGCTCTGTCAAGTGACTGCTGCTGTTAGCTTTTTGTCTCTCTGCTAGCTGCTCCGTCGTGAAGCTACAGGGACTCTGCCTGCTCAGTTCATCCAGGGAACACAACTTGACCCCGGCCGTGTTTGTTTGTTCTTCATGCTTATATATCGGACTATTGTGACTCGCTCTGCGGTTTAAAACAGACGGTGCATGAATGCCGTTTTGCGGTAAGTGAAATTCGAGTACTTTATTTATGTGTTTATGATTTCAATCAGCTACGTAATGAATGTTAAGGCTTGGGTTGCGTGTAAGTGAGTGGTAGCTACATCGGTGCTAACGATGCTAATCGTAGCCTCCAAGTTAACTTAAAACCATAGACTGTATATATAAAGGTTAAAACGAAATAGACAAGTGTTAAGCGTTAAGTGGGATAATACTGTAGAACAAAAGGCTTCTGTTTGAGGTTGATAAATAAGGTCATCCTTGTAACTTAGAGAGATATTTTATTATGTAGGTAGGAACTGTATGCATCGCTAAGGTTAATTTAAATTGGCTATGCTCAAGTATGCAGTAGGGCCTGGCTCATTTCGTGGCATCTGCAGGCAGTGGCAAGTACTTCCGGCATCTGCCACAGATGCCACAACTTGCCACAGATGCCAACTTGCCACAACTTGCCACCGGCATATGCCACAGATGCCAAACTTGCCACAGATGCCACAACTTGCCACACAACTTGCCACCGGCATATGCCACAGATGCCACAACTACTTGCCACAATGCCACACTTGCCACAACTTGCCACAACTTGCCACAGATGCCACAACGTGCCACCGGCATATGCCACAGATGCCACAACTTGCCACAGATGTCACAACTTGCCGAGGCATCTGCCGCTGCTGAACGGGAGTTGCCACAAGATGCCAGAAGGTTTACGGTAGCTGCCACTCGCCTTCCGTGGCAAATGCTGCTGTTTAACTGTTAAACCCGTATTTATCGTGTAAAATGTTTGCTAAAATAAATAAACGTGCTATTTTTATGATAATACTCAAGATATATTATAAGTGAATAAAGACAATTTATTGACATTAAGATCTATCATTGTTGACCAGAGGTGGGAAATAGGCTAACTAAGTATATATACTCAAGTACTGTACTTGTGATTTAGAAATAGCCTACTTGTGCTTTAGTTGAGTATGTAAATGGCATGTTACTTAGTACTTACCCCACTACAATTCAGAGGTAAATTGTGTACTTTTACTCCCCTACATTTATTTAATAGGCAACCTGTAGTTACTTACTACAGATTCTGATTAGAAAATAATCACGTCTTAAATCAGACTTTAGTTACTCCTGGAGTAAATTCACAAGCTACCCTACAGTATACAAAGTCATTAAAACTAGCTGCACCTTTACCAGCTTTGATAACACTTTAACGATCACTAATTATAATGAAAAACATGTAATATGTACTTTAAGTATATTTTTATGCTAATAATTTTTGCACTTTTACTTGAGTAACATTTTAATGCAGGACTTTTACTTGTAACAGAGTATTCCTACATTTAGGTATGCTACTTCTACTTTTACTTAACACTAGAACCGCCAGGGTCGCTGTATAGCCTACCTAAAACCGCCAACGTGTAAAATGTACCCGCTATTAGAATGCATTGATTGTCAAGGTACAATGTTATTTTATTTATCATTCTAGAACGCAATGAGTGTTGCCACTAGAACACAATGAGTGTTGCCACTATACTCGCCGTGGCATGTGCCTTGGCATTTGCAGGCAGTTGCAAGTACTGCCGGCATCTGCCACAGAGGCCACTACTCTGTGGCATCTGTGGCATCTGTGGCAAGTACTTCCGGCATATGCCACAGATGCCACAACTTGCCGAGGCATCTGTGGCAAGTACTTCCGGCTTCTGCTACAGAGACCACTACTCTGTGGCAGATGAACATAATTCCTTTCTGTCATTGACTTTACCAAAGTCTTTATATATTTTGTTGGAGGATGGCGGGACCTACGATTTTCATTGCCATAAGCAATAGCTGTGCACATGATATATAACCATTTAATGTACTGGTTTAAACTGAACCTTTCACCCTTGATTGATTTCCATCATACATAATATACACATAAGGATTATCTTATTTTAATGTTGGTATACTTGACAGTAAGTGTGCTTCTATTGTTTGTTTTATATATATATATATATACATTTACATTTCCTATTGTTACTGTTTTACTTTATGACAACTAGTGCTCATTTACAGAGTTTGTGATTTGTGACTTATTAATAAGGAAAACATCATCCTTAACATTTTTTGAATTTATTTTGAATTTTCTAAATTTGAAAAAACTAGATAAAATTAAATTAAAGTTAAAATCTTGTTTGTCATGCCCCAAGAACAATAAAAACACTTGGTAAAAAAATCCTGAGTGAGGCTTTCATAATTCATGCATGAAAGGTTAAGAAAGACAAATATATGTTTCTATTGGTTTTAGTAAGATGGTTTAATATAGTGTATTCTTAGGTATTCTGTATATTGTTTATTCTCTAGATAAATATCTACTAATGTGTATATTGTTTCCTGTTTCTTTTTATTATTATTATTTTATGTTTCCTATCCCTTGTAGAAACACTGCTGTAACGCAAATATTTCGACATTTTAGATCAATAAAGTAAATACAACGTATCATATCAAAATCTGTTTATGTTATTAGCAACACAATGATTTTATATTTGAATGCATGACATATAAACTTTTTACTGCCTTATATTTGACCTCCTCATTCTCTGTTTGATACAATTCAACTTTATTGAATAGAATACAAATGAATTGAAATAATAAACTCTCCCACTGAACACTTTTTTTACTTTAAAATTATCAGTTACCTCATGCTATTTGTGTTATTATGTGTCATACCCTATATATGTGACGCATCTGAATACTTGCATGTCAAATCATAGGATAAAACAATATGCGGAACTTAAAATCAAGGTTACCTTTAAATTATCCATCATGACAGGAAAAGCACAAATCTGGCCACCATTTACATTGCCAAGGTATCAATTTGTATCAATTAAACCTACGTGAGTACCACGCAGACATTATGATAACGTTTAGTATGATAAAAGTCAAGGTAATTGTATACTTCATTAATTAAGAGACAAATATTAGTCGTTTATGCTCCTTTAATGACTTCTTTGCAGTAAACTGACATTCAAACGGAGTGAAAAGTCATTGTTTTCTGACAGACTTGACCTTTTAAACTCTTCAGGTTGCATAGGAAAAGTTGAGTAAGTCAACTGCCATGCTTTCTGTTAACCTTTTATCCTAACTCAAAGTATCAAAATAAAATTCCAATAATAACAATAAACCATGACAACGTGAAACCTTCATTGACCTTTTAATAGCCAGCGCCACCATTCGGCAGTGCACATTTTGTGTCTTGATATTTAATATACTGTCATGATTGTCTTAATGGAATAACATGGTTTGTTTAGATTCACTGATATCAATATCAAACAAGAATCATCTGAAGCATTTAAATAAAATGTTCAACCAGAATTAAAATATTAAACACAAAACAGATACAATGACATTAATCTGTTTATTAACAACGAAAATAATACAAATTAAGTACATATGCCTAGATTTAAAATAACACAATTATACATGTGTACAATCAAATAACTGTACTTTGCCTAATTTATAAAGTATAAATCTTAGCATCTCACTAGCAGTGGCAAATGCAATCAGTTACAGCTTCCCTAACTCTGTAGCCAAGTCTAATAACACCAGTGTACACGTTGCTGTGTCAATACATATATAGATTTGTTAATTATTTGTCTTCACTAGTAATAATACACCTGGTTTATCGTAGCAAGCAGTGGAAACTCCCCTCAAGAAGCGACAATTGCCAAGGGCTTGCGTTGCAACCCTCACTCGCCAATATTTCTTTTTATTACAATATCAGTTCGATAAAGTCATGCCTGAACAGCACATTTTACACGATAATACGGGTTAAATAGCAGCATTTGCCACGGAAGGCGAGTGGCAAGCTACCGTAAACCTTCTCTTACTCTGGCATCTTGTGGCA